>NC_090652.1:122609811-122932138 GCF_040937935.1 Hyperolius riggenbachi | reverse complement strand
TACAGTTAGGTATAATTACAGTAAAATATCTGTAAAACCTACCATTGCATTGCTATGCTTAATACAAGTGTAAATATCGTTTTTGTTATAGACGCAATTTGATGTTTTTTTTCAGAATTCGTTTGTTGTTATAGACGGTATTTTGCCATTTCATTGCCGTTTATTTAACCCATTTAGCACTAAATTTTCGTTTACAACCTCTTAAACGAAAAATATGGTTTTGCATTAAAACTTACAATTTTGGCTATACCCCGCGCCCTTTTTTCCAGGCGCCCTTTTGTGATACACGCAAAGAACCCAGCTATTACCCTGGTGCTCTTCTCGGCAGAGCTGTACTCAAGGTGTGGACTCTTTCAATTAACTTACTTATCCATGAGCAGCATAATATCCAAACACGGAGGATTTCTGCTCATGAGCAAACCGCATATTGTACTGTATAGACCATTAACAATGCGTAGGCACTGCCTGTCTCGTACTATTGCCTGTCTTGCTTGTATTTTTGCTATTTTCTACGACTGTCTCGCTTGTTATGTTTATGTTACTGTCTATTGCCTGTTGCCATTGCCATGTGAACCACAACCAATTCCGGGTTCGACCTCGGTCGCACTTGGCGAAATAAAGATTCTAATTCTGATTCTGATTCTGACCAAGGTGCTGCCTCCCGCCCACAGGCGCACCCGGGTGCTGAATGGGTTGCTTGCCCGGACCATGTGCTTCCAGCTCCTGCCATATTCCTTTGTGCAGGAGGGGAGTGACATGAGAGCGCTGCTGCAGGTTGGGATCCCGGAGTGGCAAGTAGTGATGGGCGAACATCCAGATGTTCGGGGGGGTTCGGCCGAACATGCCCCCGATATTCGGCATGTTCGGGCCGAACCCCGAACCGAACCCGAACATGTCCCTTTGGGGCCCCTATAGGGTCCCAGCATAAAGGGAGAGCATGTCCCGAGCGCGGGGGGAGGGTCGGAAATGCCCCCCACCCCTGCCTGCTAAGCTCTCCCTTCTGCTGGACCCTATAAAAATAAATAGAAGTCCCCCAAAGTACCTGTAGCAGGCTGGCAGGAAGAGGACAGGAAGCGGGCAGCCAACGATCACAGGCGCTAGTACCATCTGGTAATTCCGCCCTCTCTCTGACGCACTTCTTGTTTACATTTGTAAGTCGCGTCAAGAGAGAACAGAAGTACCGCGATGACGCAGAAGGCCTGATCGGGTTCGGGCAGCGTGCCCGAGCACCCTCCCGAACACCATGAGGTGTTCAGGGGGTGCCGAACCCGAACAGGCCAAAATCCGGGCGAACCCGAACAGTGGCGAACACTGTTCGCCCATCACTAGTGGCAAGTCCCCAGCCGCCACTGCTTCTCCCGCACGGCGATCCCAGCACTGCACCGCTTTGCCATGGCGAACGTGGTCTGTGCGCTCGATCACGCTGTGAGTGTGCGGATCCACATAACCATGGATTCATGGAGCAGCCATTTTGGGATAGACCGCTATCTGTCCTTTACAGACCACTGGGTCAGCCTGGTGGAAAGCCCGAGCGAGGAAGCAGCAGGTCCACCCTCGGGCGCATTAGCAGCAGCAGCGGCACCAGTCGCCCACTATGTGGTGCCACTGTGCAGGGTCAGGGGAGAAGCAGCAGCTCCTGCCGCCAAGCGACACCGCATCAACAGCAGCGTTAAGGCCCGCCACTGCCAAGCGCTGCTGGAGATGAAAAGCCTGGGGAAGAACAGCTTGACGGCAGCCAATGTGCTCCGCTACCTGAGGGAGTAGGAGAAGACGTGGCTGACCCTCAGAGGCCTCCGAGTCGGATTGGTGGTGTCCGACAATGCCGTCAACCTGCTGGCTGCCATCAGCAGGGGAGACTTGACACACGTCCCCTGCTTGGCCCACGTCCTCAACCTGGTGGTGCAGAAGTTCATGCGCACCTACCAGGGGATGGAGGAGCTGTTGCAATCGGCGCGGAAAATGGTGCGCACTTTCCGCCGCTCAGCTGCTGCCGCAGCAAACCTGGCAGAGATCCAACAGTGTGAGGGCCTGCCACAATACCGCCTTGTCATCGATGTGCCAACTCGCTGGAACTCCACCCTGGCGATGTTGGAGCTGCTGGTTGAGCAGAGGAGGGGTGTCAACCGGTACATCGTGGATGGCACTCTCGCCGGCACCACCAAACTCCAGCTCCTCACCAACGCACAATGGGGGCAGATGCAGCAGGTCTGCTTGGTGTTGGCTCCCTTCCTGCAGGGAACCAACCTGGTGAGCGAACAACGGGCATCCCTCTGCCAGTGGGTGCCCTTTGTTTGTCTGCCGGACAGGGCACGTTGCAATTTGGTGGATTTGGGAGAGGTGGCCCTGAAGCAGCTGGAACAGCAGTCCACTGCTGCGCAGGTATTTGAGTCCCTGGAGGAGGATGAGGAGGAATTGGAGGTGCTGGACGTTGCTGCTGAGGGGGAACAGAGGAGCGCTGCAGCAGTGGTGCGAGGGTGGAGAGAGGAGGAAGAGGCTCAGGGGTCGGAGGAGGAGGACGCTGACCCTGATGTCTCTGTTGTACAGACCACCCTGTTCCCCATGGCAGCGCACATGCTGTGCTGCCTGCGCACAGACCCCAGGGTCAAGCAGATGCAAGCGAGGGAGAACGCCTGCATCTACATGATCCTGGATCCACGGCTGAGAGGGAGGTGGGCTCAGTTTCTGCCTGCTAGAGACCGTGAGCAGCAAACAAGGGAGTTGCAGCAGCTCCTTGTTCGGTGACTGGAGGAAGCCTTCCCTCAGCCTTCCACCCCCTCTGTCCCTGTCCAGCCAGCACAGCAGCCAGTGCCTGCGGCCAGCAGCAGCGTCAGGCACCCAGGAGACCTGCTGTCATTGACGCAGGCGCTCTACATGAAGGTAGAGCAGCCGAGAGAGGAGGTGCGTGCAGCAGCCACCTCCTCTCAAAGTCATAGCCAGCGCATGACCTGGATGGTGGCCAACTACATGGGGTCCTTCAGTGGGCTTGACACCGGCAGCGTGGACCCCATGGTGTACTAGCTGGAGCGCTTGCACATCTGGAGTGAGCTGGCGCAGTACACCCTGGAAGTATTGTCTTGCCCCCTACCAGCGTGCTGTCAGAATCATAATCAGAATCAGACTTTATTCTCCAAGTGCGACAGAAGTCGTACTCGGAATTATTTGTGGTTCACATGGCATGGCAAGTACAAAGACAGGCAACAGATACACTGGCAGACAAGACAGACATTAACAGTTGTGCAAAAAAAAGTACCTAGACATTTTCCAGCAGCTCAGCAATACGAGCAAGCCTGTAAGGCCCGCGTAGAGTCAATTACTTCAAAAGTATCAAAAACATAAAAACATCAAAAGCTGGCTGCGAGGCAGTATTTGTCCCGTGTGGTGTGAGCATCAGTGAGCGACTACTACCCTAGTTTAGCATCCGGACTGCTTGGGGGAAGAAGGAGTCCCTGCGTCTGGTGGTTTTCGATGGGATAGTTCTATAGCGGCGACCTGACAGGAGAAGCTCGAAGTACCTGCTGCCAGGGTGGGAGGGGTCGCGAGGTATCCTAGTGGCCCTCGACTTCATCCTAGCAGAGTGAAGGAGATCCGATTATCCACTCCGCATCAGTAAGGACTCTCTGCAGCTTATACCTGTCACTGGCTGTCGCGCTGGCATACCAGACAATGACTGAAGAGCAAAGGATGGACTCAATGGTTGCGGTGTGGAAGCTGGTCAGCAGCTCCCACGGCATGCCAATTTTTTTCAGTTGACACAGGAAGAACAACCTCTGCTGTCATTTCTTTTGAATTTTGGTAGTGTTCTGCCCCCATTTCAGGTCGTTGGTGAGGGTTGTGCCAAGGAAGCACACAGATGGTACCCTAGAGACTTCAGTATCACCTATGAGGACTGATTGGAGGGGAGGTGGGTGCCTCCTAAAGTCAACTATCAGTTCAACAGTTTTTGCTGCGTTGAGCACTAGTTTGTTGTGCTTGCACCAATTGCAAATTTGCTCAACCTCGAGAGGTCCGAGAGGTGCTTCAGTGCGGCCGATGGTGTGGTCACCGAGAAGCGCTCTCATCTGTCCACAGAGGGCGTGGGCAGGCTCACATTCCTTAAGATAAACCAGGCCTGGATTGAAGGCACGTTCCAGGCACATGTTGTCGGCGACAGGAGGACATGAGGTGCCTGGGAGTTATTCTTTGACATCAACTTTCAGTCCCTGGGTCCTGATAATTTGGCCTGGTTTTTCTTTAGTTGCTGTGGTACTAACGCTAGGTACCATGGCCCGCGTGACATCCCTGCTGCTGCCACACGTCACTTCTCCTCCTGCTGCTGTATTTATTTATTTATGTATGAATTTATTTAGGAATTTATTTATTTATGTATGTATTTATTTATTTATTGTATTTATAAAGCACCAACTTATTACACAGCGCTGAATTAATTTTCATCCTCCTGCTGTCTGTGTTCCCACCGCCAGGGTCCACAGAATACATTGCCTGCTGCCATTCATCACTCCTCCTGCTTCTGCTGCTGCTGTATTTATCCTCCTAAGTACCATGACCCTGTTACATTGCCTGCTGCCACACGTCACTCCTCCTCCTCCTTCTGCATTTATTCTCCTGCTGTCTGTGTTCCCACCGCCAGGGTCCACAGTTATGCGCTGCTGCCATGTGCTACTAGCCATTATGTCACTACAATAGCTATATACTGTTGTAAAAAAAAATAAAACAATTCTGAGGTGTCTAGGTTTAAAACTGTGCTGTCCCAGTTGTGCATTGGACACAATGTGGGCTTCACGACTGCTGTCCGGAACCTCCTGATCTTGGTGTCCTTATTTACAGCTGTGTTACTACCAACGCTAAGTACCATGGCCCTGTTACATTGCCTGCTGCCACACGTCACTCCTCCTCCTGCTTCTGCATTTATCCTCCTGCTGTCTGTGTCCCCACCGCCAGTGTCCACAGATTACATTGCCTGCTGCCATTCATCACTCCTCCTCCTCCTGCTGAATTTATCCTCCTGCCTGTCTGTGTTACCACCGCCAGGGTCCACAAAGTTATGCGCTGCTGCCATGTGCCACTGGCTATTATGTCACTACAATAGCTATATACTGTTGTAAAAAAAATAAAAACATTCTGAGGTGTCTGGGTTGAAAATTGTGCTGTCCCAGTTGTGCATTGGACACAATGTGGGCTTCACGACTGCTGTCCGGAACCTCCTGATCTTGGTGTCTTTATTTACAGCCGTGGTACTACCAACGCTAAGTACCATGGCCCCGTTACATTGCCTGCTGCCACACGTCACTCCTCCTCCCGCTTCTGCATTTATCCTCCTGCTGTCTGTGTTCCCACCGCCAGGGTCCACAGATTACATTGCCTGCTGCCATTCGTCACTCCTCCTCCTCCTGCTGAATTTATCCTCCTGCCTGTCTGTGTTCCCACCGCCAGGGTCCACAAAGTTATGCGCTGCTGCCATGCGCCACTGGCTTTTATGTCACTACAATAGCTATATACTGTTGTAAATTTTTTTTAAAAATTCTGAGGTGTCTGGGTTTAAAACTGTGCTGTCCCAGTTGTACATTGTACACAATGTGGGCTTCACAACTTCTGTCCGGGAAACCTCCTGATCTTGGTGTCTTTATTTACAGCCGTGGTACTACCAATGCTAAGTACCATGGCCTTGTTACATTGCCTGCTGCCACACGTCACTCCTCCTCCTGCATCTGCTGCTGCTGTACTTATCCTCCTGCTGTCTGTGTTCCCACCGCCAGGGTCCACAGAATTATGCGCTGCTGCCATGCGTCACTAGCTATTACACCACAAATTTAGCTATGCTGGTGTTGAAGATAAAATTTTACAACAGTACACTTCTGTAAGGGAAAAAACATTACGTTGGGTTCAAGAGGAAGAATATGAACACAAAAAAAAAAAAAAAAAGATGTTGGTGGACGGTGAAGAAGAAGAATAACCAAGTGAAGAAGAAGAAGAACCAGGTGAAGAAGAAGAAGAAGAACCAGGTGAAGAAGAAGAAACAGGTGAAGAAGAAGAACCAGATGAAGAAGAAGAAGAACCAGGTGAAGAAGAAGAACCAGATGATGAAGAAGAAGAAGAACCAGATGAAGACGAAGAAGAAGAACCAGGTGAAGAAAAACCAGGTGTAGAAGAACCAGATGATTGAAGAAAAAGAACCAGATGATTGAAGAAGAAGAACCAGATGATGATAAAGAAGAAGAAGAACCAGATTATTGAAGAAGAGGAAGAACCAGATGATGAAGAAGGAGAATAAGAAGACGAAGAAGAACCAGGTGAAGAAGAAGATGAAAAACCAATTGAAGATGAACCAGGTGAAGAAGAAGAAGAACTTGAAGAACCAGATGCCAGTGATGAAGAAGATGATGAAGATGATAGTAAATGAATATGATTGATGACGAGAAAGAAGATGCTAAAACAGAAAAAGAAGACGGTGAAGAAAAAGATGGAGAGAACAAAAAGAAGACGGTGAAGATGGTGAAAAAGAATAAAGAAGAAAAGCAGAAAAAGAAGTTTTCCATCACATTTTTTATTACACCTATTTAAATGTGATTTCCCTTTAAAAAAAAAAAAAGCATCCGAATTTGCGAACACAAATTTTTTCCCGAATTCTGTTACCGAACACGAACCGAATTTGAATCGAATTCGGTGATCGCGATCAAATTCGAATCCGAATTTGCCCTGGACCCGAATTCGAATGTACCCGAATCGAATTTTGGTACATTCGAGCAACCCTGCCCGCCGCTGCCCCCCTAAATTATAAATGTACCCCCCCACCCGTGTGTGCATTTATACATTACCTGTCCTGTGTCAGCCTCCGCGTGGTTTCCGTCCATCTCTCCTGGTTCTATAAGCCGTATACACACTGGCGGCATAGCGTCTAATGTAAGGCATAGGGATAGGAAGAGATCTGGTTGAGCCTACAGTAAGGTATAATTGCAGTAAAATACCTGTAAAATGTACAATTTTTTTACTATGCTTAATACAAGTGTAAATATGTTTTTTTGTCATAGACGCTATTTGACGTTTCATTTCCGAATTCGTTTTTGTTATAGACGGTATTTTGCAGTTTCATTTCCGTTTATTCAACCCATTTAGCACTAGATTTTCATTTATAAGCTATAAACGAAAAATAATGTTTTACGTTACAACTTATAATTTCGGCTATATCCCGCGCCCTTTTTTCCAGGCGCCTTTTTTTGATGCACGCTCCGGCCACAACTTTTTATTCTTAGATGCATGATCAGGAACATTTCAGTATGGCTGCATTTCCCTTATTAACCTCTAGATGGCAATAAAATACAAAGAATGAGGAGTGAAGTCTTTGGTATCTGTTGGCAGCCTCTGCTATGATGAGCTCTCATTCAGAGTCAGGCCCACTGGATGTTCAGATAATTCACATAATAAGGCTGCACCTCGAGTGCATTGCCTCCTGCCTGTCCGGTGTCAGCGTCCTTGTGGTTTCCGTCCGACTCTCCTGGTTCTATAAGCTGTATACACGCTGGCGGCATAGCGTCTGATGTAAGACGCTATGCGCTGTATGCGGCTAATAGAACCCGGAGAGATGGACGGACACCACGCGGAGGCTGACAGCGAACAGGTAATGTATAAATGCACACACGGGGGGGATTTTTATACTTTATGGAGGTAGCGGCAGGGGTTTTGTTGTTCCAAAATCAGCAGCCGTACCGCCGCACATTTGATCAACCAACTTCGGCCCTTGCATCTTGCATCAGGCGCGATCGACTAATGCAACCAATTTTAGCCCGAAATTGGTTGCGTTGTCAATCTTGCCTGCACTTGGCAACACCGATTTTAAACCAAGTCAATAATAATAATCAAATTGGTTGGTCGATCGGCCATCAAAGTCGCTTGATGTATGGGCACCTTCAGTAGTACTACACAGTATGTGCCTATGTTTGACTCATCATGTCACATGTCACTTGTGGTACTCTTAAAAATATGAGTGGTTGTTTTATGTCTCCTTCACGTCTCCTTTATAATATTCCTTCGGTACCTTTCCGTTAGCCGGGCGCATCCGGCAGGTGGCGCTAATTACATTAAAATTTCACCTTAAAGAGACACTGAAGCGAAAAAAAAATATGATATTATGATTTGTATGTGTAGTACAGCTAAGAAATAAAACATTAAGATCAGATACATCAGTCTAATTGTTTCCAGTACAGGAAGAGTTAAGAAACTCCAGTTGTTATCTCTATGCAATAAAGCCATTAAGTTCTAAGACTTTGAAAGTGGTGGAGAGGGCTGTCTTCTGACTTTTATTATCTCAACTGTTTTCTTTTTCTCTGCCAGAGGAGAGGTCATTAGTTCACAGACTGCTCTGAAAGAATCATTTTGAATGCTGAGTGTTGTGTAATCTGCACATATTAGTGAATGATGCAATGTTAGAAAAAACACTATATACCTGAAAATAAAAATATGAGAATATTTTCTTTGCTGCTAATCTTCTAGTAATTATTCATAGTACACAACCAATTCATTATATCATATATTTTTTTTTGCTTCAGTGTCTCTTTAACACAAAAGTGTTAATGTAACCGCTTGTCGGCAGGTGGCGCTAATTAAATGAATACTTCACGTAACCTAAAATGTTAAAGGGAACCAGAGAGGAAGCACCCTTGTGTATTTTACCATATATATCAGTAAGAACATTAGAGAAAACACTTACCATGCTCTCTGTTTCCTCCTCACTGCTAAAAGTGTCTTTTAACAGCAGTCACAAGAATCCCAGACTGAGCAATTAAATCTGGCTTTGCTGGGAATGATTATAGCTGAGTCATTATAGCAAAGCCACAAGGGGGCAGGCTTGGGCTTGAAATAACGCCAGAGAATACATACTTAGCTATAATCTTTCTGTAGCAAAGCTAGACGGAGCAGCCTGACTTCTCAGTCGAGGATTCTTATCAGACGTGATAACAGTCAGATTACACAGAGAACAATGAAACAAAGGGCAGATTAGGTGTTTACTGTCATGTTCCCACTGATTTATAAGGTAAAATACAAGAGGGTGCTTCATCTCTGGTTCTCTTTAATGTCACCGAATGTATTGTGTTTGAAGTGGCCGGCTCGCTGCGGCCAAATGTGTATTAAAAAGTGAGTGAATTGAATTAAAAATAAACCGGTGGCAATGTAACAGATGAAGCCGCCGAATGCGATCCAAACAGACAGAACGATTTCCTGTCGACCGCCGCTGGCGACAAGACAATCGCAACAGATAGACAGTACAAGGCAAAACAGATAACACAACCTGACTTCGCTAGAAGGAATGCTTAGTGCACTCCCAAGGAATTACTCCAAGATAAGCTTAACAAACAGTTAGCAAAGGCTGAGACTCCAGGTAAGTTAGCAGGAACAAACCATCATGACCAGCACGGGATTCTGGGAGGAAATGGCATTTATACTGCAAGCCATCAAAGGAAGCAGCTAAGCAATTTGCATGCCAAGTGGATGCAAATTCCTCACCAGAGCAGGAGCTCAGCAAGTTGCAAAGTGAAGACAGGTCTCCTTCCCCACCCCCACCCCCCCCCCCCCCCCCCCCCCAGGGACGGCTTCCAGACGTCTCTCAAAACTGATATTTACAAATAAAAAATCTGACTGAACACTTATGAAGGTCGGGACAGCCCGACAAGGCCCAATTCAAGAGTCAATCCTCCCGAGACCGAAGTCGTCGGAAGCAGAAGCCATTGAAACATGCCCATCAGTACTACAAGCTTCAGCGTAACACCCATCAGGACTGCGAATGCCAGAGAAGAACCCATCGACACTCTCCGAGCAATGCCCACCACCTTCCAGGGACCGTCCAAAAATACCAAACCTCCCACAATACCTATTCGAAGTGTCCCTATCAACACAAAAGCCACTGTTGATTCTGTCCAGGTCACCAAGAAAAACCTCTCCCAGAATCTCCCAGAACACTTTGCAGCTCCACAGAGATCCCAAGAGGCCAGAACGTTCACCAGGCTCACATGGAGAACTATCAAGAACCCCTATGGAACCTATGACAATTCCGGATTCAGAATTACCAGGACAACCATCAAGATCAGGGCTTTCAGGGACCACTTCTGGGCATGCAGGCAGGCAGGCAAAATCAGAACATGTCTCCACCGAGGAAGCATCTGAGCATGCTGGTAACCGAGACAAAATCAAACAAGACTTCAGAGGCATCATTTCCCAAGTTTTCTGACAAGGATTCTGAACTATCCATGTTACAGGGCCGAACATCAAATACCTTCTGCGGACAGAGCAGATGTCCCAAGGATGGTTTTACCATACGCTAGGACTGAATTTCATCTTCAAGAACAGGATGCACAGGAATATCTAGTGAAACCAACAGTGACTCCCTAAGTCTAGTTTCACTGCAGGCAGAATCCTTCATAGCAGTCAAACCAGACTGCAATTCTGAAATGGCAGAAAAACAGATGAAATTAGCTACAATACCTAGAGGAGCCTCTGGGCTCCCTGCAGAAGATTTATTGCAAGGTAAAATATTGACTCATCCAGAGTACAGGGTGGAGAGTCAGTACTTTCTTCAGAGCAAGAAAGGGACTCACAAATGTCAGTGTGAGTGAACATTGCGGTTTCATTCATGGTACAAGGCAGGCTCACAGGAACACCTGAAAAACAGGCATTATATCGCACAGATTCAAACTCCACACAAGCAGAAGAAAATCTTTCAAAATTAACACAGGTGTCAACAACAGTGGTACACCCATTCATTTCAGATCGCACAGTATCCAAACTCACTTGCTTTACCCCAGAAAGGCAGGAACAATCATCTGATAACGGTGTCTCTTTATTGGAGTCAATTGGTTGATGTGTGTGCAATTCATCCAAAATCGTCTGCCACACACAAATCACCGGATCCACAAAACACTCGTCACACTAATCAGATGCAATCAAAGTGTACACAGAATCGATACAAGCATTCAGAATCTCTTCGCTTTCTGCGATGTAAAAATCGCAAAACGCCTTCCAATCAAACTCGAACTCTTCAATCAAAGCCCCAATCTCCCATGGAGCAAATGGAGGCTCAAACAACCCTATATCAAAGAAAGACTCATACGAGTTGGAATCAGGAACATGCATAGATTTTCTTACTGCTTTAATATAATGTATAATTCTGCCTATAATAGGATCCACATATGCTTTTGCTCTGGGTAATGAAACCTGAGAAAAATCATACAAATTGGAAATTCCCTCTACACTGGGAGTTTTGGTTTGGCTGGTCATACTGTAACGATTGCAGAATTATCTCCGTGGTCAGCGCACAAGGTGTGCGCTGACACGGCGGAAGTCCTCCACAAGCGTATAAAACGGCAGAACCCAGCTTGGTGCAATGCACTGGTAGAGGGAAATTCTCACCGGCAGATGGAGCTGTGTAGTGCAGAGGAACAACCCCTCTGCACTGCCACAGATGTCAGATGGGAATTGTACGAATTGCAACAATGCAGGGCAAGATAGCCCTCAGAGAGAGAGAGTGAGCACAGCGACAGAATGTATGTGTGTCCACCAATCTAGTCGCCCCCCCGGCGACGGTGAACACACAACAACGGAAATCAAGTGGGAACGCAATCGCAAGAGTGGCGATTGCCAACAGTGACACAAGACCGAATAAAGACAGAGCACAAGAGTAGCAAGAAAGACACAGCAATAACAATGATCAGAACGCCAAGGAAAATAACAAACGCACTCGCTAAGTGCAGTCACCGCGCAAAAAGCGCAACAGCGACAAAGCACGCTAATGGCGCGGTCTCCACACGAAAAGCGCAACAGAGACAAAGCACGCCAACCCTAACTAACCAATGTAACACGAAAAACGAATAGAGAACGCGAACGCTTGCTAAACTGTTACCTCACCGAGCCTACAGCAAGCGTTCGTTCCAGACAAGACAGACAGAAGGAGCAACCAGTAGCAACCGCAGCTATGGCCTACACTCCCAGACAGAGTACAGAAGGAACAACTGCCACTATCGCTAGGGCGAATGCGATCCAGACAGACAGACAGATGGGGCCACCAGTAGCAACCGCTGCTCTGGCTTGCACCCCTAAGGCAGAATACAGAAGGAACCACCGCCACTACCGCTAGGGCAAATGCGATCCAAACAGACAGAACGATTTCCTGTCGACAGATAGACAGTACAAGGCAAAACAGATAACACAACCTGACTATGCTAGAAGGAATGCTTAGTGCACTCCCAAAGAATTACTCCAAGATAAGCTTAACAAGCAATTAGCAAAGGCTGAGACTCCAGGTAAGTTAGCAGGAACAAAACATCATGACCAGCACGGGATTCTGGGAGGAAATGGCATTTTTTTTACTGCAAGCCATCAAAGGAAGCAGCTAAGCAATTTATATGCCAAGTGGATGCAAATTCCTCACCAGAGCAGGAGCTCAGCAAGTTGCAAAGTGAAGACAGGTCTCCTTTCCAGGGACCTGTAGCACTCAGACCTACAAGATGGTCAAAAAGATGTCTGCCTGTGCAAACAGCAGAGCAGATCATTACAAACATGATGATGAAAATGAGAGAAACTGTCATCACCAGTCACATACACAATGGTCCTAACCTGCTATTCTAAATACTGTAACTCGTAAACTGATGTTTTATTTGAACTGTAATGGTTTTCCATTATCATATCTAAGAAGTGTGGTGACTCAATTTAAAATAAAAGTCTGAACACAACTTTTGGATATTTATGCATAAATTATGTTTACCTTCATCCTCAGCTAGAATCTCCTCCTCACATTCACATATACAAGATTTTGCACATGCTTTATCCCTCCTCTGGAATCCCCTGCCACAACACATCCGTCACTCTCCAACCTTTGATATCTTTAAACATTCCCTCAAAACTCATATCATCAAGATAATGCTCAACCTTAGGCCAGTTCACCTTTTGACCTCTGGTCTCTGGCCAAGTTTTACTCCCTATTTGATAACCTAAAACACACTTCCTCTAGGTATGAATATAGTATACTACCTTACCTCTTTACGCTCCCCTTCCCCCCACCACCACCATTTCCCCCCTATTCCTTTAGATTTTAAGGGCATGGCTCTCTCATCCTTTTTGTGTCATGGATTTTTTTTACACATTTATTCCTATTAATTTTATGCCTATTACCAATTCTGTACTTTGTACCGGTTCTGTATTTTGTACCAATTCTGTATTTCGCGTATTGGCGTATACCATTGTCTGTATTATTTTGTACCCCATGTTTGTTTCTTACTTTGCATAGCGCCACGGAATATGATGGCGCTTTATAAATTATTATTAATAATAATAATAATGTTTAGCTTTTATTAGCCTTCCATTAGATTTTGGTCCTATTTAGGGTACAATTCAATCGACAGAACTGCACACCTGTTTGTGAGCTGGGCTGGTGCTGGATACCCGTTGCAGCAAATAGTCCAATAATCAAAATGACCAGCACTCCGTAGTTGCAAATAATCATGCTCTTTTATTGAGCCATCATATCCACCAAAATACAATGGCTATTTTGGCGTATATGATGGCTCAATTAAAGAGCGTGATTATTTGCAACTATGGAGTGCTGGTATATTTGAAGATTGACTTTGCAATTGTGGTAGGCCCAAGCCATAATACCAAGCACCAGGCTTTGAAGCGAATGGTGTGCCCATCCACAACTTTTATACTCGGCAATAATCGAAAGAGGGATCCGCACACAGACTTCAGGAACAAATCGTTTTTATTGTTCCTTATGCACACATGTAAGACATCAGAAGTCATCTACACCGACGATCGTTTCGGGGCCAATCCGGTCCCCTTTGTCAAGGCATGAGCAGACTGACATATATATGTCAGTTTGCTCATGTCTTGACAAAGGGGACTGGATTGGCCCCGAAACGATCGTCGGTGTAGACGACTACTATTTAGAGTACAAACTCTTGGACACTTGGTCAGGTTGGATGGTGGTGAACCCAGTAAGGTGGATGATCAAGAGCAGGTGAATGGTTCCAAGCACAGAGTGGATGCAAGTCTAAAACATTTGACCTTCCACAGGTCTTTGCTTGGAAGGGTTGTTCTTTAAAACAGCTGCCTTGCTTTTTCCTTTTTCCGCAGGTGCCAGACACCATTAGTGTAGTTATTAGGACACATCTGCATCATGTTACTTTGTACTTATCTCAGGCACCTCGTTCATTACTCCATGGCACCAGGCATAATATTTTAATAAGAAATGATAATGCCAAACTGTTATCTTGCTCATTAAAGAATGAGCTGCCTTGTGAAGCATAGTCATAAGGCCAATGATCCATTGCCAATGGAAAAGAACATAGGGAACCGCCAAAGGTTACCAGGGCATGTATATCTCATGATTATTCCAGTGTGATTCTGTCTTCAAATGGCATTATACTGTAATTCAAGGCAGAATTTTAACTAGTTTTAGGTTAATATCTATGTCATACTTTTAGTGATCTCACATGTAGAGATGTTGCGAACGGTTTGCTGGCGAATGGTTCCAGGCGAACTTCGGTGGTTTGTGTTCGCCAAGAGCAGGCAAACTTTTCCAGAAGTTCGATTCGCCCCATAATGCTCTATTGAGCAGAACTTTGACCCTCTACAACACAGTCAGCAGGCACATTGTTGCCAATCAGACTGCACTCACTCCTGGAGCCCCACCCCCCCTTATAAAAGGCAAGGTCCTTGTGCCGTTTTGCTCACTAGTCTGCCTACACTTATTAGTTAAAGGAAAGCTGCTGACAGACTCTGCTAGGGAGAGTTTAGTTAGGCTCTTATAGGCTTGTTCCTAGCTAATTGTTATTACTTTCCTCCCTTCCCAGGTCTTGGCTGGGAATTGAACCCAGGTCTGAGTGCTTGGTAGTCAGCTCTCTTAACCGCTATACCACCACCAACACTACATGCGGAAGACAGCCTAGCATGTACCATTATGATCTATCCTAGAGAAAAATGAGCTTGCTTAAAGATTTGTAGGCTTTAAAAACCCAGCTTACATACCTTGGCCGGGAATTGAACCCAGGTCTTGGCCGGGAATTGAAACCAGGTCTGAGATCTTTAGGCAAGCTCATTTTTATCTAGGATAGATCATAATGGTACATGCTAGGATGCCTTCTGCATGTAGTGTTGGTGGTGGTATAGCGGTTAAGAGAGCTGACTACCAAGCACTCAGATTTGGGTTCAATTCCTGGCCAAGGTATGTAAGCTGGCTTTTAAAAGCCTACAAATCTTTAAGCAAGCTAATTTTTCTCTAGGATAGATCATAATTGAAGTTCACCTCCCCATTGAAGTCTATTGCGGTTCGCAAACTTTTCCGCCAACCGAACCTTCCGCGGAAGTTCGCAAACAGGGTTCGCGAACCGAAAATCGGAGGTTCGCGACATCACTACTCACATGTTGTTCTGTTGCAGAGTCACAACAGGAAATGAAAGGCTATATAGCCAAAGAAGATAATTTGGGGAAAGTGTAATGGGTGTGCTGGTTTCCATCTTTACTGTTTCTCTGAGATGCCAAATGTGGCATCACTTCTGCCTTTTTTTTTAAATGAAGGGAGCAGAGAGTGAGACAGAGAGAGAAGTCTGACAGATAAAGACGAAGGAGCCATGGTGGGACCCACTGAACTCCACAGCCACACCATCAGTCTACTCTGCTGCCATCTTCTCTTCAGCTTCCTGTCAGTGACCATCACCTACAAGAGAAGAGAGAGACTGACATCCGAACACCAGTACACTCTGCCACGTCACATTACTCCCCTCACCAGTGCTACTGCAGCACCTGGCAGGTAGCCTCACTTGTTGCCAGGGAAGTGGAAGGGAACAGCAGCACCACCACCTACCCCACCCGCTACCAGCAGGTAAGCCTAAAGGGGCCTAAACATGCAAAGAAAGTTGCCAGCAACATTATCCGATGAGTACAGGGCCAACACTATACAGATGTATTGTGTGTGTATGTGTGTAGGGGGCACGCGGCAGAAGTATGCTGTAGTGGCACGCAAGTGACGTCACGCAGTGGTGGGGGAGTGGAGAGAACAATGCTCTTGGCCAGCAATAAGCCAACTTGATGCACCCAGCAAATCGATAGCCAATGCGTTGGGGGCTGCTATACACACAGCCGCATATATGGGGCTTTAGCCCACACCAAACTAGACCACCAGGGAGCAATTTGCGAATACAAGGTGGAGGTGGACAAAGACCAACACTAGACTGCCAGGGATTTGGTACAGTGCAGTAGGTTACTGTTAATTTTATAGGATATCCGAGGTGTGTGTGTGTGTGTGTGTGTGGGGGGGGGGGGGTTGAATTTACTTACCTGGGGCTTCTTCCAGCCGCTAGCAATCTATCAGATCCCTCACTGTAGTTCTGCTGCCCTCCAGGGTGCCGCTCTACCCTCCGATAAATCCCTGACCACTATGTTTGCAGGCTGCTACAAACGCGCATGCACGTCTGAGCACCTCTCTTGATCACACTCCTGCAGCCAGGAGGGTTCTCTGCTTACGCAGTTACAAAGACGTAAACTGTACAAGCACAGAACGTTCCTGGTAGCGGGGACACAATCAAGAGAGGCACATGGACTCTTGTGCACAGTAGCCTGCGACCACAGCTGTGGGGACAATGGCAGCCTGGAGGGCAGTGAAACTACAGCGAGGAACCTGATAGACTGCTAGGGGCTAGAAGAAGCCCCAGGTAATTATCTCCCTCACCTTGGATATCCTTTAAAATAAATCTCCCCTATGAGAGCTTCTAAAATTGGGTTGGCGGTGGGGTGGGCACAAACATTATTTGTGGAAGTGCTGATCTGTACTGGGGTGTAGGGAAGGAAGGTCTAGGAGGAAGAGGGGGCATAAAATATTTTTCTATGGGGGCCAGTTATTGCTAGCTACACCCTTGCAGCAAACCACCTGGATACTGTGAGGACGCGGAAGAGCCGCCGCCATGATCCGGCGGCAGGCGGCTCTTTCCGCGTCCAGACGCGTGCCACACACGGAGAGGCAGCCGCCTCCCCTCTGCATGAGGCGGCTGTCTCCGGGCAAGAGTCGGCAGGGCACGCAGAAACCGCCGCGTTGGACGCGGCGGTCGTTGCCCATAACCCCGCTGCGGAGACACCGCAGAGCAGGGCAGCTGTAGCTGGGACATGTAGTCCCTCAGGAGTTAGAGTGACGCGCGCGCGCGCACTCAGGACATAATTTATGACTCCCTGAGGGGAGTCAGCTGACCAGGCTGGTCAGCTGACTCCAGCACCTATCCCTATTGGTCCAGCACTTAGGGAGGTGCCGAAACGCACATAGGTATATATATTGCTGGCTGTTCATTTGTTCCTTGTCTGGCGTTGCGTTCACATACGTGGGAGCACCCAGATCCGTTAGTCAGATCCGTTAGTGTGCCGGGACCAGCTGGAGCTGTAAGCCTACACTAAGCTAGATTTGTTGATAGCTTAAAGTACTAGTTTGATTGTGATTATCTGTTATGACCTTTGCCTGCCTCGACTATCCTTCTGAACTCTGACCTTGTACCTCGTTATATCTGACACTCCGTTGCTGAACCTTGCCTATACTTTGACTCCGCCTCTGCCTCCTGATTTTGTACCCCGATATATCTGATACCCAGTTGCCGAACCCTGCCTGTACTTTGACTCTGCCTTTCGTCCACTGATCTTGTATCTTATCTGTCTGTGTGTTTTTACGACTTGGCTTGCCCGACCTTGAGAACCGACCTCACGATTGGAGGCGGTTCCTTGTCCTGTTAGTGACACTTGCGCCTGAGTGTCACTTTCGGACTTTCCTTCCCACTGTCAGTCTGACTCCTCCCGTCTTGGAGAGCTCAGACCTGTGGAAGGAATCTGTGCGGTTCTCCTTGCTGCACTGAGGCTTGTCCTCTGTATTACTGTTGCACCAATCACAACACTCTACTCAGGTGACCAGAGGTTAGCTAGTATATTGGATTATCGGTGATACTGCAGATCACATATAATCTGATATACGTCTGTATTTCCCGTGATACTGCAGTTCACCGGTAATCAGACCTCTCTGTGCTTCACCGAGCGTTACAGAACGCCAGACCACTAAACAGATGGATTCACGCGCTGATCCGCTGACTGTGCTTGCCACTTCGGTGGATAACATTCATCAAGCACTGGGCCAGCACAAAGCCTTAATCGATGCTTTATCAGGCTCTGTGAAAACCCTTCAGACGTCAGTTGATTCAGTACGATCCCCTCCTAGTGATGACATACAGTGGCTTACAAAAGTATTCGGCCCCCTTGAAGTTTTACACATTTAGTCACATTACTGCCACAAACATGAATCAATTTTATTGGAATTCCGCGTGAAAGACCAACACAAAGTGGTGTACACATGAGAAGTGGAACGAAAATCATACATCATTCCAAACATTTTTTAGAAATAAATAACTGCAATGTGGTGTGTGCATAATTATTCATCCCTCTTTGGTCTGAGTGCAGTCAGTTGCCCATAGACATTGCCCGATGAATGCTAATGACTAAATAGAGTGCATCTGTGTGTAATCTAATGTCAGTACAAATACAGCTGCTCTGTGAGGGCCTCAGAGGTTGTCTAAGAGAATATTGGGAGCAACAACACCATGAAGTCCAAAGAATACACAAGACAGGTCAGGGATCAAGTTATTGAGAAATTTAAAGCAGGCTTAGTCTACAAAATGATTTCCTAAGCCTTGAACATCCCACGGAGCACTGTTCAAGCGATCATTCAGAAATGGAAGGAGTATGGCTCAACTGTAAACCTACCAAGACAAGGCCATCCACCTAAACTCACAGGCCGAACAGGAAAGCAATTATCAGAAATGCAGTCAAGAGGCCCATGGTGACTCTGGACAAACTGCAGAGGTCTACCGCTCAGGTGGGAGAATCTGTCCATAGGACAACTATAAGTCATGCACTGTACAAAATTGGCCTCCATGGAAGAGTGGCACGAAGAAAGCCATTGTTAACAGAAAGCATAAGAAGTCCCGTTTGCAGTTTGCCACAAGCCATGTGGGGGACACAGCAACCGTGTGGAAGAAGGTGCTCTGGTCAGATGTGCCCAAAATGGAACTTTTTGGCCAAAATGCAAAACGCTATGTGTGGTGGAAAACTAACACTGCACATCACTCTGAACACACCATCCCCACTGTCAAATATGGTGGTGGCAGCATCATGCTCTGAGGCTGCACCTCTTCAGCAGGGACAGGGAAGCTGGTCAGAGTTGATGGGAAGATGTATGGAGTCAAATACAAGGCAAACTTGGAAGAAAACCTCTTGGATACTGCAAAAGACTTGAGACTGGGGCGGAGGTTCACCTTCCAGCAGGACAATGACCCTAAACGTAAAGCCAGGGCAACAATGGAATGGTTTAATACAAAACATATCTATGTGTTAGAATGGCCCAGTCAAAGTCCAGATCTAAATCCAATCGAGAATCTGTGGCAAGATCTGAAAACTGCTGTTCACAAACGCTGTCCATCTAATCTGACTGAGCTGGAGCTGTTTTGCAAAGAAGAATGGGCAAGGATTTCAGTCTCTAGATGTGCAAAGCTGGTAGAGACATACCCTAAAAGACTGGCAGCTGTAATTGCAGCAAAAGGTGGTTCTACAAAGTATTGACTCAGGGGGTTGAATAATTATGCACACCCCACTTTGCAGTTATTGATTTGTAAAAAATGTTTGGAATAATGTATGACTTTCGTTCCACTTCTCACATGTACACCACTTTGTATTGGTCTTTCATGTGGAATTCCAATAAGATTGCTGCATGTTTGTGGCAGTAATGTGACAAAATGTGGAAAACTTCAAGGGGGCCAAATACTTTTGCAAGCCACTGTATGTATGCCTGTGCCTGATAAGTTTTCCGGCCACAAGTCTGACTTCCGGAATTTCAGGAGTAGAGTGTTGTCTTATTTTGAATTGAGACCCCGATCCTCGGGGACTGAGACCCAACGGGTCATCTTTATTAAAACTTTGTTGACTGGGGACTCCCAGTCCTGGGCATATAACTTGTCTCCTACCGATACCGCTCTGACCTCGGTAGAGGAGTTCTTCAAGGCCATGGCCATAATCTACGACGACCCTGACCTTGCTGCGCCCTCGGAGCGGAAGCTCAAACTTTTGCGGCAAGGCAGAGGTTCGGTCGAGGATTATGCGGCGGAGTTCCGTAGGTGGTCAGTCACCTCTAGATTTGATAACTTCGCCCTAATGGATTACTTTTTGTCTGGGTTAACGGAGGAGGTTTCTGATTTAATGTTAACTATACCAGAGCCCAAGACAGTTGATGAGGCCATATCATCGGCCATTCGTGTAGATCGCAGGCTACGCCATCAGAGGCAGGCTAGGGGAAGTCACCGTGTCAGGGTGACTTCGTACGCGGCACCGGTTGCTGCGTCCTCGGTAACAGCACCTCCGCCTGTCTCACCCTTTCCGGCCTTGCCTCCACCAGAGCCGATGCAAATTGGTCGATCAAAACTGACCCAGGTGGAGCGAAGGCGGAGGATGATGGAACAGCTGTGCCTATACTGTGCAGAGGCAGGGCATAGGGTGCGAAACTGCCCCAACAGGGCGGGAAACGGGTCTGCCTAGGAGTAGTGGAGGGTGACACCCTAGGCACACAAACCTCACCCCTTAAAGAGAAAAAATTACTTCTCCCATGTACGGTCACATGGGATGATAAATCTGTTGCCACTGAAGCCTTCATTGACTCCGGCTCAGCGGCTAACTTTATGAACTTTGAATTTGCTCAAGAGTTGGGTCTACCCCTCACTCCCGTGAGACCCCCCATTCAGGTCACGGCAGTTGACGATTCCCCTTTGCAGCGGAATTGTCTCCTGTCACAGACTCCGGCTGTGAGACTCACTATAGGGGTTTTGCACGGGGAGCAGTTACAATTTTATGTTTTACACATGTCCACCTCCACTATCATCCTAGGCATGCCTTGGTTGCAGGTTCATTCCCCACAAATAGACTGGGCCACAGGACAGTTGACGGCATGGTCACCTCACTGTTTCCAGCAGTGTTTGGGAAGGTTAACGCTGGGCCTAACTAAGATACAGGTGGAAGGTGTACCAGAACAATACGCAGACTATGCCGATGTATTTTGTCCCAAGGCCGCGGATAAGTTGCCCCCGCATCGTCCATTCGATTGTCCCATTGACCTTCGTTCCGGTTGTGTGCCTCCTCGAGGCCATTTATATAACTTGTCTGGCCCCGAGAAACTTGCCATGCAGGAATACATTCGTGAGAACTTGGCAAAGGGCTTCATTAGGCCGTCCCGGTCGCCCGCTGGGGCAGGCTTCTTTTTTGTCAAGAAAAAAGATGGGGGATTACGGCCTTGCATCGATTATCGAGGCCTTAATAAAATCACTGTGAAGAATCGCTACCCATTACCACTTATAGACGATTTGTTCACACAGGTCACTGAGGCTAGCATTTTTTCAAAACTGGACTTACGGGGGGCATACAACCTGGTGCGTATAAGAAAGGGCGATGAATGGAAGACGGCTTTCAATACCCCTGACGGGCATTACGAGTATAGGGTGATGCCCTTCGGGTTGTGTAATGCCCCGGCCGTCTTCCAGGAGCTCATCAATGAGGTTTTTCGGGAGGTGTTGGGAAAATTCGTCTTAGTCTATTTAGACGATATTCTCATTTTTTCTAACAACCTCTCGGAACACAGAACCCATGTCAGGATGGTGTTAGACAAACTGAGGCAGAATCTCTTATACGCCAAACTCGAAAAATGTATTTTTGAGGTCACGTCGGTGGCCTTTCTGGGGTATATAATCTCCACCTCAGGTTTGTCTATGGACCCTGCCAAGGTCTCCGCGGTCCTGGAGTGGCCGCAGCCGGTGGGGTTAAAATCATTGCAACGGTTCTTGGGGTTTGCGAATTATTATAGAAGGTTTATAAAGGGGTACTCCACAGTAGTCGCCCCTCTCACTAGCCTTACTAAAAAAGGGGCAGACACCACTCATTGGCCTCCCGAGGCAGTACAGGCTTTTTCTAAATTAAAGGGGTTGTTCTGTTCAGCACCCATACTTAGACACGTTGACACCTCTGTTCCGTTTATTGTTGAGGTAGACGCCTCCGAGATCGGGGTGGGGGCTGTGCTGTCCCAGCGTTCTGGTCTCCAGGGTAGACTACACCCGTGTGCCTATTTTTCCCGAAGGTTCTCTCCGGCAGAGAGAAACTATGACATAGGCAACAGGGAACTCCTAGCCATCAAGTTGGCCTTCGAGGAGTGGCGTCATTGGCTAGAGGGAGCTGAGCACACTATCACAGTTTATACCGACCACAAAAACCTAGAATACATCGAGGGGGCTAAAAGGTTGAGCCCAAGGCAGGCTCGATGGTCACTATTTTTCTCGAGATTTACATTTTTGATCACGTATACGCCAGGGAGTAAGAATACCAAGGCAGACGCACTTTCTAGGTGTTTTGAGCCAGAGACAGCACAGCCCCCTGTTCCTGAGACCATTGTCCCACGAAATGTGGTGTTAGCCGCCACCGAGACTTGGGAGGACTGGAAAGAGACTTTGAGTCCTTTCCAGCAGGATATCCCAGAGGGGAAACCAGACGGGGTATTATTTGTTCCGCTACCATTCCGTCTCCAGATCTTGGAGATGGTTCACTCCCATAAGAACGCGGGACATCCGGGAGCATCTAGGACGCAGGATCTCGTGGCCAGATGTGCATGGTGGCCTTCGCTAGCCGCTGACTGTAAAGAGTTTGTCAGGGAATGTGCGGTGTGCGCAAAAAGCAAGCCCTCCCGGCTGGCATCTGTAGGCACTTTGCAGCCTTTACCCACCCCGAGTGAACCATGGACCCATTTGTCCATGGATTTCGTGGGAGAGCTTCCCAGATCTGAAGGCATGTCAGTTATTTGGGTGGTGGTCGACCGTTTTAGCAAGATGGCCCACTTCGTGCCTCTGAAAGGACTCCCCTCGGCCCAGGAACTGGCCGATTTATTTATCATCCATATCTTTAGGCTGCATGGCATTCCAGAGGACATAGTTTCTGATCGGGGAGTTCAGTTTATTTCGAAATTTTGGAGGGCATTTTGTCATCAAATGGGCATGAAATTGTCGTTTTCCTCGGGGTACCACCCACAGACAAATGGCCAGACGGAGAGGGTCAACCAGTCGTTAGAACAATTTTTGAGATGCTACGTTGCTGAGGCACAGAGTGATTGGGTTAAATATTTACCTTATGCAGAATTTGCCCACAATAACTTGAAGAGTTCGTCCTCAGGTTTCTGCCCATTTCAGATTGTGACTGGTAAACTGCCTAAATTCTCCCCACTACCAGTTGCGGCCACTCCGTTCCCAGCCTTGGAGACGTGGCTAAGATCATTTAAGGACATGTGGTGGATCATCAAGAATAATCTTGTGAAAGCATTCCAGAGTCAGAAAAGTCAGGCTGACAAGAGACGCTCGTTGGAGTGGAAATTCCAACCTGGAGATCTGGTTTGGGTGTCAACCCGTCACCTGACCCTGAAACAACCCTCTGACAAGCTTGGTCCCAGGTTCGTGGGCCCATTCCCAGTTAATAGGAAGATCAACAATGTCACATATACCATTGATCTTCCTACCAGCATGCGTGGAGTGAGGTCCTTCCATGTATCACTTCTCAAACCCGCAGTCCAGGTGGGCCCCACTCCTCCTCCTCCTGTCTTAGTCGATGCCCAACCCGAGTATGAGGTGGAGAAGATCATAGACTCACGTACTGTACAAAACTCGGTGCAGTATCTCGTACATTGGAAGGGGTACGGCATTGAGGAAAGGCAATGGGTACCTGGGAACCGTATGCATGCGGATGACTTGGTTAGGGAGTTTCATGCTTTACATCCAGGGAAACCTGGAAGGAGCTGTCCGGAGTCCACTCCTCGGGGGGGGGGGGGGGGTACTGTGAGGACGCGGAAGAGCCGCCGCCATGAGCCGGCGGCAGGCGGCTCTTTCCGCGTCCAGACGCGTGCCACACACGGAGAGGCAGCCGCCTCCCCTCTGCATGAGGCGGCTGTCTCCGGGCAAGAGTCGGCAGGGCACGCAGAAACCGCCGCGTGGGACGCGGCGGTCGTTGCCCATAACCCCGCTGCGGAGACACCGCAGAGCGGGGCAGCTGTAGCTGGGACATGTAGTCCCTCAGGAGTTAGAGTGACGCGCGCGCGCGCGCACTCAGGACATAATTTATGACTCCCTGAGGGGAGTCAGCTGACCAGGCTGGTCAGCTGACTCCAGCACCTATCCCTATTGGTCCAGCACTTAGGGAGGTGCCGAAACGCACATAGGTATATATATTGCTGGCTGTTCATTTGTTCCTTGTCTGGCGTTGCGTTCACATACGTGGGAGCACCCAGATCCGTTAGTCAGATCCGTTAGTGTGCCGGGACCAGCTGGAGCTGTAATCCTACACTAAGCTAGATTTGTTGATAGCTTAAAGTACTAGTTTGATTGTGATTATCTGTTATGACCTTTGCCTGCCTCGACTATCCTTCTGAACTCTGACCTTGTACCTCGTTATATCTGACACTCCGTTGCTGAACCTTGCCTATACTTTGACTCCGCCTCTGCCTCCTAATTTTGTACCCCGATATATCTGATACCCCGTTGCCGAACCCTGCCTGTACTTTGACTCTGCCTTTCGTCCACTGATCTTGTATCTTATCTGTCTGTGTGTTTACGACTTGGCTTGCCCGACCTTGAGAACCGACCTCACGATTGGAGGCGGTTCCTTGTCCTGTTAGTGACACTTGCGCCTGAGTGTCACTTTCGGACTTTCCTTCCCACTGTCAGTCTGACTCCTCCCGTCTTGGAGAGCTCAGACCTGTGGAAGGAATCTGTGCGGTTCTCCTTGCTGCACTGAGGCTTGTCCTCTGTATTACTGTTGCACCAATCACAACACTCTACTCAGGTGACCAGAGGTTAGCTAGTATATTGGATTATCGGTGATACTGCAGATCACATATAATCTGATATACGTCTGTATTTCCCGTGATACTGCAGTTCACCGGTAATCAGACCTCTCTGTGCTTCACCGAGCGTTACAGATACCAGGCGTACTCCACTGTGTAAGCTCTTCAAAGGTAAGAAGGATTCAATTACATTCTGGTGGTTATAGTGTCCTTATCAGACCAGGTAAAATATAAATAAAAGTAGGGGACATATAGGGACCTGTTTTAGAAAAAAAAGGGGATAACGTATATATTTGGTGAACCAACTATTGTTTGGCATTTTTTTATTTTTATGTTACAACCCCCTTTAAGCCACAGACCCTAAACAAACATACAGATCAGATCCACATGCTTGATTCAGATACCACTGCAGCCAAAAAATCAGGTATGAGCAGAAACTATGCCAGTGCGAATTTACGCATCGTAGTTCGCATCTACGCATTGTAGTTCGAAGGTGCAGTTTCAAAACTACGCTTACGAATTTGCGTGTAGCGAAGTACCGCTACGCGTAGCTTACGCCCACTATGCGTAGTTAACATGTGTATTGCGTAGTGAACTACGCATGCGTTGCGCGCCTCTACTTTTCCGCGTGCGATTGTATGCTTACAAATTTACGCATTGGAAAGGGGAATGTATGCATAGAAGAGTTCCTGGTTTATGCATTTACAGAGGAATTAAAATGTTCTGCATATGGGCATAAGAATCCGCATACACTACGCTTTGCCCTACACGTAATTGTATATTTTAACACGTAGTCTACGAAATGCATACGAAGCGAATATTTGATTGCCAATCTGTAGTTTGGTGAAGCATAAATACGTAAAACTATGCGTAGTTCCAGCGTAGCGAAGTTGGCTGACTATGACCATCCCTGAATCAGCAGGGCTGCCAAGCAACTGGTATTGCTTAAAAGGAGATAATTATGGTAGTCTCCCATATACCTCTGACTTCAGGTTTCCTTTAATGCTAAGTTGATTCTATGAGTCCCATAAATCTCACTGACCTTATCCTACACTTGCGATAACTATCGTTTGCAAGGAACGATAGTTACCAGACGAACGATATTGGAAAGATTGGAATGCAACGATGGGATGCAGCGATCATCATACACTTTTTAACGATCGTTCTCACAGAAAAGAACGATCAGAAGGATATGTTGCGTACATATTTATATAAAATAAAATAAAAAAACACTAACATGGAGTTACAATAGATACAAATATATGATTGTTAACTTGAAAACAAAGTTTAATTGAAATGAGCAATGTAACAATCTTTACGGCCGCGCTACAAGGAAAGTACTGAAGCTGGGCAGAATTCAACGCACGCGCATTGGCCCTTGTAACGATCGTTCTCGGCCGATGTCTGTACACACTATAGTTTTGTAATGATTGTCGGTAGATACGATCCGTCAGGTTGGATATTTCCATCTTCCCGATGTCGTTCTTCTGTCGTTCGTGTTAATGATCGTTTGGTAAAGTTCTTTCCCTGATTGTCGGCGGAACGATCGTTAATTAGCTGCTTCAAACGACCGTAGTCGCCAGTGTGTACGCAGCATTACTCTGATATCGCTCTACAAAACCCAAGCTTATAGGACCAAGCCTCATTCTTGTATCTCAGCATAAGGGAAGCGAGAGCTAAAGACTGACAAAAGTGAACCCACATTCTATAGCTGGTCAGAGGTAAACACAGCACAAAATACATTTTATCTTTTCCTTGATGCAAATCTCTGTGTAAAGAAACATTGTGACATCATGTTGTAGTAAGTACCTAAACCTGAAAATAATTCCAAAACTAAATCTAATCCTCACCTTAACTCTTAGGCCACAGTTACAGTGTTGCTTTGGGGTGCGTTGTGATGGCTACTTTGTAACATGGTTTACCACACTGCAATACACCACCTATGTGACGTTCACAGTAAAACGGGTTGTGACAATATAGTGCACTACCGCTAAGTGCGTGCGTTAATAGAAAAAGTGAAGCATACTTTTTATTGATTGTATGCTTCCCTGTACCCGACACAACACGAGTATAACAATGCAGTGCCACTGTCCTGGTGTGTTGCATTCCTGCTGTCAGAAGGAACACAACGACCACTGTGAATGTGAATGTGGTCAGAATCCCAACCATGCCCTAGAATAACCCCAACAACAATTATGGGCAAAACACTTATGCAAGCTTTAACTCTGGTGCTAACCTTCATTCTCAAAATTAAAGCTTACAGTAATCGTTACCATAAAACCTGTGATTTTTTTTTTTTTTTTTTTACGTTAAATAGTTCAGTAGAGGGAAGCCTCTGCAACAGGATCATTTCATTTAAAAATACCAGTAAATAAATGTTTTTTGTTTTACTTATGTTAGATGCTACTACTGTACATTTATAAATGATTGTTTCATTTTTTTGTATTGCTTATGTTGAATTGCATATGTTCATGCTATGAATAGCGTTCAATTTTTGTTGTGAAAATAAACTTTCTTTTTTTTTATGATACAGGCTAGTGTCGTACCTAGTTATTTCCTGGTTAAGCTCATGGGAAGTATGAAACGCTGCCAAAAAGTACCAAATGCGTTTCTGTTCGCTAGTAGACTCCCGTCTGAACCGACCCTTGGGGCCCTTTTCCACTAGCGGCGTTTGCGATGCTGAATCGCAAAATTGCAAACCGCTAGTGATTTTGAAATCGGTATGGTTTGCTTTTTAACATAGGAATCGCGGTAGGTAATTTCCACTACCGTGATTCGTTTTTGACTCAAACGCGATCGCACCGCGGAGCGATCTTTGCCGCGATTTTGCTATGCAGTGCATTGCATAGCAAAATCGTGAACGCAATCGCCGAAAAGGTTCCTGCACTTGCGATTCAGCAATCGCTAGCGTTTAGCGTGAATGCTAGCGATTGCTAGTGGAAAAGGGCCCTAATACATAGTTATATAACATATAACCAGCTATAGCTCCCTTTTTCAGAGGGACTGTCCCTCTTTAGAATCTAAATCCCCCTGTCCCTCTTTCTTTCTCATTAGTCCCACTTTCAGGACTCATATACAGATCTTTGTAAATATATGTATTTTCTACTGAAAAAATATACTCTCAGGGCTCGTTCACACTAGAGGCACTTTTTTAAGCACTGGCGATTTTTCAAAACGGTCCTGAAAGCGCTTGTCTAATGATTCTCTAGGAGAGAGTTCACATCTGAGCAGTTTGTTTCTGATCCGCTCAGAAAAGCATTGCCTGTACAGTACCATTTTTGAAGCGATTTTGCGTCAATGGAAGGTACAGGAAAAACGCAAAACGCTCACAAAATCGCTTTGTGCAGCGATTTTGTGAGCATTTTTAAGAATAAATACATTGTATTTATTCTTTTCTGGGTCAAAAAGTTAATTTCCTGACTTGTGTCAGGGAGTGAATTAAAAAAACGCTCTGGAAAAGTGCTTTTCACAAAAACGCAACGCCCACCCAAGCCCCAGGAGTCGAAAAAAAATTGCATCAAAAAGGCCCAACACGAACGCTAACGCGAGCGGAACACAATGGGAACAAGGCCTAAATGTTAGTTCTATAATTTAAATGTATATACTTCTTATTTTTTTAACCACTTGAGGACCCACCCTTTACCCCCCCTTAAGGACCAGCGCTGTTTGTTGGGATCTGTGCTGGGTGGGCTCTGCAGCCCCCAGCACAGATCAGGGTGCACGCAGAGCGATCAGATCGCCCCCTTTTTTCCCCACTAGGGGGATGATGTGCAGGGGGGGTCTGATCGCTCCTGCCTGCAGGCATGTTGCGGGGGGGGGGGCACCTCAAAGCCCCCCTCCGCGGCGAAATTCCCCCCTCCCTCTCCTACCTTTTCCCCCTGGTGATCCGGGCTGCACAGGACGCTATCCGTCCTGTGCAGCCAGTGACAGGACGTCCCCTGTCACATGGCGGCGATCCCCGGCCGCTTATTGGCCGGGGATCGCCGATCTGCCTTACGGCGCTGCTGCGCAGCAGCGCCGTACAATGTAAACAAAGCAGATTATTTCCGCTTGTGTTTACATTTAGCCTGCGAGCCGCCATCGGCGGCCCGCAGGCTATTCACGGAGCCCCCCGCCGTGAATTGACAGGAAGCAGCCGCTCGCGCGAGCGGCTGCTTCCTGATTAATCAGCCTGCAGCTGGCGACGCAGAACTGCGTCGCTGGTCCTGCAGCTGCCATTTTGCCGACGCACGGTATAAGCGTGCGGTCGGCAAGTGGTTAAATATTAAAATTAAGGATAGCTAACAATATAGAGGACCAGTATGGTTCCGAATTCTTTCTGGTATCAGTGACTAGGGGTGTGATTAGAGTATGACTTAAAGGGGATGACTTAAAGTGGCCTGAGCTCTTGCACAGGACAGGAAGAAAACATACAGAAATGCACCCTGTATGTATTTAGAGAGTTTCGCCTGTAATTCCCTCTATTCTGTGACTAATAACAACTGCAATTTGATGTTTCAGCTGTGTCAGCTGGCTGCCTTGGCAGAGCAGCTAATTTGTAAACACAGTATGTTAACCCTAGCTTTCATGAAAGCAGGGTATACTGTAGACACACTTCATATTTATTGCAGGATTTGCATCAGCTGTAACAAAGAAATGTTTTTATGCTGTTTCTTATCTTTTAGGGCAGAGAGGAATTTCTCACTTCAGGTCCACTTTAAAGTGTATTTTTGAGGACTCTAGAGATCCCAGAGAGTGAAGAAAGATACTGTTATTTCTGCCTCCATTTTTCTTTAGATCAAATAAGATTCTCCTGCACCTTCTTGACCAGTCCTTCTATGGAGTATGCTCCATGCTTCTCTAGAAGCATTCTCCTTGTCAGAAACAAACAAATAAAAATAAGAAAACAAATGTATGAATCCTGGGAGATTCTGCTGTGAATGCTGCGAGTTTTGTTAATCAAAAAATCATATTCCCGCTTTTCAAATGTAAATATTCACATTGCCAATGTGATCCAATTGACATACATTCAGGCTCGGACAGGCCCGGCGGGAGCTCGGGTTTTTGCCCGGTGGGCCTCTTGCCCCCGGAGGCCACGGGGGTGCCAATGATGAAGGGGGGGGGGGGCAGTGGGCAGAAGCGATTTCATTAGCTCCTGACCCTGTGATTCTGTGATTGGCTGGGATTGGCTCACAGTGATCACAGGGTCAGAATCCAATATAATTGACTCCTGACCGTCTTACAGAGCTCTGCTATCATACCAACAGTAAAGAAAGTGGGCTGCAGTGACGGGAGAGCAGCAAGAGCAGCAAAAGAAACAGGTCAGTGAGTCCCGTTTTTTTTTACCAGAAAGTCTCTGGTCCGCATGGGCCCAACACTTGTGGTACTTAAGTGGTTAATGGTTCATGTAGGTGATTAAGCTTTCCTTATGTTACTGACACAAACCTAGTTTTACTGATCTTCCTAAAAAGCCTCTCATCATAGATCTAACAATGTTCAGTGTAGCACAGTGAGTAAAGCAAACTTTGCTGAGAGCACAGGTTTTCTCTACAAACTTGGGACTCATAACTGCCACCCCTCCTGCCATCAGGAACATTTCTGTCATCACGGCTTTTCCACTGAAGTCTGAAAGACACAAAGCCTGAGTACGGTTTCCCTGTGCACTGTTGTGTAAATTACTCATACCAGCCTGAGTCAAAAGCAAATGGAAATAAGGGGAAATCGCGTTAACTGCTCACCTGGGCAAATATAATCCTATGTCAACTGATTTACAAGACAGCTCTGACATAAAGAGCCCTGCATCAGCAGGGGAAATTCTCCTGGCTTACCCAATTCATAGAAATATTGTAACGTGAGAACTTTGTCTCTTAAAGCCTCTTTGAAATATTTAGGGGGTTCCTAGGCTACAACAGAAAACAATGCTACCATATGTGCACAGATTGGATAAAATGATTACTTTCACCTGATGAAAAGTTAGAAATCAGTATTAGTACATACTGTATGTAGATCCACCTAAAGCTGAAAACTGAAATAAAGGTGTATGTGTAAAAAGACCTATGGTAATTTGGAAGCTGTAGATAGCCACCAGTAGAATATCAGTAAAATTGTTGATGTTCTGCTATTGGGTAGTGGTAGCCGACCCCCAACGCTGATGCAAAATATGCCAATATTTAACACTACATATAACCTAATTCTCATACCAGCGTTCCCTCTACCTAACCCTAACTGCCCCACCAATGCCTAACCCTAAATGACCCCCTCACTCATGACTAACCTTAACCAACCTCTCCACCAATACCTAATCCTAACCGATCCCCCATGCCTAACCCTAACTCTCCTCCCCCCAGCGCAATCCTCATCAATATCCATGCTGCTTTTGCTGCTAAATACATGAACATGGGCTGCCTAATTATTAGGGATGGGACGAATCCACAATTTTTTCGAATCCGAATCCGAATCTGAAAAGGTTCTCGAATATCTCGAACCTTTCGAATCCCGAATCTAACGAATCCTGCACATAAGAATTGTGCGATCCGTGGTATAGTTGCCCGCAGTATAGGTAGCGAGGTAAAGGTGCCTTCAGTATAGCTAGCTAGGTATGGGTGCCTTCAATATTGGTAGCTTTCAGTATAGGTAGCAAGGTATAGGGGCCTGCAGTATAGGTAGCAAGGTATATGGGCCATCAGTATAGGTAGCAGGGTATATAGGCCTTCAGTATAGGTAGCAGGGTATATAGGCCTTCAGTATAGGTAGCAGGGTATATGGGCCTTCAGTATAGGTAGCAGGGTATATGGGCCTTCAGTATAGGTAGCAGGGTATATGGGCCTTCAGTATAGGTAGCAGGGTATATGGGCCTTCAGTATAGGTAGCAGGGTATATGGGCCTTCAGTATAGATAGCAGGGTATATAGGCCTTCAGTATAGGTAGCAGGGTATATAGGCCTTCAGTATAGGTAGCAGGGTATATGGGCCTTCAGTATAGGTAGCAGGGTATATGGGCCTTCAGTATAGGTAGCAGGGTATATAGGCCTTCAGTATAGGTAGCAGGGTATATGGGCCTTCAGTATAGGTAGCAGGGTATATGGGCCTTCAGTATAGGTAACAGGGTATATAGAGGCCTTAATTATAGGTAGGTATGTAGGTAGGTATAGGGGCCTTTAGGTAGGTAAAGGAACCTTCAGTATAGGTAGCAGGGTATAGGGCCTTAAGTATAGGTAGGTATGTAGGTAGGTATAGGGGCCTTTAGGTAGGTAGGTATAGGGGCCTTTAGGTAGGTAGGTAGGTAGGTACGTATAGGGGGCCTTTAGGTAGGTATAGTGGCCTGTAGGTAGGTAGGTATAGTGGCCAGTAGGTAGGTAGGTATAGTGTCCTGTAGGTAGGTAGGTATAGTGTCCTGTAGGTAGGTAGGTAGGTAGTTAAAGGGACCTTCAGTATAGGTAGCAGGGTATAGGGCCTTAAGTATAGGTAGGTATGTAGGTAGGTAGGTATAGTGGCCTGTAGGTAGGTAGGTATAGTGGCCAGTAGGTAGGTAGGTATAGTGTCCTGTAGGTAGGTAGGTAGTTAAAGGGACCTTCAGTATAGGTAGCAGGGTATAGGGCCTTAAGTATAGGTAGGTATGTAGGTAGGTAGGTATAGGGGCCTTTAGGTAGGTAGGTATAGGGGCCTTTAGGTAGGTAGGCACGTATAGGGGGCCTTTAGGTAGGTATAGGGGCCTTTAGGTAGGTAGGTAGGTAGGTATAGAGGCCTGTAGGTAGGTATAGGGGCCTTTAGGTAGGTAGGTAGGTATAGGGGCCTTTAGGTAGGTAGGTACGTATAGGGGGCCTTTAGGTAGGTAGGTACGTATAGGGGGCCTTTAGGTAGGTATAGTGGCCTGTAGGTAGGTAGGTAGGTATAGTGGCCGGTAGGTAGGTATAGTGTCCTGTAGGTAGGTAGGTAGGTAGTTAAAGGGACCTTCAGTATAGGTAGCAGGGTATAGGGCCTTAAGTATAGGTAGATATGTAGGTAGGTAGGTATAGGGGCCTTTAGGTAGGTAGGTAGTTAGGTAGGTATAGGGGCCTTTAGGTAGGTATAGGGGCCTTTAGGTAGGTAGGTAGGTACATATAGGGGGCCTTTAGGTAGGTATAGGGGCCTGTAGGTAGGTAGGGATAGTGGTAGGTAGGTACGTATCCTTTAGGTAGGTATAGGGGCCTGTAGGTAGGTAGGTATAGTGGCGGGTAGGTAGGTAGGTACGTATAGGGGGCCTTTAGGTAGGTATAGAGGTAGGTATAGAGGGAGGTATAGAGGTAGGTAGGTAGGTAGGTAGGTAGGTGTAGGTGTCGCTCCCCCTCCCCCCCCCCGTGCCTCCTCCGCTCACCCCCACGGCCTCCTCCGTGCCTGCATAAGTATCAACTCACCTGTCCAGTGGAGCGCAGAGCGGCAGACCTCCTCGTTACTTCTCGGTTCCCTCTAGTGGCCGGACCGGCTTTTACTGATGACGTCATTGTAAAAGCCGTCACTAGAGGGAACCAGGAAGTGAGCGAGAGGTCTGCCGCTCTGCGCTTCACTGGACAGGTGAGTTGATACAATGTATGCGGGCGGGCGGAGGAGGCGCGGGGCGGGCGGAGGAGACGCGGGGGGGGGCTCGGAGGAGGACGAGGACGAGTGCGAGCGGCGGATGCGCGGCGATGCAGCGTCGGGATTTGGCGGATTCGCAAAGTGGAAAATGGCGTCGGGATTCGAATCCACGAATCTCGAATATTTCCCAATATTCGAGGGATTCGTGGATTCGCCGGATTCGTTGTCCCATCCCTACTAATTATCATATTGTTTACCAGGAGCCCGCAGTGCCCAAATGACCCCATGGGCACTGCTATAGTCGCAAATAACATTGCGGTCTATGGAACACCCACTTTACCATGATGCCGCCGATGCCCAAATTACCTGCTTCAGAAATAAAGTAGGTGGAATCACACTCCAGCATGCATTTCTCAAAGGCCCTGTTGGCTATACTCCTGAACTGGACTTTACAGGCTCACCGGAGCAAATACACTGATGAACTCAGGATTCCTCAGCAGAACTGCATTCTAGGAAAATATACTTACTCTAGTTTTACCTGTAGTGGCAAGTAACAGCAGGCGTATAGCAAATGTGTTTCTGCGTGGACACAAAAGAGAGGGCAGGATCTTGACTTGTTTATATATACGGTGACCAGACGTCCCGCTTTACCCGGGACGTGTCCCGCCTACGGGGTCCGTTGTCCCAGGATGCCTTGCATCCCGGGAAACGTCCCGCTTTAAGCAGCGGGACATCCCGGCCTCGGAACTCTGGCCACCGTAATTGCAACTGGCAGCGGCGTCTATTAGACGCCGCGCTAGTTCGCAGCCCTGCTCCAGCCTTCATAGTGTTCGGCAGGCAAACAGGGCTATGGGAAGATGGCGTCTGAAGCCCTGTACTGGACACTATTTTTTCTCCAGTACAGGGCTTTGGGCGCCATCTTCCCATAGCCCTGCTATTCCATCAGTTTGGGAGACAGCAGGAGGCTGCGTGAGGGGACTTCTGTCAGGTGAGTAAATTCTTTTTTTTTTGCAGGTGTTATGCTGCCCACATTGTATATTTTTACTGCTAAAATGTTGCCCACATTGCATTTATTTACTGCTAAAATGTTGCCCACATTGCATTTATGTAATGCTAAAATGTTGCACACATTGCATTTATTTACTGCTAAAATGTTGCCCACATTGCGTTTATTTTCTGGTGAAATGTTGCCCACATTGCGTTTATTTACTGCTAAAATGTTGCCCACATTGCATTTATTTACTGCTAAAATGTTGCACACATTGCGTTTATTTTCTGGTGAAATGTGGCCCACTGCGTTTCTTTTGTGGTGAAATGTTGCCCACATTGCATTTATTTACTGCTAAAATGTTGCCCACATTGCATTTATTTATTGCTGAAATGTTGCCCACATTGCGTTTCTTTTCTGGTGAAATGTGCTCCACTGCGTTTATTTTCTGGTGAAATGTTGCCCACATTGCGTTTTATTTTCTGGTGAAATGTTGCCCACATTGCATTTATTTACTGCTAAAATGTTGCCCACATTGCATTTATTTATTGCTGAAATGTTGCCCACATTGCGTTTCTTTTCTGGTGAAATGTGGCCCACTGCGTTTATTTTCTGGTGAAATGTTGCCCACATTGCGTTTTATTTTCTGGTGAAATGTTGCCCACATTGTGTTTTCTTTTCTGGTGAAATGTTGCCCACATTGCGTTTTCTTTTCTGGTGAAATGTTGCCCACATTGCGTTTTCTTTTCTGGTGAATTGTTGCCCACATTGCGTTATTTCCTGCTGACATGTTGCCCACATTGCGTTTATTTTCTGGTGTCTGGGGAAACTGTTGCTGCACTTGTTATTTAACGGTCATAATTGGCTATGTTTGCTGCTTTGGGGTTACGGTATACTAACAAATAGCATCATACAGTTTCTGCACACCCATGATGCGAATCCTCGTTTCACCACATCATGGCGGAAACACTGCTTTCTTATGCCTCGCTGTTACATCATTACGTTAGCTCCGCCCATACAATGGCGCCACATACGCCCCCAGTCTTCGGTGCAAAACGCCCCCCCCCCAGCCTTTTTTTGGTGCGCCGCCAGCTCCCCAACCTCCCCGACCTCCCCTCCCCCCGTCCCAGGTTGAACCCAGAAAAATCTGGTCACTCTATTATATATGAGTTTTGTGCTTATGTTTCCCACCCGAGCACCCCCTATTGCACAAAGAATAGAGAATCCAGGAGCACTCGTCATAAAACTTCAACATATTTTAATGATTCTTCATTTAAAATGCGTGTTGCAATCAACAGTGATAAAAAGGTACACAATACTTATCGGACACAGGCAGCAGTATGGAGGTGTGGAGGAAGGTCTACGATTGTCTTGCCCAGCGGACTTTCTCAAGACCGTGCCCGAACGCCTTGTTTTCACCTAATCTGGTCAGGCCACATGGTGAACTTGACCCCTGGGTTTGCAAGTATCTAGCTAAGCAAGATTGGGCATGATTCAGTGTGAATTCAAATGTGGCTCATTCCTAATCACATGCTAAGTTTTTTTTTCTATTAATAACATTTAAAAACAAGCCTAAGGGGATACATTACAGTTAATTATGTAAATATGATTGGCCTTAGTGCTGCTCCATGAGTCAAAGCATTTGACATAAGTAACAACCACGATGCAGCCATTTTAAAGAATATTTTGAGTATTGTTGACTCATTTTGCATAAATTAAGCACATACCTAATTTTAAGGGTTAAGCAGCATTATCAAGGTTTTTGCCTCTGACCATGAAGAAGAGAATGGGTCCCAGAAAGCAGCGCTGGGCTCAAGAAGGATTGGAGAAACTTATGAATGGTCGAGATCAGGGCCGGTTCAGTCATGTAGCAAGGGGAAACATTTGCATCAGGCGCAGAGATTACAGGGGCAGCATGTTTGTACTGTGTTTACCTTAACAGCATGTAGTCAGAATGAGAGGAGAAGAGGTCAACATTGGGGAAAAGCAGCTTGTTGTGCTGTGTGAGGAGTCTGACAGTGAGTGAGAAAGGGGGAGGCAGGAGAGCAGCAGTGTTTCATTTGACTTGCACAGCAGAAGGGAGGAGGTGGCACTGCTGACCTGACTGAGGAAGAATGGAGTGGCTGAGGGTCAGCAGTTTGTTTGTCACAGACTCACAGCCAGCCAGTGTGCTATTGTGTTGAGCACAGCTGCAGCATGTCATCTGGGGTGGTGGGGGGGCATCCTTACAAGTTTGCCTCAGGCAGCAGAGTCTAGAACCAGCACTGATCAAAACTGACGTTTCAAAAAGATATAATGACTGGAGACTATTAGGCATTATAGAACTCAGTACAAGCTTGTGTCAGGTTTCCTTGGAAAGCAGGTTTTGATGCTCTGTATCTTGTGATTCTTATATGCACAGTGCCGGGGTACCAGTGTAATACCTTCAATTCCAATAGGAGCATGTGCTACATGATAATATTTAAAGACATGACTTATCTTTAAAGCCATGTTTATTTTAACATATATAATCCACAGATGCCATCTGGAGGCTCTAAGCAGGGGTTTTTCAGTCACCAGGCAAGGACAAGCAGTCGCCTGGAGTGCTGGGAGAGTGGGGGGCGCTGCTGCGGGGGGGACGTGCTCTCCTTCCCCCACCAGACTGTGGTGAATTGGACGTGCGTCCAATAGATGCTGCGCCAGTTAATCCCTGCCGCTCACCGCTCCAGCTTGCTGAGTTTTCTGGCAGGCAGAGCAGGGCTATGGGAAGATGGCGCCCGAAGCCCTGCTGTGGAGACTATTTGTGTCTCCAGTGCAGGGTTTCGGGCGCCATCTTCCTGTAGCCCTGATATCTGCCTGTCAGCGTAGGACTTTTGCAGCGGCTGGCTGCGCCGCTGTGGGAAGATCGTCGGGGGAAGCTGAGCCCAGGGAGAGGAGTCTTCTGCAGGGGAGTTAATGCTTTTCTTTTTACAGGTGAATATTCATTTTTGCAGAACCGCTGCCCACTTTAGGATAATTTTCTAGTGAAACATTGCTGCAGTACAATTGTTTGATAGTGAAACGCTTGCCACATTACGATTATTTTATGGGGAAACGCTGGCCACATTACGTTATTTTCTGGTGAAACGTTGGCCGCATTACGATTACTTTCTGGTGAAACGCTGGCCACATTACGATTATATTATGGTGAAACGCTGCCCACATTACAATTATTTTATGGTGAGACGCTGGCCATATTACGTTATTTTCTGGTGAAACGTTGGCCGCATTACGATTATTTTCTGGTGAAACGCTGGCCACATTACGATTATCTTATGGTGAAACGCTGCCCACATTAAAATTATTTTATGGTGAAATGCTGCCCACATTACGATTCCTTTATGGTGAAATGCTACCCACATTACGATTATTTTCTGGTGCAAGATTGCCGCATTATGATTATTTTATGGTGAAACATTGCTGCGTTATGATTATTTTATGGTGAAAGATTGCCGCATTACGATTATTTTATGGTGAAACATTGCTGCGTTACAATTATTTTCTGGTGAATGATTGCTGCATTATGATTATTTTATGGTGCGTTACAATTATTTAAAATTTTCATGAGGGGGCACCACACTGGGGGGGGGGGGGCACATTTTTCTCGCCTGGAGTAACAAAATGGCTAGAGGCGTCCCTGGCTCTAAGTACCACTTTGACTAGAAAACTGGACTACTAGAGATGGCCTCATGTAAAAAAAAGAGGTGCCTGGCTCTTCCCCTTTCCCTGCATATTAACAGTGTTCACAGATGTTCAAATCAAAACAATGTCATACATCCGTACTTAAAGTGTACCTGAGGTGGGGCTCCTTTAAAAATGTATACATACCTGGGGCTTTCTCCAGCCCTCTTTGGCCTGATCGCACCCTCAGTTGCCTTCTCCTTCACCCACAACTGTCCCCGGAAAATCCTCTAGTCGGGGCAAATCAGTATAGGCGCAGAATGGCCAGGTGTGCTCCCCCGTCTCGCTCTTGTCGCTGCCTCGCCAGCGCAAAATGCACCAGCAGACGTGAATGCGGTGGGAGCACGCATATGGCCAGCCTGCGCATGTGCAGTTGGCCCTGGATACCTTTCTGGGGGACGATTTGCAGGCAAATGGGAAGTCGGAAGAGGGTTGTGTGGGAGCGATCAGGCAAGAGGGGGCTGGAGGAAGCACCAGGTATGTATATTTTGTCTTTATACGCCCATCTCAGGTTCTCTTTAACTTCCATTTGTTTAACTTGCTCCTTCACAATTTCAGATGATCCAGGTTTGACCTTCAGTTGCAATCTGCCTCATCTAATCTTATTGTATCGCAACTCATTCACCTTGGATCTACTATTGTCTGTATCATGAGTTACTTGAAAAAGTTTGAGGAATTACTGGAGTTCTTGAAATTTTTTGGTTACAGATTCTAAAGATTGTTATCTTTTCCCGCTAAGTGAAGTTAAAATTACAAATATTTCAGTGAACCAATCTGCCCTTTTCTTCCACTAAAGAGATGCCAGATCATAAGCTTACAGGCATCATATCAGCTTTCCCCTTGTCATTCCTGTGGATGCATTCCCTAAGGTTTTCTTAGGTTGTGACCTAATTACATTTTTTTTTCCAAATAAACACAATCACATGTTTGAAAGCATCAAGACACAGATGATGTAGTTTTTAAATGTTAGCAACAATATCATCTGCATATCTCATGACAAGTAAATTATGCTGACTTCTGCTGGCTTTCCTAGTGAAACACTAATGTGCAGTGACTCAATGCTCTGGAATTACTAGAAGGAGGTTGGGTTACACTTGATTTAATGTTGGTTTTGAAAAGTTCTAGTAGTTATCAGTTCATCAATAATTATGTTTTCGGAAGAATGGAAATTGCTCTGACACTTTGTGACACATGCATCCGTAATTGCCTCTTTGCTGTATGTGCCACCGTTGGCAAGAGCCACGCTTTGTAATGTACACTAGTGAGGTTAATGGACAGTGGCGGATTAGGGTCATATGGGGTTGTTGGCGGTGAAACAAGCTTGGCCTTTGTCCAGGTCACAATAAAAAGCCAATTCCTACATAGAGAAAGTAATTTATAAAGGACTTTCCCTGGTGGTCCAGTATAGTAAGAGGTAGTGGGCAGAGAAAGTATCAGCTTATGCAGTAAAGTGGTGGGAAGAGCGGTAATAATGTATATATCCTGATGAAGCTTGCAAGTGGGTGGGCGCAACTCGTCGATGGGCGGGTTCAAGTCCCGTGGCCCGGTAGCGCTCTAAAACAGCTGCAACTGGGGGCAGAGTGTACGGGCTGGTTAGCGTTCACTCCCTGACAGGACACAAATGTGCAAAATGGGTTGAGCTGATACGTTTGCTGCCGGAAGATGATGGCGATATTCGAAGGCACAGCCTAGTGTGGATTACCCTCCGGTGGACAGGTTCCGAATGATCACTGGATGGACACTAACAGGATTCGTTACAGCAGGTGGTGAGATAACTTTATGCCAGCATATGTTTATTTGAGCTTGCAAGCTTAAAGAGACTCTGTGACAAAATATTCAGCCTTATTTCTTCTATCCTATACGTTCCTATACCTGTTCTAATGTGCTCTGGCTTACTGCAGCCTTTTCTAGTTGCACTGTCTCTGTAATAAATCTTATCTTCTTTCCTCTGTAGGCTCTGTCGGGCTGAGGCTGGAATGTGCAGCACTGTTTGTCATTGGCAGAAGCTATACACACCCTCTCCAAGCTCTGGACGAGTCACACAGTGAGCTGTTCTAAGCATATCACACTCTGGTTAGAAGCCATATTTTTTGCTTGTAAACACGGGATTAAAAATGGCAATTACAAGCATGGATTGCAGCAGGGAGTGGCAGAAACAGCACACATAAGGAATAGAATGGTATGCTTTTTATTGTAAGAATTTTAGAGTACAGATTCTCTTTAAAAACTTTCATACTTCTGTTTCTGCATTAGTTCCCCCCTCCCCACCCTCTCTGAAGATCTGGATTCATAGTACCGGTACCAGTAGGGGTGTATGAGTGTGTGTTGTGTGGCGATAAGCATGAGCGAGTGCTCTACAGTGGCCAATTTTAATTGATTTTAATTGGTTGGCCTGTCTGTTTTGTACTATTCCCCAATAAAACTGATATTTGTAATTTTTGACATACCTAGGAGAGATCACGTTTTCTTTATATATTTTTACAAGAACAGTAATAATAGTCAGAGTGCATTTGCTGCAACTGATTCAGAGTGCTGAATCAGTTGCAACAAATTGGGAGCAATTTTAAAGTTGGTAAGAGGACTTCGTTACCGTTTCAAGGATAGGCAATTGAACACCTGTCCAGCAATTAGCAGTTTATAAGAAACAGAACATTGTTTTCTGCTTCCGAGAAATACTTTTGTCTACTTTATGTTGTGGCTGCCATTGGGACAAACAAAGTCGCATTTATTTTGAGAACCATAAAAATAGATAAGCTGAAATAACATTGTACAAAGATGCAACAACTGTGAATTCTAGGAATGTTACATCATTTAAATCCCTGCCTGCTACTTTTAGCTATGGCGCCTCTCAAAGGCAAATAAAGGCGTTTTATTAAACAGTGTTACTAAACTTACAAGCTTTTTATTGTGGAAGGAACAAATGATGAGATCACATTGGAAGAGTGTGTAGTAACTCTAGGTGGATTGTGGTCTTTTCTCCAAAAGAGCATTGTGGGAAAGCAATAAATATCATCAGTAGGATTTCTGATGGAGTTTCACAGGACTGGACAACTGGAAAGGAGATTATACATCTATATACATTGGTAGAAATCTTGTCTGTCTATATCACCATTTGGGCATGCTGGGAACAGCATAGGTTGCATGAGGAAGCAGGCTGTAAGAATGTGAGTGATGTTCGGTGAGGAAAAAGGTGTGTGAGACTAAAATGTAAAGGCCCAGGTGCGATTGATGCTGATGCTGAATGATGCTTAATCTAACAGTGCACTAGCACTATAGTAGCTAGTAGGATTCTGTAAATGCTGTCCTAAAGCCCCCACAGCAGTAAAATAATTTCTTTCCCCTCCAAAATAATCATCCTTCAACAACAGAGACATCGATTTACAAAAGCACACAAAGCTAAAATGAGTTTGCAAAAAAATTGCTTCCCTAAGTTATACACTGGATGGAGTCACCAGGTGATGCAGCTTTCAAATAGGGTGCCTGAGAGCTCCAACGTGTTAGACAAGGTTCCCTGCTCCTCCTGCAGGGTCCTGGGAAATTATGGTCTAGTGTGAGGAAGTTCCTAAATCTGGCCTGACCGTTGGCAAAATTCAGGTTTTGGGAAGTAGCTCAACTGTACTTAAAATGACGTGTAAAATTAGGGTAAGGGTATATTCACTAAACTACGCCAAGCAGAATATCGTGTGTACTGTAATGATGAGCAGAGTGTATTGCATAGCATGCAATGCATTGGATTATGCTCTATTCATCATGCGATAAGACTCTACACATGTTACCCTGCTTACCACAGTGTAGTGAATAAATATATCCCATAATGAGAAAAGCATGTGTTTAATACAGTATAATACCAATCTTACTAAGAACTTGCCTGTGTTCTCTATTTATTTATTTTTTCATTGCAAGGGTTAACAAACCAGTTGTTTATCTATGTAGGTGGACATGATGATAGGAGTCATTCCCCAAAGCCCCATACACACGCTCAACAGCGGTCTTTTATGCAGCACAATTACAGTGGGGTGCGAAAGTTTGGGCAATCTTATTAATCGTCATGATTTGCCTGTATAAATCGTTGGTTGTTACGAAAAAAATTGTCAGTTAAATATATTATATAGGAGACTCACACAGTGATATTTGAGAAGTGAAATGAAGTTTATTGGATTTACAGAAAGTGTGCAACAATTGTTTAAATAAAATTAGGCAGGTGCATAAATGTGGGCACTTTGTCATTTTATTGATTCTAAAACCTTTAGAACGAATTATTGGAACTCAAATAGGCTTGGTAAGTTCAATAACCCCTAACTTGCATACACAGGTGAATCCAATTATGAGAAAGAGTATTTAAAGGGGTCAATTGTAAGTTTCCCTCCTCTTTTAATTTTCTCTGAAGAGTAGCAGCATGGGAGTCTCAAAACAACTCTCAAATGACCTGAAGACAAAGATTGTGCACCATCATGGTTTAGGGGAAGTATACAGAAAGCTGTCTCAGAGATTTCAGCTGTCTGTTTCCACAGTTAGGAACATATTGAGGAAACGGAAGACCACAGGCTCAGTTCAAGTTAAGGCTTGAAGTGGCAGACCAAGAGAAATCTCGAATAAACAGAAGTGATGAATGGTGAGAACAGTCAACCCACAGACCAGCACCAAAGACCTACAACATCATCTTGCTGCAGATGGAGTCACTGTGCATCGTTCAACCATTCGGTGCACTTTACACAAGGAGATGCTGTATGCGAGAGTGATGCAGAGGAAGCCCACAGCACAAACAGAGCCGCTTGAGGTATTCTAAAGCACAATTGGACAAGCATGCTTCATTTTGGAATAAGGTGCTGTGGACTGGTGAAACTAAAATTAAGTTATTTGGGCATAACAAGGGGCGTTATGCATGGAGGAAAAACAACATAGCATTCCAAGAAAAACACCTGCTACATACAGTAAAATATGATGGTGATTCCATCATGCTGTGGGGCTGTGTGGCCAATGCAGGGACTGGGAATTTTGCCAAAGTTGAGGGACGCATGGATTCCACTCAGTATCAGCAGATTCTATGTCTAGGAATCAATGACAAAGCTGAAGCCACGCCGGGGCTGGATCTTTTAACAAGACAAAGACCTTAAAAACTGCTCAAAATCCACTAAGGAATTCATGCAGAGGAAAAAGTACAACATTCTGGAATGGCCATCTCAGTCCCCAGACCTGAATATGATTGAAAATCTGTGGTGTGAGTTAAAGAGAGCTGTCCATGCTCAGAAGCCATCGAACCTGAATGAACTAGAGATATTTTGTAAAGAGGAATCGTCCAAAATACATTTAAGCAGAATCCAGACTCTCATTGGAACCTGCAGGAAGTGTTTAGAGGCTGTAATTTCTGCAAAAAAAGGATCTACTAAATATTGATTTCATTTCTTTTTTGTGGTGCCTAAATTTATGCACCTGCCTAATTTAGTTTAAACATTTATTGCACACTTTCTGTAAAGCCAATAAACTTCATTTCACTTCTCAAATATCACTATGTGTGTCTCCCATATGATATATTCAACTGATATTTTTTGTCGTAACAACCAACGATTTACACAGGAAAATCATGACGATTAACAAGGTTGCCCAAACTTTCGCACCCCATTGTATCAAACAACTTTTGTTGTGAAACAAGTTGAAACAACCAAAAAAAGTTTTTTGTTATCGGTCAAACAACTGATAAGACTAATAAGACGTCAATCCAACAGTTGGAACAGTTGAACAATAGCAAACAACTTTTTTTGTTGTTGTTTCAACTTGTTTCACAACAAAAGTTGTTGATAATTGTGCTGCATAAAAGACTGCTGTTGAGCATGTGTATGGGGCTTAAGGCCACTAAAGTTTGTTCTTAGGACGCGGGTTACCGATTAGGTATAACAGAGAGCCCATTATTTTTCTGAAGAGCAGCCTCTGGTGGCCAGAGTACATTTACCTTTTAACATCAGTTTTTCATGAAACATTAAAATCTTCCTATTTAATAAAGGCATTGACAATCTTACATACCCTCCTCATGTAACTAACTAATTATTTTCTATAGGTGTGTTTTAAATATATCCAGCGATACTCCGTATGTTAGCACATTTGTTATAAACAGTATGTTTTATCATTCTAATTCAGGTTGCAGAATGAGCAGTAGATAAACGGAAGCATTTGTGTTCCAAGTGACCTGACTTTCCTGGCTAAAGTAAAAGAGAATATCACACGAGAACAGGTCACCTTGTAAACACTGTCCTAATCTGATGACCTCACAATTTTCGGATCTCTCTGCTAAGCAATAGCAATCACATAGATACTCTATTATCCTTAGAGGCTTAGCAGATGATCAGCACCTCTCGCAGGATGGTGAAGGGGTTATTGTGAGGTTGAGTGTTTGCTGTAGCTATAATAAGCTGGAGGCATAAAGACTTTGTGTTAGTCATACTCAGAGGCTGACTCTTCTAACACTGTGTTGTAACTTCCATGGATTGACATGGTAATCACCGATTATCACTTTCGGAAATCTTCAGATGCCACTCAGTGACAACCGCAAGTCAACTGTGCCAACCACCAGCCAACCAGGCACTTTGCTGGAAAATAAATAGCAATGTAAACAGAGACAATAGGAAGTGTTTTTATTTGTCCGCATTATGCAGCTGCCAGTCATATCTAAAAATGCTGCAAGATCAAACTCTGCAAGCTTGTACATATCCTGTTGTCTTCTGTAATAATACAGCAAAGTCCCCAGTATCCATCCAGCACTGGCTGGGATTGACTGGTGTAGGATACATGTGCTTGCTAAAGAACCCACAAACCTCCCCTGCAAATACTCACCGAGCCTCCAGCAATGTCTGGCAGTCTCCCCATACCTCTTCATGGGCTCCGAGCAGCTTTCTGGCATCCTCCATGCAGTGCACGCAAGTTGGCAAGTCACATGACCCGTATCAGGCTTTCTGTGCTTCTGTGCACCACACTGGAAAGTGAGCCCGCAGGGAGAATGCCAGACATCTCTGAAGTCCAGGTAAGTATTTAAAATGTCCCCCAAAACACCCCAAAATGCCCCAGAAGTGCAGACCCCGTTATCCCTCAGGCATGCCGGTTAGTTGAGACTTCTGGTTGCCTGAATTCTGGATAATGGGGACTTTGCTGTAATATTAGAAATGCTGTCTCCAAACTGCAGAAATTCCATCCCCTCTTCAGGCAGAGTGTGGAGGGGAAATGGGTTTGAGTTGGGTTAAGTTTAGGAAAATTATAGAGGCCAGGAGAAGGAACTGGGATTTAGGTACAGGGAGAGATGGATGCAGAGGTCAGAGATAAACAAAGCCGAGGAGTAAAAGGTCACATTTAGATAGAAGTTGTAGCGTAGCTTAGGAACTCTGGGCTTCGGTGCAAGTTTTACATTGGGCCTTCTCAAGCACTCTAATATATAACAATTGATATGGAGCACCAAAGCCTGCCAAGGACAGCTGCGGTGTCGGAGAGGTGTAAGCAGGGGAGGAGAATAGTCTATTAATGGTTACAACTAATCAAAGCACATATAGAGGGGATCATTACCAGCTTAGCACTAATAAATAATTTATAAAGTGGTTAAAGGAGAGCCTACTACTGGGCCCTAAGGCTGTCACTACCTCTGCACTCCCTATGGCATTTGGCAGGAGGTTGAGGATAGAGATAGGCAAAAGAAAGTGTTCACATTAGAGTTAGTAACATCACAGGTGGTTAAGTTAAGGTTCAGGCAGTGGGTTGGGGACAAGTTAACTTTAATAAAGCGTACTATAGCATTGGGCAGCCTATTGTAGTGAGGCAACATTTCAACATTTGTAGGGTACATAGGATGGGGGGGGGGGAGTGGTGCTGCTAGATTCAAAATGTTTTTTGTTGACCCCTTTATAAGTCACTATATATAAATGACCAGTTGCTCCAACTCTTTCTTAATTGCTGTGCTTCACATTAGTTTGGACATGTCACCAACATTGTCACTCCCCCGACCGCCTGTGGCACAGTGTCGTTGCTTTAGGAAGCAGCTGGTTGGTCAGAGAGAGTTACCAGCTAGTCTGTTGCTTCCTACAGTGATAAGGACTAACAAAGATGGGGAGGGGCCATGCTACCGATTGATCAGTCCGGCTATCCTGCAGCGTGCATCATAGCTTACAAGACTGTGACAACTGTCTACCAATGTAACCAAAAAGCAGAATTCTGGTTAATCCCTTTTTACAATTTTGAACATTGGGACAAGACGCCAAAAGAGAGAGTTCCACCAGTTTTGCATTTAGGTTAGGGGTCATTATTGTTGATTTGTACACAGTATAGCACCTTTCCTTTGCATTATCTTAGGCGTTCTACTGTGAAGCAAGCACTGTGTGTAGTGATGATAGCTGAGGTCACATTCATTACAAATGGAAGTACTTCATTTCTGTGATCTCTCTAGTTCCACTGCACCATCTGAGATAATGTGATATAAAACAAAAAAATAAAGATGAAACCGTTACCTGGCTTATATTAATGGTGGGATTTGTATGCTATCAGTAATGGGATGTCTAAGACGGGGCATATTTCTTTGAAATGATTGGAAAAAGATTGCACCACTGTGAACAGATAATCTACATTTGGATCATGATATTGGATTTAAGCTCTACTGACTGGCTGTCCTTTATGTGACCTCTGCATATGTATCTACTTATTGATACAGAACCGTACTGCCAGTACTGAACGTCCTACTGGTTCTAGCTGACTGAATATGCGCTTCACATTAGTTGTGGTGATAAATGTACCGCTCTGAAGGAAGAGGCTAGTGGAGTAATAGAGCATTGTATGATAATTCAAATGACTAAGATTTAAAGCGGACCTGAACTCAGAACTTCCACCCTGCTCTAAAAGCAACAACATAATAACCTTTACAAAAAAATTCTTTGTTACAGCTAACATAAACCCTGCAATAAAACTGCAGTGTGTCTACTTCCTGCTTTTATGCAACATCCATTCCATCCATTAGTGCTCTACCAAGGCAGTCAGCTGACACAGCTGAGAGATCAAATTACAGTTGTGATTAGACACAGATGAGGAGGAATTAGACAGGCTAAACCCTCTAAATATATACAGGGTGAATTTCTCTCTTCCTTCTGCCCTGTGCAAGAGTTCAGGTCCACTTTAAGAATGTCATTAAAGAGATTCCGTAACAAAAATTGCATCCTGTTTTTTATCATCCTACAAGTTCCAAAAGCTATTCTAATGTGTTCTGGCTTACTGCAGCACTTTGCACTATCACAGTCTCTGTAATAAATCAATGTATCTTTCCCTTGTCAGACTTGTCAGCCTGTGTCTGGAAGGCTGCCAAGTTCTTCAGTGTTGTGGTTCTGCTATGCACTCCCCCCTCAGGGGGGAAAGAAACACACAAATGATCTCTTGAGATTCAAAAGGAATGCTGTATACAGCCTGCTTGTGTATGGATGTATTTTCTATGTGTGGACATACTGTACATCAACCTACTTCCTGTTTTGGTGGCCATTTTGTTTGTTTATAAACAAACTTTTTAAAACTGTTTTTAACCACTTTTAATGCGGCGGGGAGCGGCGAAATTGTGACAGAGGGTAATAGGAGATGTCCCTTAACGCACTGGTATGTTTACTTTTGTGCGATTTTAACAATACAGATTCTCTTTAAGCCTGTGGGAGACTTGGGTGTCATTTAGGTGTCATCCGGGTTGGATTGATGTTTTCTTTCCCTGGGACAACATTCTTTCTGCCCTTCCCCTCTCCATATTTTGTTGTAAAGGGGTCAAACACAAACCACACAAATAAATAGTAAACACAATAAAGATTAGTTAACTGTTAAACCAACCCATCAACTGTTTACCTGAATCTCTGTACACACACCACTATTTGGTCAACAAACTCTAACTTAAAATGCAACTACAGGGTAAGCACTGTTTGGTTCATCACTGCATTGCTATTTTCCATATTGGGGATGGGGTATACAGCCTTCTCCTTTGCCAACTGTTGTAAAACAAAATAAAATAAAAATTAAGCAATGACAGGATTGCTGCTACTTAGTTTTGGTAGGTTCTGCCTCCTGTAAATTAACATTAGGTAGCAAGTGTGTCACATGCAACATCTAGCATTATTCTATGGACCACTAGATATTATGGGGTTGTGGACGTGGCATACACCTGTGTGTCAGCCCACCAAACGTAGCCTTTCCCAAGGCTTTGCTTGTGTTGCCCTCAGGTGTAGCTGTCATTGCAGCGTGGCAGGGTAAGGTCTCCGCTCCGGAGGTCGGGTCTGGTAATGGTTTGGTGAGAGCTTGCCTTGCTGCAAATGCCTCAGGTTCATGGGTTGATCTGCTGTAGCAGTAGGACGGTGGAGGCATGCAGTCCTCCCTGAGCTGGTGACCATGACCGGTGGATGGATCTAGGCTAAATACTTCCTTGTGGTTGAGAGGCCTCCAGATTCCTTACCCTTTATTTTCTGTTACTGTTGGTATTTTATTAACAACTTTTTCCTAATTTTTAATAAGCAAGGGCTGCTTTGGTCTATTTATCCAAAGTGCTGAGCAGTCCATGTATTGTTTTCGGGAGCAAGTCTTTCGGGTGGTACTGGTTTGCGCTCAGGAAAACAATAGGCATGCCCTTTATCATGTGGCATTTAATTAGTCATGTACTTTTACTACTATTTGAACATTATTATTGCCTTGTTTACGTCTACTAATGAAGGTTGTTTTTGCTTCCATACATAACAATGAGATGCCACAAGAGAAATTTGCTGGTGCTCACAGACCCATACAAATGAGTGAACATTTCCAGGGGTCCTTGGGTCAGTTCCCAGGATCAGCAATATTTTTCTGAGCTCCTGTGTGCGTAAGTGAGCCTTTGCCCTTAATTAACAGCAGGAAAATATACTGCACCGCAGCCGTACAGTTCTTCAGTAGACTGACAGATCCACACTGAACAATCACTTTATTGGCTTGGCTTCCTCTTTGAGGCATGTTTCTCAGAGGTGAAAGCAGTTTAACCAAGTTGTGTTGTGCTCCTTGGTTCTGTTTTTCATCTCCTTTTTGAAGCCCGTGTGATGTCGTCCTGAACAGCAGCCAAGCTTGCCAGATACAAGACAGCAAAGACCTGAGACAAGATGATGGATGGCTCAGCGAAGCGTGGACTGGTTCCTACATATATTTTTCTTTCCTCGCTTATTGCTGAGATCATTAAGACTCCAGATTGCCTAATTTATAGTAGAGATCTTGACGTAGCCTGTAGGAAATTGAAAATCTAAAAAGATCAACAACAAAGCAGTTTTTCTATCAGCTTTCGCTCGTGTGAAGTTTTAGCACCTGCTAAGCCAGCAGATTGTATCTCTAAGTCAACAAAACCTTCAAATATTAATGTAGGCCGGTAACTATGGGAAAAAGGTGAACAAAGCGCTGTCAGGGTTTTCTCTTACACATAGTTCATGGTGTATATGACCTTCTTTTGTTTCCAAAAGCCCCAAATCTTCCTGTTCTTAAAAATATAGAAATAACTACAGTATTTATCTATTCACGTTCCCAAGACCTGGCAAAAAGGCTTACTGGAGCATGGGGCTCTGCAATTAAGGCTGTCATTTAACTACATGCTGATCAACCACGTTTATTAACCTCTTGAATGTTAGTTAGAGATGAGTGATAAATACATTTGCTTTTGTAAATCTTTTTGTGAAAACTGTGCACTTTTTACAAAAACATGTTTTTTTGTGGAAAGTACTCAATTTTCAAAGTGGGCCTCCACATGGGTCTAGCTTAGTGTATTTTCAAGAAACAGAATTAGGACCTATTATTATTAGAAATAGTTTTCATTATACAGTATCCTGAAATCGCATTTCCTGTTCTCCTGCCTGACCCTGATTACTGGTTTGTACAGGGGCAGGGGGTGCAGCCCTTGGGCCCACCCCTCAAACACAGTATTAGCTCTCTATTGGTCCTGTGCTCATAATAATCACTTCTATAGATACTTTGATTAGTGGTGATCATTAACAAATTGTTCCCCATTCCGTTCTTGCACCTCTGACACTGTAGTTGCCATTGGCAGGTTTTGGTGCGTCATATCAATTGTTATGTATAGAGGGCTTAGGGGGTCCCAATGTACAGCTTGCATTTGGTCCCATAGCTCCTTAGCTACGCCACTGGCCCTGTAGTCTCTGAACAGTGCATGCCTGCAATCCCCTCATACTTCATCTAAAAAAGTTTTGCTGATGCTCATCCTGGTCTGCTCTTTAGAAATTGTTTAATTAACCAGTTTGGGACCAGCCATAGTTAAAACTACGCTGCACTTGTGACTGCCTAAGCCTGATGCGTCCTAGCTTTAACCACTTGAGGACCTAGGGCTTTACCCCCCTTAAGGACCGGCCACTTTTTTTCCATTCAGACCACTGCAGCTTTCACGGTTTATTGCTCGCTCATACAACCTACCACCTAAATGAATTTTGGCTCCTTTTCTTGTCACTAATAAAGCTTTCTTTTGGTGCTATTTGATGGCTCCTGCGATTTTTAATTTTTATTAAATTCATCAAAAAAAGACATGAATTTTGGCAAAAAAATGATTTTTTTAACTTTCTGTGCTGACATTTTTCAAATAAAGTAAAATTTCTGTATACATGCAGCGCGAAAAATGTGGACAAACATGTTTATGATAAAAAAAACCCCATTCAGTGTATATTTATTGGTTTGGGTAAAAGTTATAGCGTTTACAAACTATGGTGCAAAAAGTGAATTTTCCCATTTTCAAGCATCTATGACTTTTCTGACCACCTGACATGTTTCATGAGGGGCTAGAATTCCAGGATAGTATAATTACCCCCCAAATGACCCCATTTTGGAAAGAAGACATCCCAAAGTATTCACTGAGAGGCATAGTGAGTTCATAGAAGATATTAATTTTTGTCACAAGTAAGCGGAAAATGACACTTTGTGACAAAAAAACAAAACAAAAAAAGTTTTCATTTCTTCTAACTTGCGACAAAAAAAAATGAAATCTGCCACGGACTCACCATGCCCCTCTCTGAATACCTTGAAGTGTCTACTTTCCAAAATGGGGTCATTTGTGGGGTGTGTTTACTGTCCTCGCATTTTGGGGGGTGCTAATTTGTAAGCACCCCTGTAAAGCCTAAAGGTGCTCATTGGACTTTGGGCCCCTTACCGCAGTTAGGCTGCAAAAAAGTGCCACACATGTGGTATTTCCGTACTCAGGAGAAGTAGTATAATGTGTTTTGGGGTGTATTTTTACACATACCGATGCTGGGTGGGAGAAATATCTCTGTAAATGACAATTTTTTTAATTTTTTTACACACAATTGTCCATTTACAGAGATCTGTAAAAAAATCAAAAGATTGTTATTTACAGAGGTATTTCTCCCACCCAGCATGGGTATGTGTAAACATACACCCCAAAACACATTATACTACTTCTCCCGAGTACGGCGATACCACATGATTGGCACTTTTTTGCAGCCTAACTGCGCTAAGGGGCCCGAAGTCCAATGAGTACCTTTAGGATTTCACAGGTCATTTTTGTTTCAAGACTACTCCTCACGGTTTAGGGCCCCTAAAATGCCAGGGCAGTATAGGAACCCCACTAATGACCCCATTTTAGAAAGAAGACACCCCAAGGTATTCCGATAGGTGTATGGTGAGTTCATAGAAGTTTTTATTTTTTGTCACAAGTTAGCGGAAATTGATTTTAATTGTTTTTTTTCACAAAGTGTCATTTTCCGCTAACTTGTGACAAAAAATAAAATCTTCTATGAACTCACCATACTCCTAACGGAATACCTTTGGGTGTCTTCTTTCTAGAATGGGGTCATTTGTGGGGTTTCTATACTGCCCTGGCATTTTAGGGGCCCTAAACCGTGAGGAGTAGTCTTGAAACCAACAATGTCGCAAAATGACCTGTGAAATCCTAAAGGTACTCATTGGACTTTGGGCCCCTTAGCGTACTTAGGGTGTAAAAAAGTGCCACATATGTGGTACCGCCGTACTCAGGAGAAGTAGTATAATGTGTTTTGGGGTGTATTTTTACACATACCCATGCTGGGTGGGAGAAATATCTCTGTAAATGACAATTGTTTGATTTTTTTTACACACAAATGTCCATTTACAGAGAGATTTCTCCCACCCAGCATGGGTATGTGTAAAAATACACCCCCAAACACATTATACTACTTCTCCTGAGTACGGCGATACCACATGTGTGACACTTTTTTGCAGCCTAGGTGCGCTAAGGGGCCCAACGTCCTAATCACAGGTCATTTTGAGGCATTTGTTTTCTAGACTACTCCTCACGGTTTAGGGCCCCTAAAATGCCAGGGCAGTATAGGAACCCCACAAATGACCACATTTTAGAAAGAAGAAACCCCAAGGTATTCCGTTAGGTGTATGGCGAGTTCATAGAAGATTTTATTTTTTGTCACAAGTTAGTGAAAAATGACACTTTGTGAAAAAAAAATCAATTTCTGCTAACTTTTGACAAAAAATAAAATCTTCTATGAACTCGTCATACACCTAACAGAATACATTGGGGTGTCTTTTTTCTAAAATGGGGTCAGTTTGTGGGGTTCCTATACCGCCCTGGCATTTTACGGGCCCAAAACCTGGGAACCAAATGTCTCAAAATGACTGTTCAGGGGTATAAGCATCTGAAAATTTTGATGACAGGTGGTCTATGAGGGGGCGAATTTTGTGGAACCGGTTATAAGCAGGGTGGCCTTTTAGATGACAGGTTGTATTGGGCCTGATCTGATGGATAGGAGTGCTAGGGGGTGACAGGAGGTGATTGATGGGTGTCTCAGGGGGTGGTTAGAGGGGAAAATAGATGCAATCAATGCACTGGGGAGGAGATCGGAAGGGGGTCTGAGGGGGATCTGAGGGTTTGGCCGAGTGATCAGGAGCCCACACGGGGCAAATTAGGGCCTGATCTGATGGGTAGGTGTGCTAGGGGGTGACAGGAGATGATTGATGGGTGTCTCAAGGTGTGATTAGAGGGGGGAATAGATGCAAGCAATGCACTGGCGAGGTGATCAGGGCTGGGGTTTGAGGGCGTTCTAAGGGTATGGGCGGGTGATTGAGTGCCCTTGGGGCAGATAGGGGTCTAATCTGATGGGTAGCAGTGACAGGGGTGATTGATGGGTAATTAGTGGGTGTTTGGAGGAGAGAACAGATGTAAACACTGCACTTGGGAGGTGATCTGATGTCGGATCTGCGGGCGATCTATTGGTGTGGGTGGGTGATCAGATTGCCCGCAAGGGGCAGGTTAGGGGCTGATTGATGGGTGGCAGTGACAGGGGGTGATTGATGGGTGGCAGTGACAGGGGGTGATTGATGGGTGATCAGTGGGTTATTACAGGGAAGGACAGATGTAAATAATGCCCTGGCGAATTGATAAGGGGGGGTCTGAGGGCAATCTGAGCATGTAGGCGGGTGATTGGGTGCCCGCAAGGGGCAAATTAGGGTCTGATCTGATGGGTAACAGTGACAGGTGGTGATAGGGGGTGATTGATGGGTAATTAGTGGGTGTTTAGAGGAGACAATAGATGTAAACACTGCGCTTGGGTGGTGATCTGATGTCGGATCTGCGGGCGATCTATTGGTGTGGGTGGGTGATCAGATTGCCCGCAAGGGGCAGGTTAGGGGCTGATTGATGGGTGGCAGTGACAGGGGGTGATTGATGGGTGGCAGTGACAGGGGGTGATGGATGGGTGATTGACAGGTGATTGACAGGTGATCAGTGGGTTATTACAGGGAAGGACAGATGTAAATAATGCCCTGGCGAATTGATAAGGGGGGGGTCTGAGGGCAATCTGAGCGTGTAGGCGGGTGATTGGGTGCCGGCAAGGGGCAGATTAGGGTCTGATCTGATGGGTAACAGTGACAGGTGGTGATAGGGGGTGATTGATGGGTGATTGATGGGTAATTAGTGGGTGTTTAGAGGAGAGAATAGATGTAAACACTGCGCTTGGGTGGTGATCTGATGTCGGTTCTGCGGGCGATCTATTGGTGTGGGTGGGTGATCAGATTGCCCGCAAGGGACAGGTTAGGAACTGATTGATGGGTGGCAGTGACAGGGGGTGATTGATGGGTGATTGACAGGTGATTGACAGGTGATCAGGGGGGATAGATGCACACAGTACACGGGGGGGGGGTCTGGGGGGGGTCTGGGGAGAATCTGAGGGGTGGGGGGGTGATCAGGAGGGGGCAGGGGGCAGGGGGGGGGTAAAAAAAATAGCGTTGACAGATAGTGACAAGGAGTGATTGATGGGTGATTAGGGGGGTGATTGGGTGTAAACAGGGGTCTTGGGGTTGGGCAGGGGGGGGGGGGGTCTGAGGGGTGCTGTGGGCGATCTGGGGCAGGGGGGGAGAAATCAGTGTGCTTGGGTGCGACATAGGGTGGCTGCAGCCTGCCCTGGTGGTCCCTCGGACACTGGGACCACCAGGGCAGGAGGCAGCCTGTATAATACACTTTGTAAACATTACAAAGTGTATTATACACTTTGTATGCGGCGATCGTCGGGTTAACATCCCGCCGGCGCTTCCGTATGGCCGGCGGGATGTTGCGGCAGGTGAGCGGAGACAGGCGGAGGCGGAGGATCGCGTCACGGATGACGCGATCGCTCCGCCCATGCCCCTACAAGGACCGCCGCCATTTGTCTATACAGCGGTCCTTGCGGGGTCCACTTCCCGGCCGCCATTTGTCAATACGGCGGTCGGGAAGTGGTTAACACCGCCCGATCCTAAGCAAGGGCCGCAAAAGCGCATCCCTGCCAGCACAGAACAGTTGAGTTCCATACCAATCCAATTGTGGTAGTCCAAGCCCGTGCAAATTTCCATCACCACTGACCATCATCACACAACCTCTCAGGAGGGGTTTGCTGGTTTCAGTCTCTTGTCATACATTACACCTGTTCAGCAAAATCCACTCTGTATAAACAAATATAGCAGTAGGAGAACAGAGGCGCCAGCAGGATAAAAATGGATAAAACCTTTAAAATTTGCTTGGAGGAAGTGGTGGACTTACCTCCATAAAGCAGACATAAAAGACTGTCTGAATAGTAGCAATCACATTTATTATATAGTACCCCAAAAAGTGCAGTGCAACGCTTTTCACTGAGGCGCTACACCTGCTATTGCCGAAATTCTGTTTTGTTCCCACGTTCATTGCCTGATGAAGCGGGCTTGGCCTGCGAAACGCGTTGCTCTGCACTTTTTGGGGTACTATATAATAAATGACACAGGCGTTCTGTAACCTGTTGTTTCTATCTACCGTGCTTGAATAAACTACCTCTGCATTGGAGTGCCGGAGTCCGCTTCTCTTCATTTCAGACTATATAATAAATGTGATTGCTACTATTCAGACAGTCTTTCGTGTCTGCTTTATGGAGGTAAGTCCACCACTTCCTCCCAGCAAATTTTAAAGGTTTTATCCATTTTTATCCTGCTGGCGCCTATGTTCTCCTACTGATATACCATGTCCACCCCTGATGGAGGGGTGATCTACCCCTTTTTCTGATCTACAGAGAGCGACTTCTTAGCCCTGAGTGAGGACAGGTCTAATCTCCTCACCTGCATATACAGTGGTTGCCTATGTGGTAACCCATGCTTGTGAGTATACTCTTCTCACTGATTATCCTTACTTTATTTTTGCATAACATACTACACTATATTGGGCTCTCGTTTTCTCTAAATTTTATCTGTATAAATAAATGAGATGACACAACACTGGATTAGAAATTCAAGCTCCACTGTATCTCAGTCACTCAACAACGCCAACAGCAATGCCAAAATCACTGCCATTGAAAGCTTCATTCATAATGAATGCGATGACACTATGCAATTATGCATTAAATTAACATGCTGAATCATATTGGCAACATGATGGTTGCAAACATCAGACCATGCAGTCTATGCACTACTGATGTCCTTGCATGTCGCACACACTGTAAGCTGCTGAAAATGTAACGAGCAATGCATAAGTGAGCAAGAGGTTAAAATAATATAAAAGAGGAACTGTAGCAAACAGAGGGAAAAAATCAATACATTGCAAAGTGCAACATTAAAAAATAGAAGAGACATAGAGAAATGATTGGTATTTGCCATGTAATTTGTTCATGTTGTTTGATCCACAATGAACCTGCACGTAATCATCTTTACTACTGGCAGACATGGAAAACTCTAGACAGCGCCAACTGCCATTATTTATATCCACACCCACGAGCATTGCGATAGGTTAAAAGGTTGTTTTTTCCCCCGAGATATTCATATGCACAGAGGGACATACTGGTTGCTTGGCTGTTAAAAACTACTGTTATTTCCCACAATGCAACAAGGCTCACAGACAGGACACTGTCGTTACCTCGATTCTGACATCACACTGAGGTAGGGGTTTCACCACAATATCAGCCATGATCTTTTCGAGAAAAGGTAAAGATTTTAAAAAAGTATTTATATAGCGCTGACATCTTACGCTGCGCAGTACAGAGTGTAGCCTTGTCACTTACCTGTCCCTCTGAGGGCTCACAATCTAATCCCTGCCATAGACATATGTCTATGTATGTGTTGTGTAGTGTATGTGTAGAAGTCTAGGGCCAATTTAGCGGGAGGCCAATTAACTTATCTGTATGTTTTTTTTTATTTATAAATTTAAGTTTTTTTGATTAATTAAATAAAAATGAAAAATAGCAGTATCAAATACCTCCAAAAGCAAGCTCTATTTGTGAGAAGGAAAGGAGGTAAAATTAATTTGGGTGCTAAGTTGTATGACCAAGCAATAAGCCGTAAGTTGTGAAGTGCTGAATCGTAAAAAAAGACCTGGTCAGTAGTCACTAAGGGGGGTTTAAACCTCTAGGGCTCAAGAGGTTAAGCAAGTGACTTTTATTAAAACACTGCCTGTTTAATATGTTATGTAACTCGGTTTTAAGCAATAGTTTTCTTCTAAACTTTATGCATTCTTTATAACTGTTTTTGTTTTGTTTTTTGGTTGTGACAGTAACATGCCGTGAACATCAAAATGACTAGAATGGACAGTGAGGAGATAATAAAACTAATACATACAAATAAGAAGTATATTTCTTCCAGAGTAAAATGAACCATAAATGACTTTCCTCCTATGTTGCTGTCACTTACAGTAGGTAGTAGAAATCTGACATTACTGACAGGTTTTGGGTTAGTCCATCTCTTCATGGGGGATTCTCAGCATGGCCTTTATTCCCTGAAAAGGATTTATACAAAGATGCTGCCCAGCCTCCCTGCTCACCGTACACTTTTTTGGTAATTGGACGGGGCAACTGCCATTCACTAAGTGCTTTTAAAAAATAAAGAAAACCCTAAGAACTCTCTATGAGAAGATGGGCTATTCCAAAATCTGTTGGCAATGTCAGATTTCTACTACTTACTGCAAGTGACAGCAACATAGGAGAAAATAAATGTATGACTCATTTAACCATGGAAAAAACATACTTCTTATTTGTATATGTTAACATGTATTTTAAATTTCAAGATTTTCGCGACAGAGGTACTTTAAGAATGGGTGACAGTTTTCCTCTATAAACAGCAGCTCTTCCTTACTGGCTAATATCCTTCTGTTATCAACAGTGCACATTGCCAACACTTCTCTAGGCTATCGTTAGTGTAAAATGTGTCTGCAGTCTGCAGTGTACAATTCCTCAGCTGGTCAGCTATAGTCTAAAAAAATAGATGTTTGCTCATAGCCTTGTACCTAGGGACGGAGGCTGAACAACACATCAGCATGGCTGCACTTCTTGCAATCAAAAGAAGAATTAAACTCTGTAGTTGCCAAGCAACCTGGACAAAGAGACAAATCACTTTGGACCCGACATGGCAAGACCTCATTGTAACCAAACTTTATTCTAGGAAGACTCATTCGTCTCCATGAACAACAGTTAGCAGAGGGAGGGTGGTAAGCATTGCCCAACTAAAGGATGTGCGAGATTCCCAATGTCACTAGCAAAGTGATTTCTGTTACAATCACCTCTTGCAATATGCAATCGGGTGCATGAAAAAAGTGCGCCAGGAAAAAAGGGCACGGCTGGATAAAAAATTGGCGTCGGTGGATAACGAAATCTCAATAATGATAAACATTGTTAACAAAATTGGTTAACAATAAATACCATTTTAAAAGACAGGAGATGGAAATGAAAATATAATAACAATAAAAATTGTTATGTAATTTAATAATACCGCTTAATTTAATCCTACACTGACACAGAACCTTCCCCTTGTGGTGCCTAAACCTAACCCCCACCCAGTGGTGCCTAACCCTAACAACCCCCCCCCGGTGGTGCCTAATCCTAACCCCCTCCACATGCACAAATTCCCTTACACACATAAAAGTGATAATATATTTGATGACGTAAAATCTGTACATAAAAACAAAATAATATGACAAAAAACGTTCAAGTTGCAAGCTTCTAAAATGATAACATATTTCAAAAACTTAAATGCTCTAATGTTGTTAATTATATTTATTGGGCACCCTTTTTTCTGCTTTGGGCGCCGTATTAACGATAAATGCATTAGAGTCTATGGCGGCACCCTTTTTTCCTGCTTCCATGCAATCAACGTAGTAATTGTATATCATTTAATGTAAATATGAAAATATATATTAGTTATTTGTAGTTACCACATAGTTCAGCATCCCTTTGAACAATACACCAGAGCCATCCCACCATGTGTGCCAGTTGCTGCATACAGTGCAGTTACTGCATGTCCATTGAACACTGCATGTCACTCCTGTGGGTGGTTGCTTTCCATGAATATGTACATGCTTCCGTTTGTTCTGTTCAGTTGTCATACCATAAATATCTCCAAAGGCCTCCAGATGCCCACAAACACCCAATGGCTCCATGGGACAGACTGGCGAGCTGCAAACCCAGTCGGCAACATCTTTAGTTTAGCTGGACAAGAAGTACTTCACTGGAATTCCCGTCGGTCTGGGCATGCGCACCACGTCAAATGCACACCCATCTTGCACACTTACTGCATCGACCATTGATTTGAATTACTGCTTAATTCATGTGGGGGGCACTGATCATACGGTAATGCGCTGCAGTCTTTGCGACGGCATTGTGGTGATTGTGCGCACCGTGTCACCTCGTGTGAAGTGTGCAAGTCTCTATACATTTGAATGGCCCTTGTGGCGGGGATGCGTCAAAGAGTAACGCAGTGTGACGCAGTGTGCAGATGTGCAAGAGGCCTCACAAAACACATTTTTTGCATAAATGCTTTAAAGTTATATTTTTGTGAAATTATGCATCATTGCAAAATTATGGATCATAATTGCAATGTACACAAAACATTGAATTTAATGTGGGAACTTTGTGAACAGATCCTACAAACCCGTGACCATGGACGTAACAATAGCCCCCGCAACCCCTGCAATTGCAGGGGGGGGGGGGGGGATGGGCTTTGGGGTGCCCTCCTCCTGCTATCTGCATGCAGAGTAGCACAGGGAGCATTGTATTTACCTGCTTCAAGCACCACAAATCTCTGTGCATTCTCTGCTGCCCCTCACGAGTTCCTGATCACATGACTTGCATTGGTCATGTGATAGGGAGTCGGTTAATGGCAGCAGAGAGAGTGTGCTGTGATGCACAGAAGAGACCTGCAGCACTGGAAGAAGATAATATTACATGCGTTACTCTGCATAGTGGGAGTAGGTGGCGGGGATGTTTACCAGCTGCCTGCCTGGTCCCTTGGGAGGGGGAGGGGGCATGGACTCAGGGGGCCCCATATGATTTTTTTTGCAGGGGGGGCATACATGGTACAGTTACGTGACCATACATTTTACAGACAAAATGGTACATTTAACTTTTCAGAAATATGTTGGGGCTGCTTGTTGACTTGACTACATGATATCATTTGCCTAGACTGCTTGGCATTCCATTTTAATAAGTATATCGGCATCCAGAAGACATACTATCACATATCACTGTCATAGTTCATACTTTATTGGGTTCGAACTATTTATCTCACTGCTAGTTCTTAAAACATTCCCATATATTTGTTCGTGGAGTGTTTTGCTACATGCACATAATTACATCTATAGGCATAATTGCCACTACTCCGATTTCAGATCATTCTTTGTAAATGACCGGTATGGTCCTACAGGCGAGCTGTATGAAATGAATTACATCGGGAAGGGTAAGCACATCCACATTGTGATTATCATCTCAGAGAGCCCACACTGCAGGTCTAATGCTCGGGATTAATGACTCGCGATGTTTCTGCAGCTTGTGTGACCTTTTACTACTTTTCTCTATCAACATGCCTTACCGCTTCCCCAGGAAAATGTTATCTGGAGTGTGAAATTAACCATTCCTTTGTTATGAAATCACAACTTGGATAAACCACTAAATAGTTTCAAACCTGAAGCATATTTGAGTGGCGTCCAAACACAACTCCAGCATGACCTTCTGGGTTTTAATAATCGTAATTTCCCCAGCAAAGTAAATTAGCGCTAGAAAAATTTCATGCAGACAGCTGCAGAGCAGAATTCCTTCCTGTAACCCACAAGCGATCCCGGTACAACTGTCATGCAATGTCTTGCCTAGGATGAACTCTGCTCTGCCACTTTAAGGGAGGCCTGTAGTGGTCTTTGGTCAATTTTAAAGTTTACCAGTTTTCAATAGGCTATTCTACAAACAACTTCAGTTATTTTTGTTAAAGTATAACCCTAGCCAAAACTACTATTTTTGCTTTGTTTTTTAATACGCTAAAATTACACAGGTACAAATATTAGTTTTATTATCTAAACTAGTGACCTTAGACCATGTAAAAAACGGGCTCTAGGTCTGTTATCGCCACCTGCCGCGCACACCCGCCTGCCGTGCGTGCATACCCACCCACTGCGCGTGCACACCCAGCCAGCTTCCTGGCACATCCACCTCCTGTCTCAGGCTGTCCCTGCGGCACATGCGCAGTAGCGCAAATGCAGGGACACACACACAGGGACAGGACACAGAAACACAGGGGTTTTATTATTGTCTAAATAATCATGATTATTATTATTATTATTATTTATTGTATTCATAACAAAACAAACTCACAACAAAACAAGATCATGCAAATGATTTGATAACAATACAGTGTCATAGGTCAAGATAGAGACTGTTCGAGTCTACAAGAGGGGTGATTGTGAGTAAGATTGCATAATCAAGCTGGAAACACTAGGGAGGAGGGCCCTGCCAGAGGCTTACAACCTAAAGGGTGGGGCGGAGACAATAGGTGCGTCTTTTGAGAGGGGGTCTAACAGAACATATTATGATGCTGGTGTAGGGGGGTATGCGAGCGTGAAGAGGTGAGTCTTGAGAGATTGTTTGAAGGTATTAAAGGTGGGGGCAAGTCTGACGGCTGGTGGGAGAGAGTTCCAGAGAGTAGGGGCAGCCCTGGTGAAGTCCTGCAATCGTGCGTGTGACTGAGTTATGCGAGGTGCGACTAGGCGCAGGTCATTGGAGGATCGGAGGGGGCGGGCTGGTATGTGCCTGTGGACCAGATCAGAGATGTAGGTCGGGCAGGTCTTGTGCACTGATTTGTAGGCCAAACCCAGGATTTTGAAAATGATCACCGTTTATGAGCATTTCATGAGAGATTTTATCTCTGAATACAGTAAAGACAAGCTCATTGGCTTCCTGATGTGCAGCCTGTTCTCTTTTATGGAGAGGGATGCCACACTACAGATTCCACACATAATAGGCCTCTTATATGATGGATTGCCTCTGCCGCATTTGAACGGTGCAGTTTGGGGACACATTAAAAAAAGTTTTAAGTCTCTCTCGCTTCTGCCAAAATCTTCAGCTTTGGTAGTTGTCCTTTAATGCTTACTGATAATACTTGAACATTAAACTAAAAAGAGGGACACATCTGAAAAAAATGGGATAGTAGGCTTTGGCTCCAAACTAGACTGCCCTTTCAAGATAGGGTCACTTGGGAGCCAGCACTAGCCCAACAGTGATCCATGCTTCACTAGCTAACATGAGTTACATGAGTACACAGTGGATACTGTATCTTATAAAAACAACAAAGCAACAGCCAAGTGCTGCTCTGTGCATTGCAATTTACACCTCTCTCTCTCTCTCTCTCTCTCTCTCTCTCTCTCTCTCTTCCCCCTCCTTTCTCTCTCTCTCTCCTTCTCTCTCCCTCTCCACCTCTCTCTCTCTCTCTCTCTCTCTCTCTCTCTCTCTCTCTCTCTCTCTCTCTTTCCTCAGTTTCTACTGGCAATGGCCTCAATTCACTAAGATGATGCTGGAGATAATAAGGCAAGAGATAAATTGCCACCACACAGTGAGAGAGTTATCTTATCTCTTCATTCCTTAAAGAGGAACTCCAGTGAAAATAATGTAATAAAAAAAGTGCTTCATTTTTACAATAATTATGTATAAATGATCTAGTCAGTGTTTTCCCATTGTAAAATCTTTTAAATCCCTGATTTACATTCTGACATATATTACAATGGTGACATTTTTACTGTTGGCAGGTGATGTAGCTGCTGCTGCATGCTTTTTTTTAGCAGTTGGAAACAGCTGGAAACAGCTATTTCCCACAATACAACAAGGTTCACAGACAGGAAACTACCAGGAGTACCATGGTCCTCAGAGTTTCTGTGTGAGAGGGGTTTCACCACAATATCAGTCATACAGCGCCCCCTGATGGTCTGTTTATGAAAAGGAATAGATTTCTCATGTAATAGGGGGTATCAGCTACTGATTAGAATACAGTTCAATTCTTGGTCAGAGTTTCTCTTTAAGTTACCTCCTCTGTAGTTAAGTTACCTCCTCTGTAGTTAAGTTACCTTCTCTGTACTTATTTTCACACGCAGTTAAGTAACAACCTGTCTTTAACTTTAGAATTCTGGAGTTATTTTAAGGATTGAAGAGTTAACTTTAGAGATCTCACCTTAACTTAAAGACAAAAGAGTTAGCTTTAGGTTTGCCTGAGGTAAAATGTTTCCTGAACACTACATGCCTTATCACCATGGTGATAACTCTAGAAACGTTATTAAAGACAGGAGATAAGCTTAGTGAATTGAGGCCAATGTCATATAACCTGCTGGATGGTGTTTACTTTCCATTGAATTGTTGATTGATGCCCAGAGGACTGTGCCATCATTTCCCACAATGCACTGTGCTGGATAGTGTGCCAGATCATGAAGAGGAAGGTAGAATTCAGATCATTGCTATATTCCCAAGGGATTCACTGCGCTTTCACATACCCAGAAATGTGTCTTGAGTGTTAGCATATCACACTTTTGTAGTTTATTAATGCAGACATTCAGGGTTACACAGGGTATATACACTCTCACCGCAGACAAATAGAGCTGCACACCACCGCACTATTCCTGCTCCGTTCGTGAAGTCAGCGCGCACACCTCTGACTCCGCCTGACACGTTTCAATACTGTACAGTGACGAGTCACGTTTCGTCACTGTACAGTGGAATGAGTCACGTACAGTGACGAAACGCATCGGGTGGAGTCAGAGGTGTGCACGCTGATGTCACGAACGGAGCAGGAACAGTGCGGTGGTGTGCAGCTCTATTTGTCCGTGGTGAGAGCGTATATACCCTCTGTAACCCTGCATGTCTGCATTAATAAACTGGATGGTTATTTTACATATGGAGGTTCTCCTTGACTGACTACAAATTGTGATATGCTAACACTCAAGACGCATCTCTGGGTACGTGAAAGCGCAGTGAATGCCCTGGGAATAGTGGTAGATTGAGGTGAAGTGACCTTGTTTTTTGCTGCAATCCCCTGTTAAGTGATTCATACATTGGAGCGCAGTATAAACTCTTTGCATTTGGTAAGATCATTGCTATATTCATCCCAAATGCTGTTTGCATTCGGCTCCGATCAATCCGAGAATCACTTGAATTGACAGCATGAATTTGGGACTCCCATTGTGCCTAGCACCCCACCCCCATGATGCCTACGACCCTCCAATTAACCAACCCTGGTAGGAGATCCGAGGGCCAACCACTGGGCACCCTCCATACCCACCTCTCCTAGTACTGGTAGTGCCCTCCCAGAACCAGCTGTGGTCCAGGTGACAGATGTACTCAGGCACCTCCGGAAACTTAATCCTAGGAAAGCCTCTGGCCCAGACGGCGTGTCATTCATGTGCCTAAGATCCTGCGCTAGCCAGCTAGCCCCGGTGCTGACCTCCATTTTTCAGAATTCCCTGTCGGCTGGAAAAGTACCCTCCTGCCTTAAAAGGTCCACCATCATTCCACTACTCAAAAAAACAGGTGTCACAGATCTCAACAACTACAGACCCATGGCCCTTACTAGTGATGGGCGAACAGTGTTCGCCACTGTTCGGGTTCGCCCGGATTTTGGCCTGTTCGGGTTCGGTTCGGCACCCCCCGAACACCTCATGGTGTTCGGGAGGGTGCTCGGGCACGCTGCCCGAACCCTCACAGGCCTTCTTTGTTCGGCCGAACACAGCCGTGTCAGGCTGAACATAGCCCCCTATAGGGTCCCAGCATAAAGGGAGAGCATGCCCCGAGCGCGGGGGGGGTACGAGGGTACGTGTCATCATGTAGATGACGCGTACCCTCGTTCGCGTCTTCGCGGTACTTCTGCGCCCTCTTGACGCGACTTCAAATGTAAACAGGAAGTGCGTCAAGAGAGGGCGGAAGCACCAGATGGCACTAGTGCCCAAGGACTCCGGCTTCCCTCTTCCTGCCCTCCTCCTCCTCAGGTACTTTTGGGCACTTAAATTTAATTATAGGGTACCGGCAGAAGGGAGAGCTTAGCGGGGAGGGGGGCATTTCCGACCCCCCCGCGCTCGGGGCATGCTCTCCTTTTATGCTGGGACCCTATAGGGACATGTTCGGGTTGGGTTCGGGGTTCGGCTCGAACATGCCGAACATCAGGGGCATGTTCGGCCGAACCACACCGAACCCGAACATCCAGATGTTCGCCCAACACTAGCCCTTACCTCAACTGTCATGAAGATCCTTGAAAAACTAGTCCTCACCCATCTGAAAAACTCCACCAACGCCCTCCTAGATCCACTTCAATTTGCATACAGGGCAAACAGGTCCATAGAGGATGCCATCAACATCAGTCTGGCATACATTATGGAACATCTGGACAGACCCAACACCTACGCCAGGATCCTCTTCCTGGATTTTAGCTCTGCTTTCAATACGATCTGCCCGAACATCCTGTATAACAAATTAGCGCAACTTGGGCTTGACGGAAATCTCTGCACCCGGATCAAGGACTTCCTTACAAACAGGACGCAACAGGTCAAACTTGGCAGCTGCCTCTCCCAAACGAGGACCACAAATACTGGCGCCCCCCAAGGCTGTGTACTGTCTCCAATCCTGTTTTCCCTGTATACAAACAGATGCACCTCAACCCCTGACTGCGTTAAGGTAATTAAATTTGCAGACAACACCACCATCCTTGGTCTCATCAGTGAGGAGGATGAACGCACCTACCGCAGTGAGAATGAGCGAATCTGCAACTGGTGTAAGGACAACATGCTTGTCCTAAACGCTGCAAAGACAGTCGAGTTGGTTATCGACTTCTGGAAACGCCAGAACATCAAGTGTTCGGTTTCTGGGCACTACCATCACCAACGACTTGAGATGGAGTGAAAACACCACTAAATGCCAAAAGAAGGCGCAGAGCAATGGCTGTTCTTCCTAAGACAACTCAGGAAGTTTGGTATGCCGCAGGAACTGTTATCAAGCTTCTACACTGCCACCATCGAGTCAATCCTGTGCCCATCTATCATCGTGTGGTATGGTGGAGCCACCACGAGTGACAGTTACAGACTACAAAGAGTAATCAAGGCAGTGGAAAGAATCATTGGGTCACCCCTGCCACCTCTGGACCTCCTCCACACATCCAGATTGAAAACAAGGGCATACATGATCACGAATGACCCGCACCATCCCGGCAGCCGCTTCTTCAACCGCATGCGCTCGGACCATCGTTACAGGGCTATTTCCACCAAAACCTCCATGCACAGGAACTCCTTTTTCCCCCAAGCAGTGTGCCTTCTGAACTCAAGTCACACACAGAAAAACTAAATAGCACATCTGTGACCCAGGCCTAAATAAATACGTACTTATTCCGAGGTTCCGCACGTAGTTTTGCACTACAATACCTTAAACTATTTTGTCTGCACATGTTTTGCTTGCACTAAGTTGTTTTAATGTCTTTGTCTGTTCGTCATTGCATGCTTTGCACTACTATGTTTTTGCCGCTTTGTACTATGCTCTATGCCGATGTGTAGCACAAACAATTCCGAGTGTAGCAACTGCTGCACTTGGTGAAATAAATCTGATTCTGATTCTGATTCCAATCAATGCAGGGATCTCCTCCTCCATTGGTGGCAGGCAGCTGATTGGCTGCCTGACATTTCATGCCACAGAAGGTAGTTATAGCTTTTTATATGGCTCTGTGGTTGTCTAATTCTTCATTCACTGGTGAGTTGTGACTGCTGGATACATTGTCAGTGAAATACAGGAAGTGCAAGCCAAAACAGTTGGACTCTCATCATTGTTTATTGCCGATTCATACTGTATTTATTCTATGTACCCCCCACTCCTCAGAGTACAAGTTGCACAGCATATCCACATCAGTTTCATTTTGTCCTGTTTATTTGGCTCTTCACTGATTAGGTTGCCTTTGACTGTAGTGATAACTGATTTGGGGAGAAAAAAAAGCTTGTTCAAAAAGCTCCCCCAAAAAAGAAAAAAAAATCAGTTTTGGAGGCTGTACAAGCTTTACACAGACAGAGTCCTAAACATTAATATACATTTTTCCCCATTAACTTAATTAAATGGTGTTCAAATTCGGACATGCGATCAACTCGAAAATCTAAGCCTTTCGTAGGTAGATGAGAAGGAAAGATGGAATCAGCACTAGTTGCTGCTGGCAATCCAATGGGGGTTAGTAATGGAAGGTTAGATACTTTCTTTCCAAAGTTCACAAGAGCCTCGAGAACCCGCCGGGCCGTCCAATTGTCTCAGCACGGGGATCATTAACAGAGCCCCTCTCGAGGTACCTAGATTTTTTGTTAAGACCTTTTCTAACCTAAATTCCTTCCTATCTAGCAGATACTCTGGCGGTATTGAGGTGGCTGCCTGAGATAGAATGGAGAGAGGAGTATCATTTGACATCAGCTGACATTGAGAGCCTGTATACATGGATTCCCCAAGACAAAGGTGTCGAGGTACTGAAGGGCTTCCTCGCTGACCAAGGTAAGGACGTAGGTTGGGCCAGTTACGTTGGGGAATGCCTCTCCTAAGTCCTGGCCCACAATGCATTCCTGTTTAATGATACCTGGTACAGGCAGGCCTCAGGCGTGGCGATGGGGACCCCTGTAGCCCCCACCTTTGCTGATATCTTTTTGGGGTTCTGGGAAGAGAAATATATATACAGTAGCACTAATCCCTACCGCCACGCCATTGTGTCCTGGTCCAGGTACATGGACGACATCCTATTGGTCTGGCGGGGTAGAAAACCCCAGTTCCTGGAGTTCATAGAATGGCCCTGCGTCAATGATCTCAATATGAGATTCACTGGTGTATGGGAGGATGAGTCCCTGGAGTTCCTAGATTTGGTGATTTATCCGGAAGGGGATAGGTTGTATAGCAGAGGGTTTAGAAAAACTACAGCCACCAACTCCATTCTCCACTATTCGAGCTACCACCCACGTCACATTCTCAACTCAATTCTCTACAGCTAATTTCTTAGAATTAAAAGAAATAATTCTAGACAGGAGGATTTTGAAGTACAAAGTAGCGAGCTGGGCCTTAGACTGCTAGAAAGAGGTTACCCGCTTTCCCTCCTTATCCAGGCCTATAATAGAGCTGACAGCTTACAGCGATCAGAATTGATAGCTAAGAAAGAGGGAAAAATAAATTCTCCTACACGTAGAGCCACCAAACAGGTTGCCCCCTTTGTCTTTGATCTTTCCCCAATGGCAGAGAAAATACGGTCCAGTATTCTAAAAAACTGGAACGACCTGAGGGAAAGCCCCGGTCTGGGAATGGCCTTAGGGGACAGACCATTTATCTCCTTTCGGCGGGCTCGCACGATTGGCGTCGTAGTTGTGCGTAGCGAATTTCGGGTCCCACGGGAACTGAATTGGCTAGAACAGATGAGACCAAAGGGCAATTACAAATGTTATAATTGCACTCACTGTAGCCAATTTATCCCAGGGAAATCGATATGCCTGGGGGGGGGGGGGGTGTCACCCTGAGCATAAGGGAATTCATGCACTGCAGATCTAAATGTGTTGTGTATGCAGTGGTCTGTCCCTGCGGTCATTTCTACATTGGTGAAACCACCAGGCAGATGTGTACACGATTTCGGGAACATTATCACTCCATAGAAACGGGCAAAGGGGCCACTAGATAATTTTCCCAAGTCAGGGAATTCCATGGAAGTAATTCTGATGTCCTGAGGTTTTGTGGCTTGAGATCTGTGGATATTCTCCATAGAGGTGGAGACAGGGAAAAGAATTTATGTAGGGAAGAGGCAAGATTAATATCGGTCACGGATGCCTGTGGAAATGTGGGTCTTAATGAATGAAATGAATTGCATTGCTTTCTTGATAAACATTAGAACCCTGCAGCCTGGATATGCTATACGTGAAAATGAACTGTCTATGAATATTTTAGTGCAAGTCTCTTCTATATGATTCCAGATTGAGACCCATACAGTTGGACTCTCAAAAATATTTTTTAAATTTTTCTATTTTTATAGACATAGTGTTTTTTAGTTGCTCATATGTATAGATATTTTTTCCATCTTGATGTATAGTTTGGTTAGATGGCGCTTTGTGATAAAGTCCCCTACAGCCCTGCGGTTCAGAGTAGTTAAGTGTTAAATTTTGGGTGTCTCTAACTTTGTTGTTTAAAGGATGTGCTCTACTATATATAAGTTAGGCTCTATGGTTAGCTTTACTGTTACGATGCATGTTTTTATTAACTGTTGGTGTATTCTCTATTTGTTTACAGAAAGAAGTGGAGCTCGCCGACAGCATACACGCGTTCCCCAGGTAACCAACTGGGCTTGGACCGCGGAAATCGGTTTATTGATACCACCCGGCAGCTGCACGCGTAATGACGTCACCACGCGATGTACGCAAGTGACTGGGATTGGAGGAAACTCCTGGCTATACCAACCCCAAAAGGGGCGGAGCCTACACGCAGTGCGCGCCGGGAGGCTCGGGGCGAACTATCGGCGGCGATACACGCCCGGTAATGAGCCGATCTTGCTGACTGGTGAGTCAACCCTCCCTCCCTCATTTCTTCTTTCTCCTCCCTCTTTTCTGCGCAATTGTTCTATGGGGATTATGTATAAAATGTGTCATTATGCTAAGGCTGTTTGTCTCTGAGGAAGCAAGTGTGTCTGCTTGTGAAACGGCTGTTAGACCAGCCTTGTACACTTGTCTGTCTATGGGGATGAAATAAAGTTTGAAAGCTGCAGTTCGTTTGTGCCCGGATTCTTCTTCCTCTATCTCTGACAAAATGTAAGCCTGTTTGATCACATGGCTGGCGAATTGAACACAGAGCTATTGGACCATCACTAATATTAAGTTATTCAGTAGTGGTATACATTTTTTAGTATATATTGTAATCACTTAGATAGACAGATCCAGAGATACAATTTCTCCAGATTCATGAACAATCAGTATTTACTTTCTGTATCGAGAGGGTGTAGTTACTAATCAAACAAAATGGATCCTGAGATTTATATTTGATACAAGATTAATTTACCTCATGATGTATATTAACTGAAATAACGTGTTTATTTAGTAATCATTTATTTAATAGTCATTAGATTGAAAACTTGTAAACAATTTAAAAATGAGAAATGAGGTACAGAAAACTACATTTCATTGTTCTTCATTAGATCCTTTTTAGGGTCAAAACGAGATTTTCAAAACAGCTGGTAGGTGGAGCCTTCCATTTATCCTTGTTCTTCATTGTTATGAAATAAGCCCATTCCATGTAGACAATCCAACATTTAAACCTATGAAATGAGCAAAGGATTATTGTTGGACTTCCTTTTCATAATGAGACTGTAATTTTTAGCATGTTGATGGAAGGAACAGAATCTTAGTCTCATTACAGCTGCAGAATGATGGATCTAATTCATGGAACATCTTGCTCTTAGAAAGCATTCAGTATGAGAACAGTGACGATGGAAGGACAAAATGGACAACTGAAGAAGGTCAAGGTTCTCTGGTTTTACAGGCATTGAACTAACATGTAACACTTTTTTTTATTAAGTGTGGTATTTCTCTAGCAACTTGTTCAGTCTGACCTTGGTCACTAGAAAGGCTAAAAGTATCACTACACTGTTCCTGATGGTGTCATTCTGTGCGCTCTTGAAGTTTATTCTCTGAAAGGCCTTTTCATCATTGTATCGAAAAACCCTGCCACTGCAGATCTGCTAATCAAAAGACTTCTATGTGAAGTCACATTTTTTCCAAACCCAGAAAAGTTCAGCCTGGGATCATACACATTAGGCTCATTATTTAGAAATAAAAGAATTTAGCAATTCTTTTGGATCACATTAAAATGAAAAAAAAAAAACCTCAGATGATTTCACAAAATGCACTTCCTTTTTATTCCCAGAGCCTTTTTTTTATTATTTATATTTGAATAACCATTCTGAAATTTTGAAATGAGTGAAAATAACTCAAAGAAAATATTTATTTTGGTTAGACATTAGTTTTGTTTTTTATGTCTGGTACAATATTTTTGTTTAATAATTTGTTGTATTCTTTAATGGAGGTCATGTGAAATATTACTTTGTTTCATATTTTAGTGCTCCCCTGCTTTTCTGACTAGACAGTTTTGTAAACAGAAAAATTACTGATAGTTGCTAAACAGGTGCCATGGAATATGTTGAATAATAATAATAATAATAATAATAAGTATTATTATTATTATTATTATTATTATTATTATTATTATTATCTTATCCCCTCCTGTGGCTCTTTATACTTATACCTCTGTATCTACTTTACCTTTGCCCCCCCTAAAAAATATTTTTTTTCTAATCACAAGACTTTTCCAATTAAACCAGCAGCTAAAGCTAAACAAAAATAAAAATCATTTTTAATATTACAGACGTTAATGGGGTTCAGTTGGATAGACAAAAAGATAGGTAATCAATAGACAGTCAGATATATTACGTAATTAATAAATACAGTAAAAAAAATGCTATATGTTACATTCAAGTTGGATTACACACTTATTTTAAAAGTATAAAAAAAGCATTTAATAAATCAACCCACCCCCTGACACAGCCCATAAATAATAATTGCATATTCAGGAGTATTTTATTGTATTAATATTAGCGTTTCCTCCCACTTTAATGCCAGTAATGTGTAATTCACATCATCAATGTAGCTTTCATTAACAAACTATGATGAGTAGACATAAAATGATTTGAAAAAATTGCAGTATTAATAAAATCAATGAATACTATGAGATTGAGGTTAAATCACACAAATCTCACAATCTTTTTGCAGATGCTAGTGAACAACTGGCTGCCTGTGCGTGTATAGTAATAAATAAAAAATGAATAGGTATAAAATTGTGAAAAAAATTAAAACACACTCGTATTGGGAGACAAAAAAAAGCGGATTTTTACTTGCCTTCATAGTCTGTTGGGTTCCTTGGTGTCCCCAGGTCCCCTCCTATGTGCTGCAGCCCCCACAGAAAGGTCTGCGACTGGAGCTCTAGTTGTAGCTACTGCACATCAGAGATCCCATCCATGTCCTCCTCAATTGCGCTCCTTCCACTGGGAGCACTCAGCGCATGCATTTTATAATTCTTATGAGCACACAAGTGCAGGTGATTGAGGAGGGACGCGGGTAGGACTAAGCATGAGCAGTAGCTGATGAGAGCTCCACAGGGGGATGGAAGGAGCCTTTGTGGTTATGGACTTTAGGGCAGAATTATACTGTCCATGTGCAACAAAAATAGTTTTATTATATTATCATATTGTTTTAACTAAAATATTATTTTTTTTGATAAACCTTGGTGAAATTATTATGCAAGAAACTATTTTGACAATGTTAATTTTGATTCCTTTAGTGAGTCTGCTTTACATAGTTGTCTGGGAGGGGATGATAGTAATCTACAATTACTGTGTACTGTGTTCTCTTAGGACATGTATAAAATGGAAAAATCATCTTAGCCAACTGAGGCACAAAGTGGGAAGAAAACTTGGCAGGAAAAGAGTTAAAAGTATGTTCATATGGAATTGTAAATAATTTAACACACACTCATGCATTACTTACAGCAAGTATGCAATAGAGATGAAGAAGATTTGACTTAAAGGGGCACCGACACATTGTAAAATTAAAATACATATCTACACACACTGTACATACAGTAGAAGATGCACCCATGTGCCAGAATAAAATGCACTGTAACTGAATGATTTCCTATGTAGTTTTCACTTGAGGTCTTTATTATTAATCGGACAGCTGTACACCTCTGCGTTCACACTGTGGGCTCGATTCACTATAGCATGATAACTGCTATCACAGCAGTTATCACGCGATCTGCCGTGCGCAAAGGTTCTTTGTGTGGTAAGTGAAGGTTTGCTTGCGATAATGTAATGAGTGAGTTTTACGTGAAACGTGCACATGAGGGTATGCAAACCTTCGTTTATCATGCAAAGTAATCATGTTCGCGTAAAAAACCTTTGCGCACGGCAGATGTGTGCATTGCATCACGTTGTGCTGCCACATGTGGACTCACTGGGCCAGATTTATCAAAGCATTACCAACAGTTTTTTCTTCTTAAACAGTTCCAACCAGTAGAGGGAACTGTTCTGCATAATAATAAGAACATTAAGACAATTTTTAATTCCTAGTTAATAGTGACAGTTTAGTGTGAATTTCTAGAACTGCGCTACAGTTAAGAAAAGTTCATCTCCATCCCTAAAGTGTTGCTGATGTCGCAGATTAAGAAGTGCTTAATAGCACTAAAGATTGTGGAGCAGAGCAGGTTAGACATGAGTTGTGAAGTGCTCCTCCCCCCTACTGAGTTCCTCACTCAGATCCTGCTGGTATCAATGCAGCAGGTGTATTGGTTACCTCAGCCACAGCAATTTCCCTCTAGCACTGCACTGTCTGAGAAACCTAACTCCTCCTATATTATAACAGTTTAAGAAGGAATCTGCTTAATATGTCTGAGACCGTTCTGCACAGTTTTCTAAAAACCTACCAATATTTTGTTTTAGACACCTTGATAAATGCCCCCCACTTTCCATGAATAGCAGGGTCAGAAATGGATTAAGACAAAATTGGGCCCAAGGCAAGATAGCAATTTTTGCCCAGCACTGATGGTTACCTGGCTTTTTTAGCTAGATTTGGTGGGGGCTAGCATCCCTCAGGCCCCTACACTCACTTCAGGCCCTAGGCAACTGCCTAGGTTTGCCTTGTGGATGATCTGGCTCTGAATGGGGTGGATAAGAAGGAAAGCACTACATTCTCTTTATTCCATACAAAGGTGGAGGAGACAGGTTACAAAAGCACAATTGGAAGTAGAATCTACACATTTCAGAAGGTAATGTGTAAGTTATCCCAAAACATACTGTAAATAGTGATTTTCAATAACGTGATGCACTACTCCGTGGAATTGGAAGTAGAATCTGCACTGTCGTAAGGTAATGTGCAGTACTATATTCATGCAATGACAAGGCATTTTATATGGCTTAAATTTCCCGCCGGGGCTCCCTATTGCTCCACTGTCTGAGCCATTTTCATTGGTCCAGACAGTGGACCAATGGGAAGCCTTGGTGGGAGATTCAAAGATGCTTTGCCGGGGCTCTGCAATCGAGAGAGTAACACATACACTGTAATTACTCGACGGGGCTAGCACCTAGAGGCAGTGAGTGTTCAGCGGATGGGAGGTAAATTACTCTGGGGTGCATGCGCAGCTACGTGGGGGGCTTCAGAGATGTGCAGCGGCCTGACAGGGAGCTCTGGGGATCTCCTTATTTAAGGAGACTCCCAGATGCAACGCCAAAAGATGGCATTGGATGTTTTTGCGGGTGTGAGCATGTGTGGGGAGTGAGGCCGTGGTGCTGAAGGACAGCACCACAGGGTTAACCTCGCTCCCCATTGCCCATTACGCTTTTGCCTGAGTAATGCTCCCCAACGATCGGCCATTGCACGAGTGAAACTGTCAATAGGATTTGCCGGAAATCCTCAAGCAATGGCTGGGTGATAAGTAGCTTGAATCTGCAAGCTACTTATCACCTTGAATAGAATCAGGCCCATTTACTATAACAGCGAGATTATCACATAAAATAATAATATATTAAAAAAACAAACAAGCAAGGTTAAGACCTGCACACAGCAAATTTGATTTGTGATTCCGATTCCGATTCCCATTTGCAAATCAGATTTTCCCTGAATACAATCAACAGAAAAACGGAGGAAAAAACGCAGCATGCAGTAACGATTAATTTTGTATGTGACTCAGCGCTCAACAGGTCTACAGCATACACACCATTCTTCTCAAATAGGCCCAGTATGATCCCCCTTACTCGTAAACGCCGATCCCCCTCACAACAGTAGTGCACAATACATATACTCTTCACAATGTGTAACGATAGGCGAAAGTCCAAGTGCTCAGGCCCAAAACGATAGCCTGGGTAAATGTCCTTATACTCCTCACGCCTGTATTGGCAGTCCTTATCACAGTATCCAAGCTTGCAATATTGTCATCAATCAATGCCTATCCACGGAGGGAGACGCTGAAACCTCGAGGATATTTTTATATGCGCATATTTTAATGGAGATTGTAAGTGCAATTTTAAACAATTTTTTACTGAAATAAACGGTGTTACGCTATTGGAGTGTCTGTCTGAGTTTAAAGGTGCTGAGAGACTGGAGGGACGTGCCTGAGAAGGGATTGTGACATCGCTGCAAGCGCTTATGCTGAGCTTAATTGGTCAGCCATATGATCTGGTAAGAGGCCAGCGTGTCTGTGCACGGATTGTAGGTGTGGGTCACACTGGTGGAGGTTTGTGTGGCAGACACGAGGTGAAGTATATATGAACCAACGTACTACACCATAGAGGTTCCTCTTGTCTCTTTACATGTACTGCGGTGAGTCCATTGAAGACACGAGAAGGCTTTTGCAGGCTGGGCCACATACGCTAAATGCCAAATGTAGTGATTGGCATTTCCATCTGGTGAGCATGATCATTTTGTATTGAGGATATTATTGATTGATGACAATATTGCAAGCTTGGATACTGTGATAAGGACTGCCAACACAGGCGTGAGGAGTATAAGGACATTTACCCAGGCTATCGTTTTGGGCCTGAGCACTTGGACTTTCGCCTATCGTTACACATTGTGAAGAGTATATGTATTGTGCACTACTGTTGTGAGGGGGATCGGGGTTTACGAGTAAGGGGGATCATACTGGGCCTATTTGAGAAGAATGGTGTGTATGCTGTAGACCTGTTGAGCGCTGAGTCACATACAAAATTATTATAAGGGGACACACATCTCTATTACTCAGAGCGCACCAGGTCAATAGCAATTTAAGCATTTGTGGTTGGTGGAGAGGAGCGCACTTTTCTTTCCATTTATTTGAATGCAGTAACGATTAAAAATCGGAATCGGATGTAAAATCCAATTAAAAATCGGAATTGGAATTGCATGCAGTGTGCAGGGAGCCTCAAAGTTAAAAGGATAAAGTAAATTAAATTTAGATCCCACCAAGGGTTCATGCCATCTAGAATACGGGTTTCTAATTGCAGTATCTAGAATGGCTTCCAAAGGAGTCATTGATGATAAGTATCCCTTCTCCTTGGGGGCACACAACCCTCTCAATCATCTGAAAGGCAAAACTACCTATATGATATATATATATATATATATATATATATATATATATTAAATGAAATTGCTTATTTTTTACAATATGTATTTATAAATGATTTAGTCAGTGGTTGCCCTTTGTAAAATCTCACCGCAGCCTGATTTACATTTTCAATTTATAAGTATTTCTGGAATCTTTACTGCTGGCAAGGTGCATCACTACAGGATTTTTTTCCCATCTGTGCAGTGAGCAATAACATTAGTTCTCCCAGAGTGCTCTGGGGCAAAAGGCTATGTGACATAATTGCCATGGCTTAACATCAGTGGTAGGGTGGGGATACGTACCAATATAACATCAATGATGTCCCACATCACCTTTCTTCCAAATCTTTATAGCAAGGCTTTCATGAAGATGCAATGCTTCACATAAAGCAGATTTTTTGAGCATTTTTAACTAGTTACATAGTTACATAGTTATTTGGGCTGAAAAAAGACATATGTCCATCGAGTTCAACCAGAGAACAAAGTACAGATTTTTTCTTTCTTTCTTTCTTTCCTTTTTTTTTCATAGATATAGACATGAGTATATATATTTATGCATTGTTTGAACTACAAATCTGAAGTTCACCTTGAAATATATGTTAAACTTATAAACTTCCCATCTATAAGCTGTCTGTTGTTTCTTTGTAAAGTCTTAGCTGCCAGCTCTGCATCTCAGCACATTTTTTTTTCATTAGAGTCTTTCTTTAACCACTTGAGGACCCACCCTTTACCCCCCCTTAAGGACCAGCGCTGTCTTAGCTGATCTGTGCTGGGTGGGCTCTGCAGCCCCAGCACAGATCAGCATGCAGGCAGAGCGACCAGATCGCCCCCCTTTTTTCCCCACTAGGGGGATGATGTGCTGGGGGGGTCTGATCGCTCCTGCCTGCCGGGTGTTGCGGGGGGGCACCTCAAAGCCCCCCTCCGCGGCGAAATCCTCCCCCTCCCTCTCCTACCTGGCCCCCCCTGGAGATCCGGGCTGCACAGGACGCTATCCGTCCTGTGCAGCCAGTAACAGGCTGTCTCCTGTCACATGGCGGCGATCCCCGGCCGCTGATTGGCCGGGGATCGCCGATCTGCCTTACGGTGCTGCTGCGCAGCAGCGCCGTACAATGTAAACAAAGCGGATTATTTCCGCTTGTGTTTACATTTAGCCTGCGAGCCGCCATCGGCGGCCCGCAGGCTATTCACGGAGCCCCCCGCCGTGAATTGACAGGAAGCAGCCGCTCGCACGAGCGGCTGCTTCCTGATTAATCAGCCTGCAGCTGGCGACGCAATACTGCGTCGCTGGTCCTGCAGCTGCCACTTTGCCGACGCACGGTATAAGCGTGCGGTCGGCAAGTGGTTAAGAAAGATCTGGGAACTTTTACAAAACCAGGTTTATTATCTTAAGCAGAATCAATGCCTGCCTGCTCGAAAGTATAAACAAATATTAATATTAATATCACAGAGGAAGAACAATATTAAAGTTATCAGCTTAAATAGGTTAACTGGCCCTGTCGATCATAAGCCAAAATAATAATGTGAAAATTGTAAACGGGCCAATAAAACCAGCGGAAAATGATCATGCTGTGAGCGAGATCCTATTCCCCACCTGTGCAAACTGAAATGATATCATATGATGCTATCTCTGGAAGCATTAATGTTTCTGTTTAAGTAAACTCACTTACTCACTGTAAATCAAGGCTCAGCTGCCAAGTGATAAGAGATCCCATTCACATTTTTCTTCCTTGGAGTTTTATTGTACAGTGACTACATTCATGAAACTAACCGCACTGTTAAAGCTAAGAAAGGGAAGAACCATTACTTTTTTTTTAAATTAAGGTTCAGGGGCGTAGCTAAGGAGTTGTGGGCCCCGATGCAAGTTTTGCATTGAGGCCCCCCAAGCACTCTATACATAACAATTGATACGGCGCACCAAAACCTGCCAATGGCAACTACAGTGTCAGAGGTGCAAGAAGGGGGTGGGAGACAGTTTGTTAATGATTACCACAATTCAAAGTATCTATAGAAGTGATTATTATGAGCACAGTACCAATAGAGAGCTAATACTATAGTTGAGGGAGGGCCCTTCGTGGCGCCCCTCTGGCCCAAGGGCCCCGATGCGGTCGCTACCTCTGTACCCCCTATTGCTACGCCCGTTTACGTCTATATAAGTATTCTAATTTGGAAAGTCCAAATATATAAAATATTTGACTATTTTGTTTGTGTGGGTAGATTTGAAATATTAAATGTCCATACTTATTTAACCTATTCCCCAGGTGATGGCATACTCCTTCAGGAAGCAGCAGCCAGATTTATGAACAAAGCAATGTTGGATTTCTAAAAATACCTTTACATTATGGGCCTGACTGAGGCACGAACTGTTTGCAAATTTGCTGTGTGCAGGCACCTGTACTAATGCCAGGGGAGTAGTGAGCTACACAACTCATGTTACCGGGGTAATGCGAGCACTGCCATGGATAGTAATATGTGGTATACTACTTATGGAAGGAGAGTACCATGCACTATAATACAGACATGCACGTTACCCTGGTAATGCGTGTTAGGCTTATTGTGTAATAGTTGCTATTCTCAGGGCCGGTGCGTCCATAGAGGCAAGGGGGGCAATTTCCTCAGTGCCCTAGAGCCTCTAGGGGCCCCCCATGATGCACCCCTTGTCCTCCAGCTATGGAGACCCCACATATGCCTGCCGGGAATGAGGAAGAGAGGCGCAAAGGGGAGAAGTCCAGAGTGTAGAGCATGGTGCTGCCTCCTGTGTCCTGCCTGGATTAGGTACGACCCCGCTGTGTGCACACTCTGGATTTATAAGGGAAAGGTCGAGGGGAATAATGGGGTCCCCAGCAATGTTTTTGGGGACATATGATGGACACCTAATGAATTTGTGTGGCCTGGAGTGTGGTGGAATGGGATCTGGGAGTTGGCTCTGGGGCTGCAGGGAGAAGGGGGAGGGGGCATAGCTAGGGGGGGCCAAGTTACTTTTGCCCCGGGGCCCCATTTTAGCTAGAACTGTCCCTGGCTATTCTCCTGGGTTAGTCTCCAGTTACATTATGGTTACTGAAGCCATGTAGTTGCAATTTTCTTGCACCAACAGAAGATGCCAATTTCTGGGTAAATACAGCATAAAAAGAAGTCTTAAGGGTGACATCCTTTAATGTCCCTGAAACCAAGGGGGTTTTCTTTTCACATTGACATAAATTCATTTATGTTCAGAAAAAGCAATGTTTCATTTTCATAACAACTTTCTGATTTTTTTTTTAATTGGGCAATTTCATCCACCTTTACTGGCAATGCCAGATATTAAAGAGGAACTGTAAGCTCAAAATAATTTATTGCCAGCAGGTAGCCTATACCCAATTTATAGATGAAAACCCAGTATTTTCTGCTAGAAATCCAGCATTTTGCTGGAATTACACCTTTAAGTAAGAAGCCACGCCCCCTCATGAGGCTGCTCCGCGGCTGTATATTCATTAAGCTTGTGCGCACTGCCTTCTGGGTAGTGACATCATGGGTTGCTGAGGGGGAAAAAAAACAGCAGTCCTCACTGCCATCAAGGTAGGACATGTGCACGAGGCAGAAGAAGTTTATCTTGCAGCCTCCGATGGGATGATTGATCATCCCTCTCTGCCCTGTGAAGCTGCCGCTGCCACTATCAGGTCAGCAACATGTGTTTAACTCTCCTCATCCCAGCTGGAATCCCTCTTGTCAGCTCTTCCTACAGCCTCCGATGATCTTATAGCTCTGCCTGCATGTCATGTGCATTCACCCGACATGCAGGCAGAGTTAGAAGATCATCGGAGGCTGTAGGAAGAGCTGACAAGAGGGATTCCAGCTGGGATGAGGAGAGTTAAACACATGTCGCTGACCTGATAGTGGCAGCGGCAGCTTCACAGGGCAGAGAGGGATGATCAATCATCCCATCGGAGGCTGCAAGATAAACTTCTTCTGCCTCGTGCACATGTCCTACCTTGATGACAGTGAGGACTGCTGTTTTTTTTCCCCCTTAGCAACCCATGATGTCACTACCCAGAAGGCAGTGCGCACAAATGAATATACAGCCGCGGAGCAGCCTCATGAGGGGGCGTGGCTTCCTACTTAAAGGTGTAATTCCAGCAAAATGCTGGATTTCTAGCAGAAAATACTGGGTTTTCATCTATAAATTGGGTATAGGCTACCTGCTGGCAATAAATTATTTTGAGCTTACAGTTCCTCTTTAAGTGGTAGTGTGCAGTTTTTTGGTGGTGTTTGCTAGCATTTTTCTAGTGTTGCCAGGCATGTTACTAACCTTAGCAATGAGGTGGAGGTCTAAATACCTACCCAGTGTCTAATCAAAACATCTGTGTAAGGTGATCTGGCTTTATTAAGAACAATTAATTGTTACATTGGCCTGTGTCTTGTAGAATGCTTGGACTAGCTGGACAAGGTGAAAAGACATAAACAACAAAATAAGTTAGGGCAAGTGTATACTGACTTTTATAGGTAGAAATGTGTCCCCAGTATAGGTAGTAAGGTGTCCCCAGTATAGGTAGTAAGGTGTCCCCAGTATAGGTAGTGATGTGCCGCCAGCATAGGTAGTGATGTGTCCCCAGTATAGGCAGTAAGGTGTCCCCAGTATAGGTAGTGATGTGCCGCCAGCATAGGTAGAGATGTGTCCCCAGTATATGTAGTAAGGTGTACCCAGTATAAGTAGTAAGGTGTACCCAGTATAGATAGTAAGGTGTCCCCAGTACAGGTAGTAAGATGTCCTGAGTATAGGAAGTAATGAGTCCACAGTATATGTAGTAATGTGTCCCCAGAAAAGACAGCAAGGCAGTAAGGTGTCCCCAATATAGATAGTAAAATGTGTCCCCAGTATAAGTAGTAATGTATGCCCAGTATAGGCAGTAAGGTGCCCTCCCCCCAGTATAGGTAGTAATGTGTCCTCAGTACAGTTAGTAATGTGTCCCCAGTATAGGTAGTAATGTGGCCCCAGTATAGGTAGTAAGGTGTCCCCAGTATAAGTAGTAAGTTTTCTCCAGTATAGGAATAGGCGACCCCAGTAAAGGTAGTAAGGTGACCCCAGTATAGCTACTATCCACCCCAAGTGGCCAGAGGTGTCCCCTTTTCCCTCATCCCCCCCCACACCCCTCACGCTATCTCAGACCGTCAGACCTTCAGCGTGGTGACAGTTAGATCTGCAGACCAGCTGGGTAACCGAGGGAAGAGAGGTGCACAGTAACCAAACGAATCACTTCATATGCAGGAAGTGATGAGTGATGTCACTTCCACAAATAAAGTTACTGAGGACTGCTCTGCACTCAGGTCTCACACTGATTTGAAAGTCTGACTTTCGCCACGCTGATCTGAAGGTCTGTAGTTGCAGAAATGCAGGTCACACTGTAAACAACCCAAAAGTAATGATCTGTTTCTAAGCAATGACACACATCACCACGACCATGTGCCATGGCATTGAGCAGTACATCCAGGCAAACACAGAAGTCAAATTGCTACAAAAAAATGCACATGATCAGAGATCAACCAGGGCAGGAGAAGGCTACCCCTGTCTGAAGCAAAACACTGACTAAACTGAATTATGAATACTTTTGAATTATGAATACTTTTGACAAGTACATTAAAGGACAACTGACCTGAGAGGGATATGGAGGCTGCCATATTTATTATTATTATTTATGGATTTATAAAGCGCCAACATATTCCGTGGCGCTGTACAGTGTAAGAAAACAAACAAGGGATACATAATGATACAGTCAATGATATACATCAAATATGGACACTAGTACAAAATACAAAACTGGTGATTACAATAGCAAATTTAACATAATGACTAAAATGTATAAATGTGTATCAGAGTGCAAGCTATTAAATTAATAACATTCCAAGACACAAAACAGTGAGAGAGCTTTGCCCTTGCGAGCTTACAATCTAAAGAAATGGGGTGGAAACAAGAGGTGGGGAAGTATACAGTATAAATACAGACAGTGTGTGATTAGGTTATTTAGTAAGAAGTAAATCTAGACACAAGGTTGAAGGGTGCATTGTCTAAGATAGAGCGTATGCTTGTCAGAAAAGGTGGGTTTTGAGGGAGCATTTAAAGATTTCAAAGGTGGGAGAGTGGCAGATGTGCTGTGGAAGGGCATTCCAGAGGAAGGGTGAGGCACATGAGAAGTTTTGTATGCGTGAATGTGAGGAGGTCATTGTAGAAGAGGATAAAAGAAGCTTGTGTGCAGATCTGAGGTTGGGTTGGTATCTGGAAACTAGTGAGGAGATGTACAGGGGAGAGAGATTGTGGAGAGCTCTGTAGGTTAGGGTTAAGAGTTTGAACTGGATCCTCTGGTTGATTGGTAGCCAGTGAAGAGCTTGACAGAGAGGAGCAGCAGAGGAAGAACGAGAGGAGAGATGAATGAGTCAAGCAGCAGAGTTCAATACAGATTGGAGGGGTGCTAGTCGGTTAGTTGGAAGTCCACCAAGCAATATATTGCAATAGTCCAAACGAGATATGATAAGAGCATTTACTAACATGTTGGTTGTGTCCTGAGAGAGAAAAGATCGGATGCGTGCTATGTTTTTGAGTTGGAGATGACAGGAGCTGGTTAGGGAGCTGATGTGAGGAATAAATGAGAGGGAAGAATCAAATATTACCCCTAAGCACCGTGCTTTGGGAACTGAAGTGATAGGCGTGTTGTTAACATTTATTGTAATATCAGGCACAGAGGTGGACATAGATGGTGGAAAGACGATTAGTTCTGTTTTATTCATATTAAGTTTTAATTTGTTTACTTTTAAAGAATGCACATTGCCTGGCTGTCCTGATTCTGATCATCTACCTCTAATGCTTTTAGCCATAGACCCTGAACAAGCAGGCAGATCAAATGTTTGACTTACGTTAAGTTTGACTGGATTCACTGCATGCTTGTTTCAGGTATGTGATCCAGATTAGAGATGGCCCGAACCTCCGATTTTCAGTCGGTTTGCACGAACTTCCACGAACCGCAATAGACTTCAATGGGGAGGCGAACTTTGAAAACTAGAAACACTTATGCTGGCCACCAAAGTGATGGAAAAGATGTTTCAAGGGGCCTAACACCTGGAGGGGGACATGGATGAGTGGGATAGACGCCAAAACTCCTGGGGAAAAATCTGGATTTGACGCAAAGCAGCATTTTATGGGCAGAAATCACATTGAATGCTAAATTGCAGGCCTAACGTGCTTTAACCACTTCACCACTGAGGGGTTTTACCCCCTGAGCACCAGAGCAATTTTCACCTTTCAGCGCTCCTACCATTCATTCGTCTATAACTTTATTATTACTTATCACAATGAAATGAACTATATTTTGTTTTTTCCGCCACCAATTAGGCTTTCTTTAGGTGGGACATTATGCCAAAAATTATTTTATTCTAAATGTGTGAGAAAACGCGGAAAAGCCGCCGCGTGTGCCAAGAACGAGGCGGCTGATTCCGCGTCCAAAGCGGCGGTTTGCACGCATGGACACGCGTCTGGTGGTATGGTGGAATGCGGAAGAGCCGCCGCATGTCCTGACAGCAAAGCGGCTGTTTGCATGCAACAGCATGTGCTTGGTGTGGCTGGGTCTGTTAGTGCACCTAGGCAGATGGAGAGCTATGTTCGCGCGGGCCTGAATTCAGGACCTTTATACCTGCAGAGGAAGTGTCAGCTGATCAGGAAGGTCAGCTGATTCCTGCAGGACTCATGATTGGCTGAATGGTTCGGGCGGGGCAGCAGAGTCCAGCAACTATATATTCTGCTGCTTGTCAGTTGCTGGTTGTCTGCCATTGCTAACACTTGCGTGAAGGCATTCAGACCTTAGCTAGACCCGACAGTGTGCCAGAACCGGCTGGAGCTGGGAATCCACACTGAGTCAGATTCTTGATAGCTTAAAGTACTAATTGTATGGTATTATTTGTTAGACCAGTTCCAGGGTGTTGAGATCAAGGCCCTCACACCCCAGACTAGGAATACTGTGTATCATTTATGTTATACTCCAGACTAGTTCCAGGGTGTTGTGAATACGGACCTCACACCCAAGACTAGGGAACTGTATTATCATTTATGTTATACTCCAGACTAGTTCCAGGGTGTTGTGAATACGGACCTCACACCCAAGACTAGGGAACTGTATTATCATTTATGTTATGCTCCAGACTAGTTCCAGGGTGTTGTGAATACGGACCTCACACCCAAGACTAGGGAACTGTATTATCATTTATGTTATGCTCCAGACTAGTTCCAGGGTGTTGAGAATACGGACCTCACACCCAGACTAGGTTGTGTTATTACTGTGTTACGTTAGCCCAGTTCAGGGCAAAGCCTTACATATTAGCAGCAGGGCTCCTGCTTTCCAGCCTTGGTCCCTCGCTCAGGGGTCCACAGGCTACAGGAATATCACCCACCGCTCAGGGGTGAATTCCTCGGGAGTATAGGCCGCCAGCTCCTCTGGTGGTCTTTACTCAGAGTTGTTACTGTTGCACCAAACACTTACACTCTCCCTGGTGTCTAGAGGTTAGACATATCTGATTATTGACGATTCCGCAGATCCTCAATAATCGGGTATATCTGTATTTTTGGGGATACTGCGGATCGCCAAGGATCAGATTCTCTCTCTGGTTGCTGACACCGATCGTTACAGAATGGCAGACCGAACCCAAATGGACGCACTGTATAGCCATGTTGAAGTCCTGACCACCGCGGTAAACCAACTTTCCGCGGCAGTTTTGAACCAACAGACCCAGATATGTCAGATATTTGGGGCTATTTCAGGACTTCAATCAGTGCGGTCTCCTCTTAGCACAGACATGCGTATGCCTGTACCTGAAAAATTTTCTGGCGACAGATCTGATTTTCGGAACTTTAGAAATAGAGTGTTATCATACTTTGAGTTAAGGCCTAATTCACCTGGAACCGAGGCACAGAGAATTACGTTCATTAAGACTCTATTGTCAGGGGATTCCCAGACCTGGGCATATGGTCTTCCTATTGGGCATCAGGCCCTGACCTCGGTCGATGAATTTTTTGAGGCTATGGCTATGATTTACGATGACCCAGACATCGCCTCGACTTCTGAACGGAAGCTCAGGCTTCTGCGTCAGGGCAAAGGTCTGGTGGAAAATTATGCTGCGGAGTTTAGGAGGTGGGCAGTCTCGGCTAGATGGGACGCATTCGCCCTCCTAGACTGTTTTTTGGCCGGATTGTCAGATAATATTCATGAGGTAATGATAGGCCATCCTGAGCCCGAATCATTGGATGAGGCAATCTCTTTAGCCATACAGATAGATCGCCGTTTGCGCCACCAGAGACAGATTCGTGGTAGAGTGGCCAGAAGGTCTATCTTACACGACTCTTCTCGGTCTCCCTCACCTCCAGGCGAACCTATGCAAATTGGGTACACAAGGTTGAATCTGGGGGAAAAGAGTCGCAGGAGCCCAAAGAAGAACGCTTTACATGATTCCACTAGGCCAGACAAAAGCTATCGCCTAGGATTAGTCAAAATCATAGGTGAGCAGGGTTCATCCCTGAACGATGGTCGGCTGATCCTTCCTTGTTCGGTTACGTGGGAAGGTCGGACCAAGTCCGCAGAAGCCATGGTGGACTCAGGTTCGTCAGCAAACCTCATCGACTACGATTTTGCCAAAAGTCTGGGGATACCGTTATCTGCACCCGACCGGCAGATTTCGGTCACTGCAGTGGACGACTCTCCATTGCGCAGTGCCCAGTTTCTTTCCCAAACCCCCCTACTGTCATGTTGTTTAGGGGCAGTGCATGAAGAGAGTTTACAGTTCCTGGTCCTGCCGATGAAAGGGTCTGCTGTTGTTCTCGGTATGCCCTGGTTGCAACTCCACTCTCCACTGTTTGACTGGGCTTCAGGACAGTTACTGAACTGGTCAGCTCATTGTCATGAGCACTGTTTAAAGAAGGGTGAGGTGGATAAAACCAGGATACAGGTCGCAGGAAAGGCAGGACAGTGTACAGTTATTTCTAATGGTTCCTGTTCCTCACGGTTTCCTCTCATGTATAAATCTGATAGCAAAAGCCCCAAAGCAGACACTTTAGACAGGGGTTTTTGGCCCAAAACTATTCTACCACCAAAAAAACAGGCTGACAAAAAATCATTTCCTGTGTCCCCGCCCGGGTCAGCGATGCAGGTGGATTCCACTCCCTCCCTCCCTGGGTGGATTGATGGCCGGCCTGAGTATGAGATAAAAGGAAAATTCTCTAACTTACGTCCTGGAAAGCCAGGAAGGAGATGTCCGGAGTCCACTCCTCAGCGGGGGGGTACTGTGAGAAAACGCGGAAAAGCCGCCGCGTGTGCCAAGAACGAGGCGGCTGATTCCGCGTCCAAAGCGGCGGTTTGCACGCATGGACACGCGTCTGGTGGTATGGTGGAATGCGGAAGAGCCGCCGCATGTCCTGACAGCAAAGCGGCTGTTTGCATGCAACAGCATGTGCTTGGTGTGGCTGGGTCTGTTAGTGCACCTAGGCAGATGGAGAGCTATGCTCGCGCGGGCCTGAATTCAGGACCTTTATACCTGCAGAGGAAGTGTCAGCTGATCAGGAAGGTCAGCTGATTCCTGCAGGACTCATGATTGGCTGAATGGTTCGGGCGGGGCAGCAGAGTCCAGCAACTATATATTCTGCTGCTTGTCAGTTGCTGGTTGTCTGCCATTGCTAACACTTGCGTGAAGGCACTCAGACCTTAGCTAGACCCGACAGTGTGCCAGAACCGGCTGGAGCTGGGAATCCACACTGAGTCAGATTCTTGATAGCTTAAAGTACTAATTGTATGGTATTATTTGTTAGACCAGTTCCAGGGTGTTGAGATCAAGGCCCTCACACCCCAGACTAGGAATACTGTGTATCATTTATGTTATACTCCAGACTAGTTCCAGGGTGTTGTGAATACGGACCTCACACCCAAGACTAGGGAACTGTATTATCATTTATGTTATACTCCAGACTAGTTCCAGGGTGTTGTGAATACGGACCTCACACCCAAGACTAGGGAACTGTATTATCATTTATGTTATGCTCCAGACTAGTTCCAGGGTGTTGTGAATACGGACCTCACACCCAAGACTAGGGAACTGTATTATCATTTATGTTATGCTCCAGACTAGTTCCAGGGTGTTGAGAATACGGACCTCACACCCAGACTAGGTTGTGTTATTACTGTGTTACGTTAGCCCAGTTCAGGGCAAAGCCTTACATATTAGCAGCAGGGCTCCTGCTTTCCAGCCTTGGTCCCTCGCTCAGGAGTCCACAGGCTACAGGAATATCACCCACCGCTCAGGGGTGAATTCCTCGGGAGTATAGGCCGCCAGCTCCTCTGGTGGTCTTTACTCAGAGTTGTTACTGTTGCACCAAACACTTACACTCTCCCTGGTGTCTAGAGGTTAGACATATCTGATTATTGACGATTCCGCAGATCCTCAATAATCGGGTATATCTGTATTTTTGGGGATACTGCGGATCGCCAAGGATCAGATTCTCTCTCTGGTTGCTGACACCGATCGTTACAAAATGTGTTTTAATGGGAAAATAGGAAAAATGTGGGAAAAAATTAAATATTTTTCAGTTTTCGGCCATTATAGTTTTTAAATAATGTATGCTACTGTAATTAAAACCCATGAAATGTATTTGCCCTTTTGCCCCAGTTATAAAACCATTTAAATTATGTCCCTATCACAATGTTTGGCGCCAATATTTTATTTGGAAATAAAGGTGCATTTTTTTTCAGTTTTGCATCCATCCCTAATTACAAGCCCATAGTTTATAAAGTAACAGTGTTGTACCCTCCTGACATAAATATTTAAAAAGTTAAGTCCCTAAGGTAACTATTTATGTATTTTTTTTTAATTGAAAATGTTTTAATTTTTTTTTCATTACAAACAAAAAAAATGGGGAGTGTGGGAGGTAATGAGTTAATTTTTTGTGTATAACTAATTCATTTGTGTTTGAAAAATTTTTAGGGTGTAGTTTTACTATTTGGCCACAAGATGGCAACAGTAACTTTTTGTCTAATGCGACCTCCAAGCGTCCTTCCGGACGCTCGGAGGAAGTATAAGGAGGCTGGACACGTGAGTTTTTGTTCACAATGATCGCGCTGCCCATCGGAGAGCAGCGGATCATTGCGGGGCTTAGATCAACGAACGGGAATGGATTTTCCCGTTCATTGATCTCCGGGCGAGCGGGCGGCGGCATGTTTACTAGCGGCGGGCGGCGTGTTTACGAGCGGGAGCGCGGGCAGCGGCGGGAGTGCGCAAAGTACGGATTTCTCCGTCCCTGGGGGTTAAAGGATGGAAAAAGGGACGGAGAAATTCGTACAGGCGGGGGTAGAGTGGTTAAAACATCTTGCATGTGTATTGTAACGGTCTTGTGTCGTTGCTCAGATGTCTGATTATATGGTGATCTGCAGAATCACCAATAATACAGACGCTAAACCTGATTATGGGTGATCTGCAGAATCACCAATAATACTAGTATAGCAGGCAAGGAGCAGAGAGTGTAGTGATTGGTGTAACCGTAACTTTAATGCTTAAATGAGGCCTCACCAGAGGGGCTCGTGAAGTATAAACAGTACACTGAGTGTGCACTAACGTGGAGAGGAAGGCGTAGGGACTGTGAAAGTACAAGAAGCAAACCTTCCTGGGGTTCTAGCCCGAGTTTGCTTTTGATAGCAGACTCGCCTATCAATTTTGATGGCTAATGAAATGGCCTCATCCAGAGTCTTGGGTTCTGGATGACCCAACATAAGATTAGCCACGTGTCGAATAATCCTGACAAAAAACAGTCTAGAAGTGCGTATGGCCCCCACCTGGCTGACACTGCCCATCTTCTGAACTCAGCGGCATAAACCTCCATGGAACTATGACCCTGCCTGAGGGTTTTTAACTTCCTCTCAGAAGTCACTGCCAAATCAGGATCGTCGTAAATTACGGCCATGGGCTTAAAGAAGTCCTCCACTGAGACCAAGGCCTCATGCCCGAAAGGAAGACTGTATGCCCAGGATTGAGAATCTCTAGACAATAAAGTCTTAATGAATGTGACCCGTTGAGCTTCTGTACCTGAAGAAACGAGTCGTAATTCAAAATATGACAGGCATCTATGCTTGAAATTACTAAAATCTGAGCGATGCCCCGAGAATTTTTCAGATGGGGGTACATTTGGCTCGATCGCAGAAGGGGGAGATACTCGACTATTAGGGTCCAATAAATGGTTAACTGACTCAGCTAGTTGGTCAATCTGAGTCTGTTGAGCGTTCACCGTTTTAATGAGTTCATTAACGGTGGTGGTTAACATGTCGACCCGTTGGCAGAGTGCCTCCATTATACTTTACTGGTCTGTTGTTCTGTCTTGTGTCATACTCAGATGTCTGATTATATGGTGATCTGCAGAATCACCAATAATATTAGTATAGCAGGCAAGGAGCAGAGAGTGTAGTGATTGGTGTAACCGTAACTTTAATGCTTAAATGAGGCCTCACCAGAGGGGCTGGTGAGGTATAAACAGTACACTGAGTGTGCACTAACGTACAACCTCCAGCAAGCTGGAGAAACAATACTGAAGAGGCTGAATCTCCCGAGGAGCGGGTGATTCAGAATAGACTGCAGGCAAATGAACACCCGAGGGGCAGGTGCGTCAGACTGTACTGCAGGCTATGAGATACAGTAATACTAAAATGACAGGTACCTAATGAGCAGGTAATTAAGGCTGAACTAAAGCCTAGCAGAGCTGCTTCACCAGCGGAGCTGGCGTAGTTAACACCTCACCAGTGGCGAGGGCCTAATAGTGAGTAAAATGGTCAGGCGGGCAAGGTTCGGCAACAGAGAGGTAAGTATCAGTACAGAATCGTGAGACAAGAGAGTAAACGGTAATCGGGCAGAGGTTCAGCAACAAGAAGGTATGTATCGGTACAGAATCGTGAGACAAGAGAGTAATCGGTAATCAGGCAGAGGTTCAGCAACAGGTAGGCAGATAGGCGAAAGTACAGGATCGGAAGGCAGGATCAGAGTCAGAGGTAAAAGCTAAGAGTCATACACAGGAGATCAGACAGTAAGCAATATCCTAGTCTGGGTGTGAAATCCTTAGCATCAACACCAGGGAACTAGTCTAAACAAATAACAATCACAAGGTAGCAATATCCTAGTCTTGGTGTGAAATCCTTAGCATCAACACCAGGGAACTAGCCTAAGGTATGAGCGCTAACACGCAAGCATTCACGACAACAGACAACTTCAAAATGAATCCCGGAGGCTTAAGAAGCAGAGGAGACCCCACTGGCACGTCCCTCCTGGATCAGCCAATCCTGGGCGCCGTGGGACTCCTCTGACGTCAGCCGACCAGCAGGTCAGCTGACGCCTCTCCTCCCAGAATAAAGGTCCTGTCTGTGCGCGCGCCCGCGCAAGACAGCGACCCTGTGAGCAGGGGAAAGCCCCATCCTCGGCGTCCTACCTGCCGAGAAGACGGGCAGGGGCACAGAGACGGCTACGGCGGCGGAGGCGTTCGCCACAGCCGACGTCCCCCAGACCACCTCCGCCGTTGACATGGAGACAACTGCAGCAGCAGTGCCGCTCGCCGCAGCTGCCATTACAGTAACTCCCCTCTAGGCATGGACTCCGGACACACTTCCTGAGTTTCTCCTTTTCTATTTACCCTAACCACCATAGGGCGGGAGGGAGGGAGGGAAATGTCCCTGCGAGAAGGACCTCAACCTCCTGGACCTGATTGGGAGAGCCCAAACTCTGTCTGCCGGAATAACTTTCCAATCCACCACCTGTTCTTCACCATGCCTCAAGGGGAGCCCTGTGCTGGCAACTTGATCACCCTGTATCCCCAAAGTTGCGACAACTTGACTTTCTGGGAGGATACCAACAGGGGTAAAAGATTGCACAGATTCTGTCTCAAAGCATCTCGAGAGAGCATCTGCTTTAATATTCTTGCTGCCTGGTCTAAATGTAATAATAAAATCAAACTGAGTAAAAAGAGGGACCACCAGGCCTGTCTAGGTGTGAGCCGCTTAGCATTTTCAATATATTGCAAGTTTTTGTGATCTGTAAAAACTGTGACAGTGTGCTGAGCCCCCTCAAGCCAGTGGCACCATTCTTCAAATGCAAGTTTAATAGCCAATAACTCCCGATTTCCTATATCATAGTTTCTTTCCGCTGGGGAGAACTTCCTGGAAAAACGTTGAGACAGTACAGCCCCCAACCCAATCTCTGAAGCATCCACTTCTATCACAAAAGGGAGGGACACATCTACGCGTACGTTAAAAAGGGGCGCTGGGTAAAAAGGGCGCCGGGTTTTAAACGATAAACATGGATAACGTTTAAAAATATAATGTACTATAGTTCGTTTAAAAATAATGTTTTATAAAGTTATAAATCATTAAATAATGTGCATGAAATTGGCAATTGTGAAAACGTTAATCTTCCGTTTAAAAAGTGAAACGTATAATAACGTTTAAAAAAAAATAGTAAGTAACCCTCCCTGTACCTACCCCTAACCCCTAGACCCCCGTGTTGGTGCCTAAACCTAAGACCCCCCTGGTGGTGCCTAAACCTAAGACTCCCCTGATGGTGCCTAAACCTAAGACTCCCCTGGTGGTGCCTAAACCTAAGACTCCCCTGGTGGTGCCTAAACCTAAGACCCCCCTGTTGATGCCTAAACCTAAGACCCCCCTGGTGGTGCCTAAACCTAAGACCCCCCTGTGATAAGCATTAATAACGTGTGAAAAAAATATTGTGCTGTTTTTCGTTTAAAAATAATGTTTTAAAAAAGATTGTACTGTTTTTCGTTTAAAAATAATGTTTAAAAAATTATAAATCATAAAATAATGTGTAATCATGAGAAGCAGTTATAAAACAGTAAAAGTCTCCGGGCGCCGCTTATAAAACGTTATTTTTCTCCGGCGCCCTTTTTTCCTGTCGGGCGCCCATTAAACGATATTTATTATGGGAGTGAATGGCGGCGCCCGATTTGTCCACTTGCCTCAGGCGCCCGAATTTACTGTTACCCACATCTACATGCATTAAGATGGGAGCAGAACAAAACATCTGTTTGAGTGAGGTGAATGCGGTCAGTGCCTCTACTGACCAGTTGTGGGTGTCCACCCCTTTCTTGGTAAGGTCTGTGAGAGGTGCAACTATCGAGGAAAACCCCTTGCCCCCCCCCCCCCCCCCTAGATCCGTCCCTGCTAGTGATCCATCTTTGTAAGTAGCATTCTTTTTGCTCTTTTATCCAAGTGTTGTAAATTCTACACTATATTGGTACTCCCAATGTTTTCTGTTTTTTTTTTGTTTGTTTGTTTGTTTTTTGTCTCTGAATCCTAGAGGCCATCTTTTGAAGTTCCTTCTCTGGCCATAATCACTGTCACTATAAAGGTGCCCATTAAAGGATACCCGAGGTGACATATGACATGATGAGATAAACATGTGTATGCTGTGCTGTGTTCCTTTTTTTCTTTCTCTTCCTGAAAGAGTTAAACATCAGGTATGCAAGTGACAGATTTTTTTCCGGGTCGGGACTGGGTCAGACTGCAGCGTAACCCTCACTGATAAGGAATTACAACCATAAAACACTTTCCTAGCTTCTGAGAGCAGGAAAAAGATAGAAAGGGTCGATATTGCATAGATTTTAGCTCTGGCATACTTCAAGGAATGTGTAATTGAGCAGAAACAATGAAACAGTAAACACTTAAAAAGTAGATTTAATTATAAAATGAAACTGTGGGATACCTAAAGAAGCCATTTCTAGGAGAAGGAGGATAGATACAATTGTTTATCTCATCAGTTTATTTTCACCTCGGGTGTCCTTTAACGGTTCCTGAGGTGTGATATTCAAGTCAGATTTTTATGATCGAACTGTACAAGAAACCAAGCAGTACTGTATGTGTAGATAATAGATGTAAAATGACTCTTTAGTCAATTGGAATAGAACATTTTGTCGATCAGATTGATGGATTTTGTGATCATATCTGAAGAGAGAAAGTCTAGTTTATATAAACAATCGATAATTACCTTTGGATTACTTTAGATCCTGCAAACCTAATCGAATGATCACATCTAATGAAAATATTGTATAGTTAATGGCCACCTTTACAGTAGTTAGTTGGTAAACATCTGACAGGTTTTGGGCTAGTCCATCTTTAACCTGGGGATTCTTTCTCACCATGCCCTCTATTCATTACAAAAACACTACCTCGAATGGACTTATACAAAGATGCTAGCCAACCTCCCAAAAATTTTGCACACTATTGTGGCAAGTGGACTGAGCCACTACTGATCAGTAAATGATTTTAAAAATAAAGAAAACCCAGAGAACCCCTCATTTAGAGATGGACTACTCCAAAATCTGTGAGATTTTTACTTCTTACTAAATTCTAGCTGTCAAGAAACATTCCTCTTTTCACCTAAGAAATATTGCAAAAATTAAGCACATCATTCCTTCAGAGGATTTTCCAACCCTAGTTCACGCCTTCATCACATCACAGCTGGACTATTGCAATGCACTCTATACAGGCCTTCCATATAAAGAGCTACACCGCATGCAGCTGGTACAGAACACTGTTAATAAGCCAACCTCGCCATCAATCCTTTACCCACTACGCTGGCTACCCATAAAATGGAGAATCCTTTTCAAAACTGTCATGCTAATATTTAAATCCCTACATGACCTAGGCCCCGGATACCTGAAGTATTTGTGGCGAACGGCATTGCACCTTCCACAAGCTCAGATCAAAAGGATCCTATAACTTGACCACCCCCAGAGTCCAGCTAAAGCCTTTGGAGTCAGAGCTTTCTGTTATGCTGCCCCTACTATGTGGAATTCCTTGCCAAACTTAAGACAGCTCCAACCCTGGACACGTTTAAATCAAAAATTAAAAACCACCCGTTTGGTCTGGTATTTATGATCACATAACTTTATCCCCTGTGAACTATGTACTAATCTGAGACATGCTTAAGCAAGTGTTTTGTTGTTTTGGCTTCACTTTTTTTTATTATAGTAGCCCTTTAAGTAGGCAAAAAAAATAATAATAATTTTAGAGAATGGAGGGATATGCGGCCATGATCTGACCAGTTATGCTGTCTGGTGGAATATCCATAAACATAAATGCATGGCTGGCTCTGATACTTACAACAGGAGGATGGGAGGTAGTTACACTTCAGAACAGCTTTTCTAATTTCTAATTCACATGTCCAAGAGCAATCTGCTGCCGGAACCTATAAAACTCACAGACATTGGATTGTCACGCAATCTGTTACAAAGTGACCCAAATAGACACCTTGGGCTGATGGGAAGCTTACAGTACAAATGCATTCATAGAAAATAAAAGCAGGAAAGAAAGAAAGAAAGAAAGAAAGAAAGAAAGAAAGAAAGAAAGAAAGAAAGAAAGAAAGAAAGAAAGAAAGAAAGAAAGAAAGAAAGAAAGAAAGAAAGAAAGAAAGAAAGAAAGAAAGAAAAAGAAAAAAAGGAGAGAAGCATTTCCAGTTGCTGCTTGTTCTCTCTTCTTTTCAGTTAACGCAGACTGACAGGGCCAAAGCAAGTTCATGTCTGGCTGAGCACCTCCTGCCAGTTTACCTGGCGGACGAGTCACATCTTGTTGAAAAGAATGGTTTTATTTTCTACTGCTCTACCTAAGAATTCTTCTTACTTTTGTGCCTTTTCTTTCATTCTCTTTGATGCCCAACTCTTTATGGAACATGCAAGATCCTTGTGTGACCCTATGTAAGCAGCTGCTGACTCTTCCATAGAAGGGAATTGTTCTTCAGCTTGTTCTGTCTATGAAATAGCTTGTATTTCATGTATCCTGCCTATCTATCAAGGCAGTTATTACTGAGCTATAGGTGCTGTGACTTAGTCAAAGTTTAACTTAAAGGACAACTGACCTGAGAGTAATATGGAGGCTGCTATATTTATTTCCTTTAAAAAAAATAGCAGTTACCTGGTGTCCTCTTGATCTTTGGCTGCAGTAATATCTGGATTAGAGATGGCCCGAACGGTTCGCCAGTGAACGGTTCGCGATCACAGAGAACCGCAAACTTTTCCAGAAGTTTGGTTCGCTCCCATAGTGCATCATGAGGGTCAACTTTGACCCTCTACATCACAGTCAGCAGGCACATTATAGCCAATCAGGCTACACTCCCTCCTGGAGGCCCTCCCCCCCTTATAAAAGGCAGGCAGCATCAGGCGTTGGACTCACTCGGATGCCTGCAGTAATTAGAGAAGGTATAGCTGCTGTCTGTGCAGAGACTTATAAGGAAAGCTTAGTTAGGCTCTTGTAGGCTTCTTAGCTTGCTCCTTGCTGATTTTTATTGCTAAAAAGGCACCCCTCAACAGCTCTTTTGAGAGCTAATCTTGTTCTTGTGATCTTTTTTTTTTTTTTTTTGCGTGGCCCACTTGCATTATATACAGCCCTGTCAGTTAGTCACGGCATGCCTTTGGCCCCTAGGTGGTATAATTACTACTGTGCCAGTGCCAGGTGCACATTGTAATACCCATCACTGCATATACCTACCTGTTGTTCACAGTGCACCCACCTACCTACGTGAGCGCACGCAGTGTCACTGTGCCTGTCCGGTACCTGTGTGTGTGACAGGTGCCCAGTGTAATACCCATCACTGCCTATACCTACTACCTGTTGTTCACTTCAGTGCACCCACCTACCTACGTGAGCGCACGCAGTTTCACTGTGCCTGTCCGGTACCTGTCTGTGTGTGACAGGTGCACATTGTAATACCCATCACTGCATATACCTATTACCTGTTGTTCACTTCAGTGCACCCACCTACCTACGTGAGCGCATGCAGTGTCATTGTGCCTGTCCGGTACCTGTCTGTGTGTGACAGGTGCACATTGTAATACCCATGACTGTATATACCTACCTGTTGTGTTCAGTGCACCCACCTACCTACGTGAGTGCACGCAGTGTGATATACCACTCCGTGCATACCTGTTAACTGCACCTATGTGACTGACTGCACATTGTATTAGTCAAGTCAGTACATACCTTTTATTCCATCCCCCCCCCCCTCCCCCCGATATGGACAAAACAGACAAAACAGGTAGAGGCAGAGGTACAGTAGATATATTACTTTAGATAAGGACTAATATGAAAAAGACGAAAGTGCAATCTTGTAGTACAAAAAATATCAAAAACTTTATTGACACACAATGCAGAAAAAAAGACCCTAAAAACGGTTCTTCATTGAAAAATTTGATCTCCATAGAAACAATTGCATAATAAAAAACTGGTATCAGAAGCTGACAAATATTGTGGTTTGGCCTGACTTGATGAATAGTTGTAACCTTTACAGGCATACGTTTTAGAGGCAACGACACATGTTCGTTTCGGGCTTTTTAGTATAAATGCCCTTCATCAGGCCGAGTTACAGAGTTCTGCACGGTTCAACCAATAGGAACAAGCCAAAAAAGATACAACAGCATGGAGTGATATATGGCATCTGAGCGAACCAGACGCACAGAGATAGCTTTTCCAATGGCCTCAAAGCAAAGATAGGCTGCTATAATAGGATTTTTCATATTAGTCCATATCTAAAGTAATATATGTTCAAGTGGGCGAGGTGGACTGCCCGATAAAAAGGACTGTGTTTTGGCCCTTCACTGTTCAAAGGACCTCACCCAATTATATATCTATAGAGGCAGAGGTAGAGGCAGACCCTCTGGGAAGGCCACCTGGCAGGTCTGTGCGAGGTCGTGCTGATGTGATTTCGTGCGGCCCTGGACCAAAGTACAGTGCTCAGAAGAAGGCACGTCCCATGAACTCCCAAGATTGTCAGGACGTGGTTGACTATTTAACACAGAACACCTCATCTTCCGCAGCCACCAGTTCTACTACAAGCACCACATCCGCTGCATTTGACAGTTCGCAGGAGTTATTTGGTGGGGAAATCACTGATGCACAGCCCTTATTGTTACAACCAGATGAAGGCGCTAAGCAAGTTACACCACCTCATATGTCTGAGTTAGGCGACACTATGGACGTAACGTGTGAGGAGGAGGAGGATGAATTACCTGCTGTTGGTGCAGTTTTGGAGGTGTCTGAGGCAAGCAAAGCTGGGCAGAATGATTATGATGATGACGATGATACTGATGCCATGTATGTTCCCAATAGAGGAGATGAACAGGGGGACAGTTCAGAGGGGGAGTCAGAGAGGAGTAGGAGGAGACGAGTTCCTGAAAGAAGCAGGGGGAGCTCGCCGTCAGAAACTACTGGTGGCAGTGTCCGGCGCCATGTATCACCACCTATGGACAGCCAGCCAACATCCCCTTCAACGTCAGCTGCTGATGCCCCCATAGTGCCATCGCCCCAGGGGTGCTCAGCGGTTTGCAGACAGGCCTCCTGCCACCTCCTCTCCTCCTGCTACATCCTCTTCACTGTCGTCATCCTCCTCCTCCTTGGCTGAGTGGCAGTTCAACTCTACTGGTGCTGCGATCTCCTCTCTAGCTACACAGCCCCAGCTCCCCAGGGCCTATGCTGCATGCCAGGTACGACGATGTTACACCATCTTAGACATGTCTTGCCTCAAAGCGGAAAGTAACACTGGAGCAGCTCTCCTGGCTGCTCTTAACAAACAGGTGGATCAGTGGCTGACCCTGCACCAGCTGGAGATTGGCAACGTGGTGTGTGACAACGGCAGCAATCTCATTTCCGTTTTGAATTTGGGAAAGCTGACACATGTACCCTGCATGGCACATGTGTTGAATCTAGTCATTCAAATATGTGTGCCAAAGTACCCAGGCTTAGAGGACATCCTGAAGCAGGCCAGGAAGTTGTGTGGGCATTTCAGATGGTCTTACATGGCCATGGCACGCTTTGCCGATATTCAGCGGAGATACAAGTTGCCGGTGAGACGCCTGATTTGTGATAGCCCGACTCGCTGGAATTCGACCCTCCTTATGCTCTCTCGCCTGCTAAAACAGGAGAAAGCTGTCACCCAATACCTCTACAACTACAGTAGAAGGACACAGTCTGGGGAGATGGGGATGTTCTGGCCCAACAACTGGACACTCATGCGAAATGCATGCAGGATAATGCGGCCGTTTGAGGAGGTGACCAACCTGGTGAGTCTCAGTGAAGGCACCATCAGCGACTTGATCCCATATGCTTACTTCCTGGAGCGTGCCGTGCGTAGAGTGGTGGATCAAGCTGTGGAGGTGCGTGAACAGGAACAGTTATGGGAGGAAGTGTTGTGGGATCAATTCTCATTAGAACCAGATGTTTCCTCAACACCTGCAGCAGCACAGAGGGGGAGGAGAAAGAGGAGGAAGAGTCATGTGGGGAAGAGGAGTCAGACTCGGATGATGAGGAAGGTGTTTCTTTGGAGGAGGAGGAGGAGGCAGCGGCGGCAGAAGAACAACCGCAGCAGGTGTCGCAGGGGGCTTGTGCTGCTCAACGTTTCTGTGGTATTGACTGGGGAGAGGAGGAGGACTTACCTGACATCACTGAGGAAGAGCAAGAGGAGATGTATAGTACGTCTGGATCCAACTTTGTGCAGATGGCATCTTTCATGCTGTCCAGCCTGTTGAGGGACCCTCGTATGAAAAAAACTCAAGGGGAATGAGCTGTACTGGGTGGCCATGCTACTAGACCCTTGGTGTAGGCACAAAGTGGCGAACATGTTACAAACTCACCTGAAGGCAGAAAGGATGCAGCACTTGCAGAACAAGCTGGCAACTATGCTTTACAATGCGTTTAAGGGTGATGTCACAGCACAACGCAATAAGCACCACTGCCAGTAATTCTTCTCCCATGTCCACGCAGGCAAGGACAGGACGCTCCAGCGATCTCATGGTGATGTTGGACTTGCGGACATTCTTTAGTCAAATGCCTTGCCTTAGCCCTTCCGGATCCGCCCTCCACCAATGCCTGGACCGGCAGGTAGCCGACTACCTGGCCTTAAGTGTGGATGTAGACACTGTGAGCAGCGATGAACCCTTGGAGTACTGGGTGCGCATGCTTGACCTGTGGCCAGAGCTGTCCCAATTTGCCATCCAACTTCTGTCTTGCCCTGCCTCAAGCGTCCAGTCAGAAAGGACCTTCAGCACAGCTGGAGGCATTGTCACTGAGAAGAGAAGTCGCCTAAGTCACAAAAGTGCTCAGTACCTCATCCTTATAAAAATGAATGAAGCATGGATCCCGGAGGGCTACTGCCCACCCTAAGACTAAGTCAGTCCCCACACACAGCATCTCTGCCTGCACGCCGTGTGACTGCCTGCCCCAAGACTAAGTCGCTCCCCACATAGCACCTCTGCCTGCAGGCCGCTTGACTGCCTTCTCCACCATCACCAACAGGGTCCAGGACTCCAGGTAGATTCCTGAATTTTTAAGGCTGCTGCGGTCATTGCGTATCACAATGAAGCAATGACCGACGGCTATATGAGTGTCTCGGGGGTGGGGGGGGGACACCCAAGATAATAAGGTTGTTGCTTCATTGTGGACAGACCAAATTTGATCAGCTGGACAGTCACTGTTGTTCTATCATTGAGCTACCACAGCCCGGCGACCATATGGGCTTGAAAACCGACATGGCCTGCACTCGCCATGGTGCGCACCAGTCCAGCATGGCCGTCACTACACAAACAGCTGTTTGTGGTGCATTACACAGTGAGTTTGGTGTGTCAGTGTGAAGCAGTACTCTAATTACACTCCCTGATTGATGTATACATGTAATGGCAGCTGCGGCGAGCGGCACCGCCGCTGCAGCTGCCTCCATGTCAACGGCGAAGGTGGTCTGGGGGCCACCTCTGTGCCCCTGCCCGTCTTCTCGGCAGGTAGGACGCTGCGGGCCGCGGCAAAAAAATGGGCGTGTCCATAACACAGTGGGTGTGGCTAATTAAAATATCCTAGTAAGAGTGCAGCCCAAAGTCAGTGGGGCCATGGTTTCTCCCTGGGTATGAGTAAAGTGACCTTACAAAAGCAAGTAGGAAATGTCCCCCCCCAACCCCCCCCCCCCCCCCCCCACACACACACACACACATTAGCCAGTGTTCTCTCGCACAAAATAGTGGTAGGTATTAGAGTGTGAGCTCCCCTGAGAAAAGTCAGTAACATGACTGTTCTCTGCAAGGTGCTGCAGAATATGCCAGTGCTATATAAATACATAATAATATGGTAGGACATTACACTATGGGAGAATTAGATTGTAAGCTCCTCAGAGGATGGTCAGTGACATGACTACGTACTCCGTGAAGTACTGCTGAAGATGTAAGTACAATATAGTACAGTGGTATGGCAGCATGATGGCGTAGTGGTTAGCGCTCTCGCCTTGCAGCGCTGGGTTCCTGGTTCGAATCCTAGCCAGGTCAACATCAGCAAGGAGTTTGTATGTTCTCCCTTTGTCTGTGTGGGTTTCCTTAAGACACTCTGGTTTCCTCCCACATCCCAACAACATACGATACAGATAAGTATAATGTTAATTGGCTTCCCCTAAAAATTGGCCCTAGACTACGATACATACATAGACATATGACTATGGTAGGGATTAGATTGTGAGCCCCTCTGTGGGACAGTTATGTGACAAAACAATACATACTCTGTACAGCGCTGCGTAATATGTTGGCGCTATATAAATAATAAGTAGATGTACAGTAGCCAGGTCTATAGGTGTCCAAATGTAGACATACTATAGGTGTCCCCAGTATAGATATCCAGGTCTATAGGTATCCCCAGTTTAGGTAGTAGTCAGGGGCATAACTAGAAATCACTGGGCCCCCTTGCGAGAATTTGGATGCCCCCCCCCCATAGGTGCCAAATAATCATAATGGAGCAGTGTTTCACCATAAAATAATCGCAATTTGTGCAGCATTTCAGCAAAGAATAATCGCAATGTGGGCAACATTTCACCAGAAAATAATCGCAATGTGGGCAACATTTCACCAGAAAATAATCGCAATGAGTGCAACATTTCAGCAAAGAACAATCGCAATGTGGGCAACATTTCACCAGAAAATAATCGCAATGTGGGCAACATTTCACCAGAAAATAATTAACATTTCCGCAAAGAATAATCGCAATGTGGGCAACATTTCACCAGAAAATAATCGCAATGTGGGCAACATTTCACCAGAAAATAATCACAATGAGTGCAACATTTCAGCAGAGAATAATTGCAATGTGGGCAACATTTCACCAGAAAATAATCACAATGTGGGCAGCATTTCAGCAGTAAATCACACAGTGGGCAGCATAACACCAGTGGGCTGGCTGAGTACCTGGCTGGGTGAGCGGGTAGTGGGCTGGCTGGGTAGCTGGGTGAGCAAGCAGTGGGCTGGCTGAGTAATTAATTGCAGTATTTGTATAGCGCCTTTCTCCTGTCGGACTCAAAGCACTTGCGAGGCAGCCACTAGAGCGCACTCAGTAGGCAGTAGCAGTGTTAAGGAGACTTGCCCAAGAAACTCCTTACTGAATAGGTGCTGGCTTACTGAACAGGCAAAGCCGAGATTTGAACCCAGGTCTCCTGTGTCAGAGGCAGAGCCCTTAACCATTACACTATCCAGCCACTGCCTGGCTAAGCGAGCGGGCAGTGGTCTGGGTACCAGGCTGGGCGAGCGGGCAGGCTGGGCAAGCGGGCAGTGGGTTGGCTGGGTACCTGGCTGGGCGAGCGGGCAGTGGACTGGCTTGGTACCTGGCTGGGTGAGCGGGCAGTGGGCTGGCTGGGCAAGCGGGCAGTGGGCTGGCTGGGCAAGCGGGCAGTGGGCTGGCTGGGTACCTGGCTGGGCATGCGGGCTGGCTAGATACCTGGCTGGGCATGCGCGCAGTGGGCTGGCTGGGTACCTTGCTGGGCATGCAGGCAGTGGGCTGGCTGGGTACCTGGCTGGGCATGCAGGCAATGGGCTGGCTGGGTACCTGGCTGGGCATGCGGGCAGTGGGCTGGCTAGGTACCTGGCTGGGCATGCGAGCTGGCTGGACATGCGGGCTGGCTGGGTATCTGGCTGGGCATGCGGGCTGGCTGGGTACCTGGCTCGGCATGCGGGCTGGCTGGGTACCTGGCTGGGCATGCGGGCTGGCTGGGTACCTGGCTGGGCAGCGGGCTGGCTGGGTACCTGGCTGGGCAGCGGGCTGGCTGGGTACCTGGCTGGGCATGCGGGCTGGCTGGGTACCTGGCTGGGCATGCGGGCTGGCTGGGTAGCTGGCTGGGCATGCGGGCTGGCTGGGTACCTGGAGGGGAGTGGGATGGCTGGGTACCTGGCTGGGCATGCGGGCTAGCTGGGTACCTGGCTGGGCAGTGGGATGGCAGGGTACCTGGCTGGGCAGCGGGCTGGCTGGGTACCTGGCTGGGCATGCGGGCTGGCTGGGTACCTGGCTGGGCATGCGGGCTGGCTGGGTACTCGGCTGGGCAGCGGGCTGGCTGGGTACCTGGCTGGGCATGCGGGCTGGCTGGGTACCTGGCTGGGCATGCGGGCTGGCTGGGTACCTGGCTGGGCATGCGGGCTGGCTGGGTACGTGGCTGGGCATGCGGGCTGTCTGGGTACCTGGCTGGGCAGCGGGCTGGCTGGGTACCTGGCTGGGCAGTGGGATGGCTGGGTACCTGGCTGGGCATGCGGGCTGTCTGGGTACCTGGCTGGGCAGCGGGCTGGCTGGGTACCTGGCAGGGCATGCGGGCTGGCTGGGTACCTGGCTGGGCAGTGGGATGGCTGGGTACCTGGCTGGGCATGCGGGCTGGCTGGGTACCTGGCTGGGCAGCGTGCTGGCTGGGTACCTGGCTGGGCAGCGGGCTGGCTGGGTATCGGGCTGGGCAGTGGGCTGGCTGGGTACCTACCTGGCTGGGCGAGCTGGCTCCTGGCTGGGTAGCTGGGCTGCAGTTGCCAGCGGCTCCTTCGCGCGTCTCCCAGGCTTCTCCCGACTCGCTCCCGCCCTCCAGCAGAGTGGCAGACATGATCCTGAACTCTGCATGCCGCCGCCTGGTCTAGTGACGTCACTAGACCAGGCGGCGGCATGCAGAGTTCAGGATCATGTCCTGGCCGGCCGCTGCCACTCTGCTGGAGGGCGGGGGTGAGCGAGCTCCCCTGATCTGTAGGTGCGCTCTCCGCTGCTCCCCCCGCACCCCCCGCCCAACTAAAAAAATGTTTTTTCTTTTGGATTTTATGAATAAAAAAAAATAAATAAATATAATAATTGAACTATAGGTAGCCGCCCCCCCCAGGACCCACCCATGGCACCGGCCCACGGGTGCCTCTTAATAGATACGGCCCTGCTCACGATTCTGTACCGATATGTACCTTCTTGTTGCTGAACCTCTGCCTGATTACCGTTTACTCTCTTGTCTCACGATTCTGTACTGATACTTACCTCTCTGTTGCCGAACCTTGCCCGCCTGACCATCTTACTCACTATTGGGCCCTCGCCACTGGTGAGGTGTTAACTACGCCAGCTCCGCTGGTGAAGCAGCTCTGCTAGGCTTTAGTTCAGCCTTAATTACCTGCTCATTAGGTACCTGTCATTTTAGTATTACTGTATCTCATAGCCTGCAGTACAGTCTGACGCACCTGCCCCTCGGGTGTTCATTTGCCTGCAGTCTATTCTGAATCACCCGCTCCTTGGTAGATTCAGCCTCTTCAGTATTGTTTCTCCAGCTTGCTGGAGGTTGTACGTTAGTGCACACTCAGTGTACTGTTTATACCTCACCAGCCCCTCTGGTGAGGCCTCATTTAAGCATTAAAGTTACGGTTACACCAATCACTACACTCTCTGCTCCTTGCCTGCTATACTAATATTATAGGTGATTCTGCAGATCACCATACAATCAGACATCTGAGCATGGCACAAGACAGAACAACAGACCAGTAAAGTATAATGGAGGCACTTTGCCAACGGGTCGACATGTTAACCACCACCGTTAATGAACTCATTAAAACGGTGAACGCTCAACAGACTCAGATTGACCAACTAGCTGAGTCAGTTAACCATTTATTGGACCCTAATAGTCGAGTATCTCCCCCTTCTGCGATCGAGCCAAAGGTACCCCCACCTGAAAAATTCTCGGGGCATCGCTCAGATTTTAGTCATTTCAAGCATAGATGCCTGTCATATTTTGAATTACGACCCGTTTCTTCAGGTACAGAAGCTCAACGGGTCACATTCATTAAGACTTTATTGTCTGGAGATTCTCAATCCTGGGCATACAGTCTTCCTTTCGGGCATGAGGCCTTGGTCTCAGTGGAGGACTTCTTTAAGCCCATGGCCGTAATTTACGACGATCCTGATTTGGCAGTGACTTCTGAGAGGAAGTTAAAAACCCTCAGGCAGGGTCATAGTTACATGGAGGTTTATGCCGCTGAGTTCAGAAGATGGGCAGTGTCAGCCAGGTGGGGGCCATACGCACTTTTAGACTGTTTTTTGTCAGGATTATCTGACACGTGGCTAATCTTATGTTGGGTCATCCAGAACCCAAGACTCTGGATGAGGCCATTTCATTGGCCATCATAATTGATAGGCGAGTCTGCTATCAAAAGCAAACTCGGGCTAGAACCCCAGGAAGGTTTGCTTCTTGTACTTTCACAGTCCCTACGCCTTCCTCTCCACCCACTGACGAACCAATGCAGATTGGACACGTCAAACTCTCAGAGGTCGAGAGACATAGAAGGCATGTTGAGAAACTGTGTTTATATTGCGCTGACAAAGGGCATATGATTTACAGCTGCTCCAAGAAGACGGAACTCTATCGCTTGGGAGTAGCTGGAAGTACTTCTTTAGGCGATCCGGAGTCAACTCCAGGTTGCAAACTGGAGACGCCTAAAGGGTCGGCTTCCCTGACAGACTCAGGGGGGGTGGATTCAGACTCTCCACAAGAGACTGATACGCTGTACCGCACTCTGGTGTTAGGTAGTACTACGGTGGATGCTTCAGCCGTCCCTTCAGTGGAGGACAGATTCCTCTTGCCCTGTGTCATCACTTGGCAAGACCGAGTCCTGGAGACGCAGGCGTTTTTGGACTCAGGCTCGGTCGCCAACTTTATGAATTATGATTTTGCTATCCAGCTTGGGCTCCCTCTCCAGCCCTTAGATCAGGATCTGATAATTACCGCAGTGGATAGCTCACCATTACAGAACAGACAATCTCCTTTAAAGACCCCAGTTCTATCGTGTCAGATCGGGGTCCTCCACAAGGAGAACATTCACCACCTCAGTTCTCTTAGGGATGCCGTGGCTCGAGAAGCACTCTCCTCGTTTGGACTGGGCTTCCGGGCAATTATTAAGTTGGTCCCCTTATTGTCAGGATCATTGCTTAGCCAAGGTCACACTTGGTATCACCAAGGTTCAAGTTGAGGGGTTACCCAGTTTGTATTCTGAATTTGCGGACCTATTTTGCCCCCGGGCAGCTGACAAGTTGCAACCACATCGAAGCTTCGATTGTCCCATAGATTTAAGATCAGGTTGCATGCCTCCTAGGGGTCATTTATATAATTTGTCAGGACCAGAGATACTGGCTATGAAGGAATATTTTGCGAAAATTTGGCAAAAGGCTTTATCAGGCCATCCAAGTCCCCGGCCGGGGCTGGTTTCTTTTTTGTTAAAAAGAAAGACGATGGTCTCAGACCATGTATCGATTATAGGGGTTTGAATAAGATTACAGTGAAAAACCGTTATCCTTTGCCCTTAATCAACGCTTTATTTTCTCAAGTGACGGATGCGGGTGTGTTCACCAAACTTGATCTTAGGGGGGCTTACAACCTGATACGGATAAGAGAGGGTGACGAATGGAAGACGGCGTTCAACACGCCTGACGGGCATTACAAATATCTTGTGATGCCCTTCGGGTTGTGCAATGCCCCAGCCGTCTTCCAGGAACTGATCAATGAGGTTTTCAGGGAGGTATTAGGATAATTCGTCTTAATTTACTTGGACGACATCCTCATTTTTTCCCGTACCTTGTCTGAACACAGGGACCATGTAAAATTTGTCCTGGAGAAATTACGTCAAAATTCCCTATTCGCCAATTTTGAGAAATGTCTCTTCGAGGTCTCCCGGGTTCCCTTTCTTGGGTACATAATCTCCACTGAAGGTTTAGAGATGGACCCCGATAAGCTATCTGCTGTTTTGGAGTGGCCTCGTCCTGTTGGCTTGAAGGCACTCCAACGGTTCTTGAGCTTTGCCAATTATTATAGACGGTCTCTTGCCCCAGGCGCAGTTTGTTAAATTCTTAAAAAGGCGGCAAAAATTGGATGGGGAATGGCAGTTTAGGCGCCAAAACCTGACCTTGCCCCAGGCGCAACTTGGGGCAACTTGGTCTAGATCCGTCCCTGATCACTAGAAGGCAACCACAATAGAAAGCAAGTGGAGAACTCAATTTCCATGTGGATGGGTTTAGGGTTCTTCTTTTTTATTGTAGTCAGTCGCTCTCCAGAAAGAAAATAAAACAAAAAGCAATAAGCCAACTGGATATCAAATCGGAAGTGGAGAGGGGTGTGTGTGCTTAGGGAGAGACTGAGATGGGGGAGGGGGGGGGGTGGAGGCGCCCCAGGGATATGACCGATTTAAACTGTCTTTCCTCTGACAAAGAACGGGTTATATGAAGATTACTGGACAGAAAAGATGGTGCGTTTTGCGTGCTCTACCCACTTCTTCAGTTCAATAATGCAGTATTGTTAAGATGAATAGGCACTCCAACGGGGCCGGCGCTTCCATAGAGGCCAAGGGGGCAATTTCCCCAGGGCCCCAGAGCCTATGGGGCCCCCAAGGTGCCCCTCCAGCTATGGTGACCCATGAAAGCGGGGATGCTGTGTGCTTACTATGTATAGGTAAAGGAGGAGTTGAATAATAGGAAGCCCCAAAAAATGTTTTTTAGGCGACATAGAATTGACACCTAATATTGGGTGATTTGGTTGGAAAGGGGGCATCAGGGTCCCCCCAAGTTACTTTTGCCCCAGGGCCCCATTGTAGCTAGAATCGGCCCTGCACTCCAAGTCTGTGGTTTCATCCTACAGACACTGTACTGTTGACCTGAGGAAACGGGTAAAACCCACAAAACACCTTGTCTTTTGTGTCCAATAAATATATCTTTTATATCTCTGGGGTGTCTCCTCCCACCCATCCTACTGTAAGTGACAGTGGCATAGGAATGTCACAGGAAAAAAGTAATTTATTGCACATTTTTACTGTGGGAGAAATGTGCATGTTACATGCATGCATACACATGTATTTTTAATTTTACAATTTTTATGATAGTGGCCCTTTAAAGACTTTCAGTTGAATGCCTGTAAGTGCAGCTGACCTCATCCCAGTGGATTCTTCAGGTCAGTCAATATCAGTTCCCCCCAAGATTTTGAGAAGTTGAACGCTTGTCTCAGCTCATTTGTTTGAAAGAAAAATGGTAGCCAGATCACACTTTGCACGCCTATCTACTTTCTGTAGCCATTTTAGATATAAACCTGTGACTATCTAACTTTACGTAAGATCATGATCTGCAAATAATCAGTAGAGGAAGAAAGCTCACGTCCATAATCTAACTCCGATTAACCTCAGGTCCGTTTTGCACTTCCTATCAAGTTAAACTTCCTGCACAGGTACGTGATCTAAGGATTCCTATCCATACAGCATGAAATGAGCAAATAAACACATGACCTGGACATTGTTCACTCCTAGATATAAAGTAAAATAGCATTTTGCTGAATGTGACCATGTTTGCCTAACCTTGACTTCTCCTTAGCAACGTGAAACCTTTGTGGGGATAACAGATAAGGTTATTAAACAGCACACTGTTATGTAAGTAAAGCCTTATGCCTGATACACCTCATGCAATTTCCCATCAGATAGACGGGTTGAATTGATTATTTCTCACAGATCCGATTGTTTTTCTGATTGATTTTGTAGACGTATAAGTGATCAGAAAATCGATCAGAAAAACAATCTGAAATCAGATCGGAACTGTCGGAAATAAATGATCCAATCTGTCTATCCAACTGAAAATTGCATGGTGTGGGCCAGGCATTAGATTCAGGCTCATTTTTTTGTGATTATTATTGTGTGGAACATATAATTATTTATAATATTTAAAGAGGAACTGTCGAAAAAATCTTAAAATTGAAAACACATACAAATAAGAAGTATGTTTCTTCCTGAGTAAAATGAGCCATAAATTACTTCTTTCCTATGTTGCTGGCATTTACAGTAAGTAGTAGAAATCTGACATTACCAACCGGGGATTCTCAGCATGGCCTTTATTATTTATAAAGCCACTCCCTTATAAAGATTTATGCAAAGATGCTGACCACCCTCCCTGCTCACCGTACACTTTTTTGGCAGTTGGACGGAGCAACAGCCATTCACTAATTGTATTTTGAAAATAAATAAATCCCTGTGAAACCCCCATGAGGAGATGGGCTAGTCCAAAACCTGTCGGTTCTGTCAGATTTCTATTATCTACTGTAAGTGACAGCAACATAGGAGAAAAGTGATTTATGTCTTATTTTACTCTGGGAGAAATGCACTTCTTAATCATATATGTTTACATATATTTTAAATTTAAAGATTTGGGTGACAGAGGTCCTTTAATTCCAGTGCAAAGTTTTGTATATCACATATGTGTACTTTTTGCAATAAACACATTAAAATAATCTGTCTGGCTTTTGGCCAACTACATCCAGTAGCTCTTGACAGTCAGGGAAGTGGGAGTTCTTTCCCAAAAACAAAACAGATCACCTGGCCCAGCCCACCTCCTCTGACTGCTAACAGAGAACTAACAACTTAACAAAATCCACATGTACCATTGACTACCTTGCTCAGCCCACAACAAGAGGCCATTTCTCAAAGCATTCACACTGTGTAAGTTACATTGTGATCAAATTGCAATGGAGCTAAAAAGTTGCACAGTGAAGCATAGAGTGCAATGCAAGTATGTCTCCCTCCTACTGTACAACCTGCTGCACCTCAATAAAAGTGAAAGCCCCATAGGAATATCATTGTATCATGTTGTGATGTGATGATAGTGTGATGGGGCCCTTAAAGTAACCTTTATTTATGTAAACTCACCAGGAAGGATGTGATAAGAGTAAATGTTTTATTTCACACTGAGCATGAAGGAAAAATACAAGAATGAAGGATAATACTTTGCTGAGCTACAGTGTTTCAGTGCTGGCCACAAAGAGTTAATCAGCAGCTACATCAGAGAGAAGGTGGGCAGAGACAGCTCCTCTCAGCTACTCCCCAATCACTTTGTGAAGGTAATGACTGGATAGGGAAAGGAGTTTGAACAGATCACAGGCTACTATTTAGCCTAATTAAGCTGCAACTGACATTCACACAGGAAAGCTGTTTTGTACACCTAGCAAGTTAGATAATAACAATAGTTCAAATACGGTTTATGTTCAATAAAAAAAACTTTTGTGCATTGCTACTTATGATATATTTCATACAATATGCACTAAAATGAGCTTGCGCTAGGGCCTTAAGGCTTTAAGATGATTTATGGTAGTGGTAAATGGGATAAAAGACATATTTTGAACAAGAAAGAGAAGAAGAACAGTCACTATAGATCCCCATATACAGTGCATGCAGAAATCATCAATCGCTACGAATTCCTAACTGTACTTCTGAGTTAGCTGAGAGTATGGTAATAGGACAATAGTGTAACGATTGGAGTCAGCAACCAGAGAGGGAATCTGATCCTTGGCGATCCGCAGTATCCCCAAGAATACAGATATACCCAATTTTTGAGGATCTGCGGAATCGTCAATAATCAGATATGTCTAACCTCTAGACACCGGAGAGAGTGTAAGTGTTTGGTGCAACAGTAACAACTCTGAGTAAAGACCACCAGAGGAGCTGGCGGCCTATACTCCTGAGGAATTCACCCCTGAGCGGTGGGTGATATTCCTGTAGCCTGTGGACCCCTGAGCGAGGGACCAAGGCTGGGTTGCAGGAAGCCCTGCTGCTAATATGTAAGGTTTTGCCCTGAGCTGGGCTAACGTAACACAGTAATAACACAACCTAGTCTGGGGTGTGAGGTCCGTATTCACAACACCCTGGAACTAGTCTGGAGTATAACATACATGATAATACAGTTCCCTAGTCTTGGGTGTTAGTTCCGTGATCATCAACACCCTGGAACTAGTCTGGAGTATAACATAAATGATAATACAGTTCCCTAGTCTTGGATGTGAGGGCCTTGATCTTAACACCCTGGAACTGTACTAGAGAATACACAGAAGATACACAGTATTCCTAGTCTGGGGTGTGAGGGCCTTGATCTCAACACCCTGGAACTGGTCTAACAAATAATACAATTCAATTAGTACTTTAAGCTATCAAGAATCTGACTCAGTGTGGGTTCCCAGCTCCAGCCGGTTCTGGCACACTGTCGGGTCTAGCTAAGGTCTGAGTGCCTTCACGCAAGTGTTAGCAATGGCAGACAACCAGCAACTGACAAGCAGCAGAATATATATAGTTGCTGGACTCTGTCGCCCCGCCTGAGCCATTCAGCCAATCATGAGTCCTGCAGGAATCAGCTGATCTTCCTGATCAGCTGACACTTCCCCTGCTGGTATAAAGGTCCTGAGTTCAGGCCCGCGCGCGTAGCTCTCCATCTGCCTATGTGCACTAACAGACCCAGCCACACCAAGCGCATGCTGCTGCATGCAAACCGCCGCGTTGGGCGCGGAAATAGCCGCTTTGCTGTCAGGACATGCGGCTTTTCCGCATTCCACCATACTACCAGACGCGTGTCTATGCGCGCAAACCGCCGCTTTGGACGCGGAGTCAGCCGCCTTGCTCTTGGCATATGCGGCGGCTTTTCCGCGTTTTCTCACAAATAGTAAAATAAATTCAGGACGTCTCCTTGATGCACTGCCACTTCCTGCCCGCTAAGCGTTTCTTCTACCGACTCATCAGGGGCTCAGAGCCGAAACGAAACGCGAAGGGCGTGGCTTAGCGGGCAGGAAGCGGCAGTGCATGAAGGAGACGTCCTGAATTTTACTGATGATATGCTTATGTTCTATCTACGTTTGTGAGTAGCGCTACCATTTTTTATGATTTTTAATGAAAGGTTTTATGCTATATGAGCCTTTTTAGTTGCAGTGGGCTGCAGTTTGTGTTGAAGCTGTGGAGAGCATAACCACATCTAATAAAGGAGTGCTGGGAATCACAGGATCGTGCCACATATGCTGTTAAGCTGTCTATGAATGGGGCAGTCTGTTCATAAGGTGAGCACGATCTCTGAAGGTGTTGGGTGACAGTGTGTGCATAGGAAGTGGTCCCCCAGTAATCAAGCACGGTGATTTTATCCTGGCATGTGGTTACCCTCTATAAAGCTAGTATTGCAGCCTGCACAATGAATTTTATCATTTGTGTTTTATGAGAGAATTGCCTGTGAATTGTACTGGAGAAAAGGAGAAACAAATTGGTCGGTTGGAGTTGCATGCTGTGCTAGCTGTCTGTGGGTCTGGGCAGCCATAGCCTGAGGTGAGGGCGGTCCCTATAGGTGGTGGAGCACGAAAAAGTGGTGACATCTTATAGGACTCTGCACTGGATATAATTGGTGAAAGATTGGTCTCATTGAGTTGATAGTCTATGCGATGAAGATTTTTCTCTTTTTGTCCCTTTTTTGTGAGGATTACTGGATATGAAGATCAGAGTGGACTTGACCCGCTGACTGTGTGGCTCAGGATTTCTCTACTTCATAGTGGACTGTGAGGCAGCGCATCGTTTTTTAAGTAACTTTGAATAATTTATGTGTTGGTACAACATTTATGACTATTGCAGCATACCCACAGGGGGTAATAGGTTTAGTCTAGTAAGTGGAGCTCGCTAAGATATTCTGTTTTGTGTCCATACTTACACTGCAGCCATACAGCTAGTGTTAACATACAAGTACAACATAACCTGGGATTCATAATAAAGCACTTTGTACTGTGCCCGGTGTCCCCTGTCCCTGTGTGCAGCGTCCTCTCATTGGCCCTGTGCCCTTTTTCCCCATGCCCAGCCCCCTGTGTCCATAATCACGCTACAGTCAATGTCCCTGTGTCCTATGTTCCCATGCCTGACTGCTGTGTCCTTACTCGCTGCAGCCACGCAACTCCGATGAAAAGAAAGTAAGCAGGAGTCATCTACCAATCAGGCGGGGGTGCTTCCCCAGACCGCCAATCACTGCCGCTCCTGCTCCCTTATCTCTCTTGAAGGCAGTCTGAAGGGTGGGACGAAGAATCCACCATTGGGGCCAATCTGTGCACTCCCCCTGGTACTGCCGTCAAGACCTTCAGTTCCTATTAAAAAGGAGCAGGAGCAGTAAGTGGCAGTGATTGGTGGTCTGGGGAAGCGCCCACCCACCCTCCTTCCCACCTGATTGGTAAATGGCTCCTGCTTACTTCCTTTTGATCAGAGCTGCATGGCTGAAGCGAGTAAGAACACAGGAGTCCAGGCACGGGGATGTAGAACACGGGACAATGGAGTACGCTGCACACAGGGGACACTGGGCATGGTACAAAGTGATTGGCTGCAGCGTGAGTATGGACACAGGAGTCAAGACACAGGAGCAATGGAGGACTCTGCACAAAGGGACAGGGGACACTGGGCACAGTACAAAGTGATTGGCTGCAGTGTTAGTATGGACATAGGAGTCCAGACATGGGGACATAGGAAGGGAGACAGACACCAAACAAAGGGCACATGGGTGAAGGACACGGGATGGAGTACACACTACTCAGATTATAACACGCACTGACAACCCCCCCCCCCCCACACACACACACACACACACACACACACACACACACACTTTTGGGAAAGAAAAAGTGCGCCTTATAGTCTCAAAAATATGGTAATATTATATTACTAATTATAATATTTCTAGTGTGGATAGGAATCAGATTACTAAAGGACATTTTGAACTAGCCGTTGATGCTTCATAATGATTATGGTGAGTTTTTACCAGTTGTATGATGATAATAATTTAAGAACTTGAATTCAGAGCATTCAAAATGTGATTCTTATTAAAGCACGTTTATTGGAGCTGGTGGAAATAACCTTGAACTACAGATTTTCCCAGTGCCTGGTTCTAGGGCCAATTCTAGACTTTGTGCCGCCTGAAGCAATATATTGTGAGGATGCCCACCCCCCTGACGTGTGTGTGCAAAGCTAGATCGGAGAGGAGAGACATATCTGGCTGTGCATTGCCGGAACTGGCACTATGATTACTTCCCTCTGCTTCCTCCAAGACAGCATCTCCACCCTGCTGGCCTGCAGTATCTGATCCCCAGAATGCTGGGTATGTGCTTTGGTGGCACCAATGCTCTCACCCCCTCTCTGCAGATTAGAGATAGATTAGATCACCAGCCATACATGAAGTCCTGCTTCCTTTCTGACTACAGCAACAACTCATGTGACCTGGCAGCATGTAACTGGTCACATGAAGCACCACTGTAGCCATGGATATTGGATGCTGAGAGCAGGTGAGTGAAGCAGTGCTGCACATCTAGGGAGAGGGAGATGGGGAGTACGAGGAGGGGAACATTTGGGGAGGGGAGCCGCCTCTTGCCACCCTCTAATTGTTTCCGTCCTGAAGCATGTGATTCACGTTGTTTCATGGAAGAACCGCCCCGCCTGGTTCTCTCACTGAGGTAAGTAAGTTAGAATACAGAGAGCCTTTTAAAATCTTTTAAATGATCTGTTTTATTAATCAAACAATTCTGAGGGAATTTCAAATACATGTTTTTATTAATTCTCAATTGAACATTTATCAAGTAGTCAAACGAAACAGATTTAAGTGTAATCATAAAAAGAAAAAATTCAATTAATTTCTATGTACAATTGAGCATTTTAACAAATAAACGTAACAATGTTACAAACATCTGTGGCTATACTGTAATTGTATTATGTGTGGCCCCCTTTAATCCTTTATAATAATTACCTTGTATGGCTGCGTCCAGCAGTTATGCAGCTTCCCTGTTATTTTGTTACTGCGCATATGCGCAGTAACGAACAGCTGGACGGAACCAGGGAGGGAGGTGGGGGGGCGGGCAGTTGCATTTGCGCAGCAGGTGCGGGCACGCGGCATGCGGGTGCGGGCGCACGCATGCGCAGTGACTGGCAGCATTAGCGGAGGTAAAAAAAAGACCTAGAGCCCATTTTTAAACGGACTTAGGTCCCCTAGTCATCTATAAAGGGTTAACATGAGCAAATGCCGCTCCCTCGGTTTCTGTTTGACTGGCTTTAATTAGAGCCACAAAAAAAGAGGCAGAGCAGTGACTGGCAGCATTAGCGGAGGTAAAAAAAAAAGACCTAGAGCCCGTTTTTAAACTGACTTAGGTCCCCTAGTCATCTATAAAGGGTTAACATGAGCAAATGCCGCTCCCTCGGTTTCTGTTTGACTGGCTTTAATTAGAGCCACAAAAAAAGAGGCAGAGCAGTGAAACGGAGGGGAGCCCGACAAAAACTGGGGGCCTGTAAGTATCAGGATCCTATAATAGACACATTCTCATGTTTAGTTTTGAATTCTGGGAGTTGAGTTAAAGAGATTTTTTTTTACCTTATTTTGTTATAAAATCCTCTTCAGCATTCAATTCTAAGTGGAATCGCCGCATCCCTGCGGCAGATGAGTGATTTATTACTAAGAAATACAGTAGATCTGCAAAGTTCCATGACTTTGCAGGTCATAGATTGTGCAGCCCTGGGGAGGCAGAGCTTTGCGCTGTAGCTCTGCCTCTCCACAATCAATCTCCGACAATCTCTGCCTCCTCCCCACCTTTCTCAGTGAAAGAAGACTGAGAGGGGCGAAGAGAGGCGGCGATTGGCGGAGACTGACTGGGAAGGAGGCAGAGCTACAGCGCCAAGCTCTGCCTCTTCCAGGAACAAAAGCCCTGCAAGTCCTGGAGCTTTGCAGGGCTATTTCTCAGTAATAAATCACTCATCTGCTGCGAGGATGCAGTAATTCCACTTAGAAGTTAATGCTTAAGAGCATTTTATAACAAAATTAAGTAAAAAAAGAGACTTCAGAGTCTCTTTAAAGCGGTCTAACACCTAACATTTTAACTTTGCTTTAAAAGATTGCTTACAGCTTAGAAACTATTATGCCAGATTTTTTTTAAGCAGAAATTCACTGAATGGGTTAAACATGACATTTTAGTTTTGCATTTAGCTAGAAATCCGCATCAGTGCTGAGGTTTAGATACAAATGTATCTTTGTTTGGAATGAAAATAGACCTCTGAAAAGCCTGTCTGGGAAGCCCTCTGTGCTCTCTCAGAGAGGTGTTTGTTTATTTACATTGTAAATAGATACATTTGTATCTAAACCTCAGCAGGGACACAGATTTCAAGCTAAATGCAACACTAAAATGTCATGTTTAACTCATTCAGTGAATTTGTGCTAAACAAAAAAATCTGGCATAATAGTTTCTAAGCTGTAAGCAATCTTTTAAAGCAAAGTTGAAATGCTGGGTGTTAGACCGCTTTAAGGTGTCCTTTAACTGAGTTTTGGACAGTGAGTTGTATCTGGCCTGTTAAAAGTTGTGTATCTTTTATAGACTAATTTTGAGAAACATCATTTCTGTAAATACTGTATAACCTGCTTGTGGCTGATGTTGGTGCCTGCAAAACTAAATAATGTAGGCTATGGTCTTTCTATTCCCAGGAGCGGGGGAGGCAAAAGGTGCCTTGCTTGGGGCATCAAAATGGACAGTAAAGGCTCTGATTGTGCATACGAAAATAGGAAATTAAGTTATCATGACCTAATGCATATTTAATCTATTAAGTATTTATATTCCCAGGATCATACAGCTCATCGGCTGGCTCTGTAATGACAGGGATATCCAAACTGGCATTCTCAAGTTACTGAGTAATGAAAAGTTAACTTTAACAATCTTGTTAATGGCTTAGTGACACAGGTGTAAGTGGCACTGTTATGGTAATAAGGGTTTGTTGCATTACATGCTTGGTGAATTAAAATGCACAGTTCATTGGGCAATCAGCAGAAACATAAGCCAAATCCCACTGATGATTGAGCTCTTGACGCTTGTTGAGTGTGGTTAGCCAAAAGCCTAAAAACATGTTATTATTAGGAGCCTGGCATAACTTCTCTATTCATACATGACTACAGGGCAACACTTGTATTTACTTTACTTGCAGAATGTCAAAAGTGCATAGGATGCTGACGTTAGTCTTAGATGTTGTCTTTGTCTAATGATGGCCACACAATTTGATTTTTCATTTTTTGTAAACCTTCATTATTCAATGCAACTTTTCTGCCAGGCTTTAATTGAATATCTCTGCAAAAATTAATGAAGAACATTGATTAAAAGAAAAGTTTTGTTCAGTTTTCCTATGCAGTTTGTGCAGACGCTTACCGCACCTCCCGTGCTCCGGCGTCACTCTCCGTTCTCCTCCAATTTGCCCCGTTTTTTTTTCTCCTGGTCAGCGCGGTCTGTTACCTTCGACCTGGACATATTACACTGCGCATGCACAATATGTCCACTTGGGTGCCTTGCAACCATGCGTTTGCGCTTATGTCATATGGAGTCACTAGGAAAGGCAGTCGCAAGGTGCCCAAGTGGACATACTGCGCATGCGCATATTGTAGTATATATGGTTCGGTGGTTACCAACTGCGCCAACCAGGAGGGAAAAAAATGAGGCAAATTGGAGGAGAACGGAGAGTGACGCTGAGGCACGGGAGCTGCAGTAAGCCTCTGCACAACTCGCCACACACACACAGAAGGCATGCTTTTTTAAATAGAATTAGCGCTTAGGTATCCTTTAATAATTTCCATAAAGTTTACAGTACATAAGGGCAGCCATTAATGAAAAAGTCTTGATCCTGTCAGTCCTGTCAGTCACATCTTTCCTCTAGTAGGCTTGGAACAGCAATTTTCCTCACATGATCACACGAGGCAGAGCACCATTTCCAAATACATAGGACAGACGTGAGTAATACAGGTCTGAATGGACCAGATGGTGAAGCTTTTATTAATGAATTATACATAGTGTTAATAATAAGAATTATACTGCAGTGAAATAGTTTTATCATAAATGCTTAAATGAAGGGTCTTGACAGTATTGGGAATTAGGCAGTCCCAGGGGGACACAAGAGGGAGCAATAATTGGGGTTGTGTTGCTATTATGTATTGGGTTGGAGGCTGTTATGGACTGGGCAGCATTTAACGATGTGGTTTCATTGGACAGGCATAATTTGGAATGACAACTTTGTGGGGCTCTACTAGGAAGTGTGTCTTTATTGCACCAAAGTGTTTAAAAAGTGTGACTATACTGGGGGCATTCATTGAAGGTGTGAGTATTTTATTAATGCAGCTTTACTTTGGAGGCACCTCTTGTAGGAAAAGTTGTATTGAGGTTATGGCCATATTGAAGAGCATTAGTTGCTGTGGTTCTAACTTAGTAAAACCCCTTGACAAGTAGCTTTACTCAAAGGACAAGGGAGCTGTAAGACTACGCAGGGTTGGTAGAAGCCCAAGGTAAATAAATGACAACTTTTCCTCCAGTTAAGGATTTACTTAAATTTAGCACTAATCTTATTGGTTGAGCAGCAGTAGCACCTCGTGCATTTACAAAGTGCGTATCCTGATTTTCCTGTTGGTTTGATTGGTTTTGGTTGTATGTGCAATCTTCTTGGTACTACAGGATTCCGAATAGATTTACCTTTGCGAAAAATCACTTTAGGTTGTGCAGGTAGAGCTTTCTTTAGGAAAGGAACATGGCTGTTCTCTGTGTAGTTGCAGCAAATCCTTTCGAGCTGCTCAAATGACATGTTTTTTAGCTATGGTTTGTGACGTTGGCTTTTGATCTAAATTGCGGCTACAATCAATCTATTTTTTTTTTTAAAGTTTTAGTTTTGATTAATAGAGATATGCGTCTATTTATATGATTAAATCTAAAAAAGAGTATGTGGGTACATTGTTTTAAATGAGTCCAAACTGGTTGGAATTGAGGTACTGTACATAAAGCTCCAAGGAGTCTCTTGATCCCTGACACATGCAGGGATTCATTGATAAATTTTCTGTGGAGGAACAATGAGACACTCAGGGTAACAATTTTGCTTGTTTACACAATGGTTCCCAACCTCCCAGCACATTCATATTTCATGGCAGGCTCGGGTATGTGCCGCCGTGACCCACTCTGGTTCCCTCCCAGTTGCTTAGTTGCCACTCTGCTACCCCACCCATCCACTCCAATTGTAGTTAGTGCAGGGCTACAAGAAAATTGCCACCGGAGGCCCCATTCATGGACATTGGCTTCCATTTTTTTGTAGCCCTGCTCTAACTACAATCAGAATAGAGATGGAGAGGGAGGCAAAGCAGCAAATGAGCAGCTGGAAGGAGCCAGAGTGGGGACACAGCTCCAAGCAAGCTGCAACAATCAATGCTTAAAAACAAGAAGAGAATCGAGAGCCCAATATGGTGCAGTATTGTCAGGTAAAATGAAGAGTTCAATACAATTTTATGTATATATATACTCACAAACACGGGTTACCAATAGGCAACCACTTTAAATGCAGGTGGGGAGCATTAGGACCTGACCCCACTCAGGTTAAGAAGTCGCTCTCTGTAGATAGTAGATGGGGATGCACACCTCCACCCTGGGTGGACTAGAAGATCAGCAAAAGCTCGGTATACAGAGGCGCCAGAGTAGAGTAAAACGTTTTAAAAACCGCTTAAAAGGAGAGGGGGATGTTAAGGTGGACTCACCTCCCTCTTACAAAAAAAGAAAACTCACTTGAGTCTCAATAAAATAGAATTGTCAAGTAATTTATTCAACTCCACAAATGCAACGCGTTTCGCGGGCGTGACCCCGCTTCTTCAGGCAAAAATGGGAGCACAACTCAGTGGGTCAAGCAATAAGAGGCGCTCAAACTTATTGCTTGACCCACTGAGTTGTGCTCCCATTTTTGCCTGAAGAAGCGGGGTCACGCCCGCGAAACGCGTTGCATTTGTGGAGTTGAATAAATTACTTGACAATTCTATTTTATTGAGACTCAAGTGAGTTTTCTTTTTTTGTAAGAGGGAGGTGAGTCCACCTTAACATCCCCCTCTCCTTTTAAGCGGTTTTTAAAACGTTTTACTCTACTCTGGCGCCTCTGTATACCGAGTTTTTGCTGATATGCAACAATCAAGGAGGAGGAGGAGCGAGGGGAGAGGCAAACATAGGCCAGTGGTAAGTGAAGAAAGTTTCTTTGGCACATTTTAGATTATATCCCTTAATGCAGAAAAGCATCAGCAAGTTCTGAGCCAGCAGCAACATACCCTACAGCCCCCCCCCCCCCCCCAACAACACACACACACACACACACTTTGTTTGAAAATGTAATCAGGAACTGCAATTTAGTGTAATTTTCATTTAATTTTGTGTCTAATTTTGTGTTCATAGCAAAGCCCTCACACATGCTATCATTATCATCATCATCATCATTAAATTGCTACATATATTGGGGGAATAGTGGGAACAAGCCCCCAAGTTTTTTTTTTTCAAAAACACTTTCTTGATTTTGAGACTTTAAAAATGCAAAGGAGTTAAAAAAAAAAAAAAAAAAAAAAAGCATTTTGACTTGTTCCCACTATTCCTTTTAACATACACAGTAATTTTGGTGATGACAGCAATGGGGCTTTGCTATTAATCGCTAAAGTTGGCACAAAATGACAAAACAATTACACAAAATGAATGGATTACACAAAATCAATTTAAATTGCAATTACATATGGCCGTGATTTCATGATTCCGAGGTTTCAGAATCAGAAATATTTCCACTAAAATAATCAATGATGTGTTTTGTGCTGAATAGTTGTATTCTGGAGCTGTAGAGATGGGCCCATATGCAATTCCCATTTTCTCCTTAGTTTTCTCCAAGTTGATCATATTTTCACACCTTGTCAATAAAATGTCTTTAAATCCCCAACAAGCAAGAACTTATTCAAATCGATTTGATAGTACTTTTTCTACTACTTTTGGTACTTTTTTAACTGTGAAACATTGAAAGGTTATTTTAAAGAGAAGATGAAAAATTATCATCTAGGAGAAAACTTAGGAGGAAAATGGAATTGCATATGGGCCAAAGCCTCCTTAGCAATCTAATAAGAGTTTTAAATGTATTCTATACCTCTAGTTCACAAGAACGCTTGTAAAGAACCCTATGTGCCAATTAGTCCTGTCATTTGCTCATGAATATTGTTTTGTACATTCACATAAAACATTTGAACATAACGTGACCGTTAAGAATCCAGAGTATAGGGACACAAGCCGTGTTTGACAGCAGATACTTCACAGTGGTGAGACAGCCTCATTCATTTGAATTGTCCATCAGTTAGCTCATGTCATAGCAATGCTTAGCAGCTTGGTTTGCTAGGCCTCCTCTCCAGTTGGTCTTTTTTGGTGTCAAGTCAAGGAAAGAAAACTGAAAAGGTGGCTGTCATCCCAATACAGAAGAAGTATCCATCAAGAGAATTGTGTTGTTCCGCTGAAGGATATCACAATAGGGGCAAAAAATAATATTTTCAATGGACTGTGCATTAAACTGAAAAGACGCATTGTTAATTCACTGCACTGGGTGTTTTAACCTTTAGCTATTTGCTGTAGCTTTGAAAAGCTACTGTATATGGAAGACTTATCCTCAATAATGTGTTTCAGCATTGACAGTTGAGTTGAAGACAGTGAAGCTACGAGATGAAAACTATAGCCTAAACTAATTTAACTTGCTTTCCGCCGGTCTTGGCACAACGAAGGAATTTTTTTTTACTCTGAAAAAATGTAACTCTTTTAATACGTTTTTTAAACAAACATTAACAGCTCTGAAATAGTACAGCTGAAGATGGATTGTTTTGATTATAAAATCTAATAAAACCAGTCTTCCTAGAAAAAGCAGCTAAGCAATACAGTAGGTGTAGAAAGACACTTAACATAAAATATTATACGATACACTTCCTGGGCTATTGGGATAGCCAGGATTCTGCTTAACCTGTATTGCATTCTTTGCTTTGATGGATAATTCACTAGGGGGCTAATACCAGGCCAGGATTTACCTCACAGGAGCCGATAGGCACAGATGTCTCGGCACGTTAGACTTTTCCCTCCATGAACCCAAAAAAACCCACCAAACTGCACCACAAGTTTGTCGGCTGTCCCAGCTGTCACTTCTCCCTTACTTCCCTTTCCTGTTATAGGTAGCTACATGTGCCCCTTACTATTAGATGGCCAGAGCTATCCACAGTATTAAGCGGCTAGAGGCACCCCAAATATTAGGTAGCTAGAGGAACCTCAATATTAAGTAGCTAGAGATGCCCCTGACTGAAGTCAATGAAATGTTGTCAGTGTAATGCAGAGACCAAGGTGAGTAACCCCTCATTTACACTCTCATCGGCATTCTGCAAAGGGAGGGTGAGAGGGAGACACTCAGAGAGGGGAGTGAGCCGCCTTTCCATCATCAGGTGCCTGTAGGCATCTGCCTACAGTGCCTTATGGTAAATCCAGCCCTAACGAATACCATTATGTTGTCATGTTATGTTGTCAGTGGATTTTTCCTTGCAACATGCAGCAAGTAGCATGCAGCAACCAGGCTGTTGTTAAAACAATGGTTTGGAAGTGTAGCTCTAATTATCCATCTAATTCATTGCTAGGACCCAATTCTATAAAATATTCACTTAAAGTAACCTGAAACGTGGAGGACATGAAGATTTTTACGTACCTGGAGCTCTTACAGCCCACTGTAGTCTGTCAGCTCCCTTGCTGTTCTCCCAATCCAATGCATTGTGCTGCTGTATCCATATTAAGGTCCGCGACCCAGGGGCTACTGCACATGCGCTGTTCCATTCCACTCACCTCCTCATTGTGGTCCTGTGGCCAGGAACGTTTTGTGCATGCGCAGTTACATGTCTGTATGAACTGCACATGCATAGAATGCTCCCAACCTCAGGACTCAGGAGCGTGATTGAGCAGGCCCACAGCCTGGGCCACGCATGCGCATTAGTCCCCGACTGAGTCTGTTGTAGACTTTACCGGGGCTGCACAACGCACTGGACACAGAGGACTGGGAAGGAGCTGAGATACTACAAGGGGCTGGAAGAAGCCACAGGTAATAAGTAAGTAAAGATCATCTTGTTCTCCCTGTCTTAGGTACACTTTAACCATTTGTAAAGAAAAGGTCTGCACTATAAGTCTATGTTCACATTATGAATCACCAGTGCTATCTCAAGCTTTTTAAAAGCGCTTTTCCCTGCGCATTGCGCTTAGAAATGCGCTTTTGTAATTGCTTTTCTAAGCGCTTTTGCTGAGTGATTCATTTTGTTTCACTTCTTGACGTCAGTCAGGAAGTAAACGCTTTGACCATAAAATTAAGATATACAATGTGTTTATTCATAAATGCGCTCGGGAAATCGCTATACTTTTTCAATCGCTTTGCAATTTCCCTATACTTTTCATTGAGCCAAAGCGCTCAGAAAATGGTACATGTTTGCGATTTTAAAGAAATCGAAACGTTCACATGTGAACACTCTCATATGAAAACATTGCACAAGCGCTTTTAGGGCAATTTATTAAAATCGGCAGTGCTTTTAAAAAAAAACGGAAACATTCATAGTGTGAACAAGTCCTAAAAGTCTCTCTTTATTAGAAGTTTTACAAATTATTAAAAAAAAACACAGAAACCCTGCACTTTTTATCTAATCTCTTTGTCAGGGTGGTTGCAATATAGTAAAGAAAATGAGTATAGATTGTCACTGGAAAATATTCCCTCTTGCAAAAGTACTAAAGAATCTTGGTATAGATATCAGAATCAGGATTTATTCGCCAAGTACATGATCGTACAAGGAATTGTGGTTGGCACTACAGGGCAGCAAACCTTCATGGACAGGAACATAAATATGATTGACACAGCATACATAAAATTTCACATATCAGACTATAGGGTACGATTATAGGAGTACAAAATACACTGAGCGAATGCCTTAATCAAGCAGTTTTACAGATTTACAGTATACAATATGCAATATGCAATACACGTCGCAGCCCGGATAGCAGTTAACATGTCTCAGGGTTGGCGAAGGGGGCAGCTGAGTTGAGGGCCTGGACAGCTTGGGGGAAGAAGGAGTTCCTGTGTCTGGAGATCTCGGTGGAGATAGCTCTAAGGCGACGCCCCAGTGGGAGAAGATTGAGGTAGGGGTTGCCAGGGTGGGAGTGATCTTTTGCAATCCTGGTTGCTCTGGATAGCAGTCTGGAATGGTGCAGGAGCTCTATGGATGGCAGGTAGGTACCGATGATCTTCTCTGCAGATTTGATAACTCTCTGTAGTTTGTGTTTGTCCCTGGCAAAGGTGCCTGAGTATCACACAATGATGGAAGAGCACAGAACCGACTCGATGGTGGAGGAGTAGAATCAGGTCAGAAGAGCAAGAGCATGCCAAACTTTTTTAGCTGACACAAAAAGAACAGTCTTTGTTGGGCCTTTTTTTGCAGTCTGGAGGAGTTGCCATCCCAACTTAGGTCGCTAGAGATGGTGGTGCCTAGGAGGCAAGCACTGGGGACCCTGGTGACCTAAGAGCCCTCAATGAGCACCGGTGGGATAACAGGTTTTTTTTTTTTCGAAAATCAATGGTTAGTTCAACAGTTTTAGCTGCAATGAGGACACGCTTGTTGGCCTTGCACCAGTTGCAGATCCTTTCTATCTCCTGGTGTTAGGCTTGTTCGCTGCTCTTGTCCATGAGGCCTATGATGGTGGTATTGTCTGCAAATTTAATCACTTTGACTGAGTCAGACTGTGATGTACAGAAGTTTGTATTTAGGGAGAACAAAATCGGGGACAGGACACAGCCTTGGGGGCCACCTGTGTTTGTGGTTTGCGCACGTGGGCAGAAGGAGTCAAGCTTCACCACTTGGGTTCTGTTGGAGAGGAAGTCCTTCAGCCATGCACAGATGGAGGGGTGCAGGTTGAGTTGGATCAGCTTGTCATAAAGGATGTTGGAGCTGATGGTATTGAAAGCAGAGCTGAAGTCGAGGAGGAGGATTCTGGCATAAGTGTCTCTTTTGTCCAGGTGGGACAGGATGTGCTCCAGGCTGATGTTGATAGCATCATCTACAGACCCGTTGGTTCTGTAGGCAAACTGGGGAGGGTCAGTTTGGTCAGATGTGGAGGCTTTCAAGTGAGACAAAATCAGCCTTTCAAAGAGCTTCATGATGTTTGAGTTTAGGTCAATGGGTCTGAAGTCGTTGAGGTCAGCAGCACCTGCTTTCTTCGGAACAGGTATTATGGTTGACTTCTTCAAGCAGGAGGGGACTTTGTATTCCTTTAGGGATTGTGAGAGCAGGGTTGAGAGGAAAGGGGCCAGCTGGGCAGCACAGGATTTTAGGCACTGAGTTGTCATGCCGTCCGGGCCTGGAGCTTTTCTAGGGTTCAGTTTATTGAGGAGTTTCTGGACCACCCCCTCATCTACCGTTAGAGGGACTGGGGGGCCCTGTTAGCCGATAGTGGGACTGGGGGGGCAGAGGCAGTATTGGCGGAGGGGACCAGAGCACTGTGGGCTGGGGCGGAGTTTGGTTGTCTTTCCTCAAACCTACAGTAAAACCTGTATAAAGCTTTAGTCAGCTCGAGGCTGGGGGTCACGCGTTTGGGAGGGGACTTGTAGTTGGTGGCCGCTTTGAGGCCTTTGTACACCTCCCGCGATTTGTTTGAGCAATGGCTCAACCTCAGTTTGTCAAAATAGGACCTTTTGGCAGCTCTCACTTCCCTGTTTAGGGAGTTCCTGGCTTTCTTGAACTCCTCTGAGATGTCAGACCTTTGGGCCTCTTCCTTGGCTCGACGAAGCAGACGCAGCTTGTTATTAAAGCAAGGTTTATTGTCTGGGAACACCTTGTAGGTTTTAGAGGGGATGCACATCTCCTAGCAGAAACTGATGTATGAGGTGACGTTATCTGCCCATTCATCCAGGTTGCCATTTGGACGGACGAGGATCGACCAGTCGGTGCAGTCAAAGCAGTCCTGCAGTTGTTGTTTGGCCTCACTTGTCCACATTTTGACTGATTTAATGGTTGGTTTGGAGGACTCAAGGCATCTCCTGTGAGTGGGAATCAGTTGAATAAGGCAGTGGTAGGAGTTGCCGAGGGCGGCCTGTAGGCATCCTTGAGAATGGTGTAGCAGTGATCCAGAATGCTGCCGTTCCTGGTAGGGCATGAGATGTGCTGAAAGTAGCGTGGCATCTCCAAGCGGAGATTGGCTTTTGTTGAAATCTCCCATGATGATGAAGAGGGAGTCTGGCAGGTCGGTTTCCCATTGTGAGATGGTGTCGCTTAGGCAGTGCAGGGCTACACTGACATTTGCATTGGGAAGGATGTAGACGCCTGCAAGCACGTAAGAGAAGAACTCTCTTGGAGAGTATGTGGGTCTGCAGTTAAGGAGAAGGAGTTCTAAGTCAGGGGAGCAGCATTTGGTCAGGATGGTAGTGTCTGGGCACCATGCAGAGTTGATGTAGAAGCAGACGCCCTTTTTTTGCCTGATGTGATGGGGTCTCTGTCGGCATGGAAGAGGCTGATGTTGGGGAGATTTAAGGAGTTGTCAGGGATGTTATTGTTGAGCCACATCTCAGTGAAGAAGAGGATGGGGGAGAGGTTGATCTGGGGCCTGGGGCTGAGGAGCAGGAGCTTGTCAAGCTTGTTGGGAAGGGATCAAACATTAGCAAGGAGAATGGATGGTATATCAGAGCGCAGCCCCTTCCATTTTTAGTCTAACAAGGGCACCCGCACGTCTCCCTCTGTAACGATTATTTATTTTTGTCCGAGGAACTCTGCCATTGAGGAGGGAGATGTGGTCCCAGATTGACTTCCTTAGTGCCATGGGATCAGGAGGCACCCCTGAACAGAATTCCCAGTGGGCAAGTTCATCCCTCCTATAGGAAGTGCGGTGAGACAGGGGGCTCAGGTGAAGTAATTGTTTGATGGAGGGTTGACTTCCCTCCATGTGTGGGGAGTACATGGGGAAACAGACAGCAGTGGGATTAGTCATTTGTGCATCGAGAGGAAGGTAGGTTGTGAGCTAGGCAAACACAAACCATACAATTTTACAGTTAGCAATAACAGTAGTGATCTTCTCCATGAGTACAGTTTTATGTAGATTAATGAATGATAATTTTCTACAATATTTCATTCTGTAAACTTGTTGGTCCCAGACTGGTGAAGATTTTGCACAGAACAGGAAAAGCAAATTTTAATATACCATAATAATCAAAATAAGCAGAAAGATAGAATTATTTTCACCAGCCTGTGTTGGTTGATTTAAAGAATTGTACAGAAATCCCCTACTTACAAGTTTTCAGACACTGTACAAACAAAATTGTCTTCATGTACAAAATGTACAATACTGTTTTTTTATTACGTATTTTTGGGGTTTATTATTGCAGTGACAACACTGTTATAAGCTGTTATAACTAGTTCAAAACGCTTTAAAAGAATATTCAAAGCAATAGCAAAAACAAACAGTAGTGTCCAAAAGTTAATCATTTGTCTACATCATCTCACCAGTCATCATATTTTACGTAGGACTCAACTTACAAACAAATTCAGCTTACAAAAAACAATCTCTGGGTATGGGTACTGAACCTGCTTGTAAGTAGGGGACTGCCTGTATTCATTAGGGTGGGCTTACACACCGCCGCCTACACCCATGTTGGCATCTTGTCCATTATGACAAGATGGCGCCTGAGCGGGTAGCCACGGCCACAGGGCTCTGGCTGTAACTCCTCTTCTTTGGCTCTTCTCCGTGGGGCCCCCAGCCATGGATCGCTGCAGGAGCTCCTGCCAGCCTCCCAACACCATCGGATCGGCGACCGGTGCCCTGGCTCTCCGGGATCCGACTCCCCAGCGCTTGTTGTGAGGACCGGCTCATCACGTGGGACGTCGCAGCTGATGGCCCATGTGACGCCAGCCCCCATGGTGGATCTGGCTCTCCGCTGGCTCTCCGCTGGGCTCCCAAGCTGCTGAGGACCGCTTCTGCTCACCGGCAGCATCTCATCTGCCACCACTGCGCAGCACTGCCCTCCGTGGCTCCCCGCCGCTGCCTCTCCACCGCCACTGTCCGGGTCTCCTCCGCTGCCTGAGCCACCGCACAGCCTGGAGACATCTGCACCGGTCCGGCTCCCTGGACTCCGACGCGCATCACAACACGTGGGAAGGTGTCCCCGGCCCCTGCAGCAACCACACTGGCCCTCAGCCGAGCCGCTGCTCCAGTGTACTGCCGCTGCATTGCTCCTGCCTGGCATCCACGCAGCCACTCCGGAGACTACGACCAAGTCTGGGACCAGCATATGGGGAGCTCTTCACCACCGCTGCCGGGATCAGGATCTGCGTCTGCCCTAGCAACAGGCATGGTAGGCTGCTGCTCTCCCCCACCGCTGCCAGAGCTTCCCCATCGGGGTCTCGCCTCCACCACCGCCAGAGCCTTCACATGCACAACATAAGCCCAGGAGCTGCTTCACCTGATGCAGGCACTGCTCTGTGGGCCTTCCACAGGAAGCATCCAGGCCCTCCACAGAGGAATTTTGCCAAGGCCATCCTGGCTAACGGGGCCCTGCTCCAACAACTGAGTGCTGCCACCTTCCCCCACAGGTTCTGCCAGGCTTAAGTAATCCAGCATCTGGCAGGGGCCCACCAAACTGGCACCTACTGGCACCTTGCTGCACAGTGCCTGAGCAGCAGCTGCAGATCCGACGCGGCCTGCAAGGTGGGACATTTGAATGGACTGGGTTGCGCTGCAATCTTGGGGGTTCCTGCCTTCCACTGCATTCTTTCTCACTGTCTACTAACGCTCCTTTTCTTTTTCTTTTTCTCCTTCTTTCTCACACCTGCATTTTCCAAGACATGCGGTGGGGTGTCTGTAATTGCTGCAGAGCAGTGAGCGCCACACAGAGTGTAGCAGGCAGCTCTGCTCGACATAGCTCTCAGACGGACCCATCTGGCTTAAGTTTTGTGTAATGTGCAACGTGTAAATTCTTGTAACATGATGTCTGCTTGTATATCTCTGAAACGACCTTTTGTTTTTTTTCTATGATTCTGCTGTTACCGTACCATCACCGACCCTGTATGTGCCAAAAATAATTCCGGGTACAACCCCCGTTGTACTTGGCGAAATAAATGATTCTGATTCTCTGATTCTGATTCTCTATAGAAAAATGTTGGCCTAAACCTGCCCCTCCTGGCTCTGATTTCCTGCTATGAGGATACATAGCAGGAAATCGGCGCCACAAGAGGGCAGGCTTGGGCTTGAAAAGACATCAGAGAAGACAGATTCAGCTATAATGATTCCGGGGCACAGCCAGACTGAATGCTCAGTCGGGGATTTTATCAGAGCTGATAACAAGAAGATTTAGCAGTGAAAAATGAAACAAAGAGCAGAGCAGATGTTTACTGTCATGCTCCCATTGATAGCCGTAAGTTGTAGGTATGGAGTCGCACTCACTCAGCATCCATCACTCTCAGATGGTTAGGCAAGGATTCAGAAGAGGAGGAGTCTGGACACAGCAGCAGGTACAGGTGGCGGCAGGTAAAGTATTAACACAGGTGCGCGGGGGTGTTAACATGTGCAATAGGGAGGACAGCAAGTGCAAATGTCAGTTTCATCAAAAACATTTTTGCATGACAAAGCAACTCATCCTAATCCTACGTTTTAGAAAAAATTATGTATTTCAGCAAAATATTCAGTGTCATAAAATATGAAATGATTATATTTATTCCAATTGTATCATTTTAATTAAGGTTTTAAGAGTCACATCACATCTTGTCATATTTTATAAATTTCTATGTTACTTGATATTCTGCCCTTTCAACAGTGCCACTTAACCTTATAATTTTTTTTTATTTTAATAATTTGGCTCTTCAAGTAACAACAGTGCTTTTATCACTCTTCTTTCATGTCGATTTAACCTGATATTAAACCCTAATGTAAGGTTTTATTATAAATATACTGCTTTAAAGCAAACCTGAACTGAAAAGTAAAAGTAAAAATAAACATACATACGTCATACTTACCTTCCATGTAGTCTACTCATCAATCTCTTTCTACTCTCCCTCATCCTGTTTATCCACTGTGATCAATGGAATTCTCCATCCTCCATTTTAAAAATGGCAATGACCCTGTAACAGCTTCTGGGTCAACACACTGTTAAACTGTAATATTGCCTACTTGAGCCATAAGGACACATGGACATTACCTTGCACATCAGTTATCCTTTCATCTACAGTATAACTGATAGCAATAGCAACTGATATATAACTGACAGCAAATGATATATTTCAGCTTTTAAAAAAATTTGTCAGAATTGGAAGGTATCATTATTAGAAGAAAATGGTGACCTTCTGACAAGAACTGTCGGGGAGGTAAGTACGTAATATTCACTTGCAGTTACATCATGGGTTTATTTTATATACCGTATTTTTCGGACTATAAGACGCACTTTTTCTCCCCCAAAAGTGGGGGGGAAAAGTTGGTGCGTCTTATAGTCCGAATAATAAATTTTGTTCCTGGCAATGTCCTTCCCCTTGTCCCGTCTGGTGTCTGCTGTCCCTCTGCCCATCACATCCTCTGGTGTCCAGTCCCCCTGTCCTTTGCCCCCTCTGGTATCACTGTCCCCCATCCCCAGTGACCCCCCCCCTGCCCCTTTAACATAGATACGGAGACCGCTGCAGAATACCAGCAAGTATCGCATATACATACACCTAGGGACGCCGCCACACAGCTTTACATTTCCCACCTCCAATCCGGTGTCCTTTGCCCCCGACGGTCAACGCAACAGGTTACCGGCAAGTGTTTTCATAGCACGGGAATGAGCCAGACAGCTTCAAAACGCAATGCCCAATCAGGCGGGGAGCGCTGCGTGAGACAGCCAATCACAGCTCTCTCTGCTCCCTGCTTCCTCCCAATCACCAGCCCCTATGATAGAGCTTTTGTCCCGCCTTCAGGACTATCGGGAAGACTGTGATTGGCTGTCTCGAGCAGCGCTCCCCGCCTGATTGGGCATTGCATTTTTAAGCTGTCTGGCTCATTCCCGTGCTATGAAAACACTTGCCGGTAACCTGCAGCGTTGACCGCCAGGGGCAAAGGACACCGGATTGGAGGTGGGAAATGTGAGGCTGTGTGGCCGTGTCCCTCGGTGTATGTATATGCGATACTAGCTGGTATTCTGCAGCGGTCTCCGTATCTATGTTAAAGGGGCAGGGGGGGTCACTGGGGATGGAGGACAGCGATACCAGAGGGGGCAAAGGACAGGGGGGCAGGACACCAGAGGACATAGGGGCCATGTGAATCTTCCTCTGCATGAGTTGCAATGCTGCTGCCCAAGTTTTGATCACAATGTTTGAAGCAACATTTGGACGTTTGTAATGAAAAGCAGCATTGCTTCAGCCAGGCACCCTCCTGCTAGCACTCACTGTCTTCCCTCTGCAGATTAGGATGCGATCATCCTAGTGGCCAGCCAGCTGAGAGGCTGATTTCCCTGCTATAGACAGGACTCAGCTGAAGAGCTGCTAAAGAAGCTAGTTAGTGAGTGGTGATAGTTTGCAGTGATTTTATCAGTAAAGCCACTGGAGGAAAAAGTACACATGGACAGAGGGGCAGAGAAGGACACCGGGGACATAGGGGGATACAGGAGGAAATTAGGACACCAGAGATACAAGGAAGGAACAAGGGGAACAATAATTGGGGGAGAACATATACAAAATGCTCCTGGACTATGGACACACCAGGTTTAGTATAATTTTTTTTTCCATGATTTTTATGCTCTAAAACTGGGTGCGTCTTATAGTCCGGAGCGTCTTATAGTCCGAAAAATACGATAATTTTACTCGGTACAGGTTCCCGTTAAACTTTACCATGTAGTCCACTGTAGGGCTTTCTTTACAAATGGATAGAAATGCCTGACAGCTTAGCCTTCATATGTGATACTTGGAAAAAGGTCTATAGGCTTGATTCACAAAGCCGTGCAAACTGTTTAGCACGGGTGAGCTAAACAGTTATCACGTGAAGTGCAGCTCGCTGACTTTTCCGCGCGCAAAGTGCCGCGATCGCGCGAATCACGGCACTTTGCGCGAGCAAAAGTCTGCGAACGGCACTTCACGTGCTAACTGTTTAGCACACGCGTGCTAAACAGTTTGCACGGCTTTGTAAATCAAGCCTTATGTCTGTGCAAAAGGGCATAAGGAAAAATGGGTTAAAAACACTGTAATTAGAGCACTTTTCTGTATTTTATTGTAATCACTAGAACTCAAAATAGCCCTTTAGCAGAATATTGGTAAATTTACTGATATTGTACTATTCAACTATTTTGCAGTGCAAATGCTGATAGTAAAATATCAGCAAATGATACTGACATTGTAGTACTGTACAGTTTAACCTGGCCCTATTCTCACACAGAGCCCTCTCTGTAGGGTCACACTTGAGGCCACAGAAAAACTGCAGCGTTTTCCCATGGCCAAATCAATAGGGAATTGCACGTGTTTGGCCAAACTTTTCCCATTGCGGCAGAGGTGTAGTGGTCCGTGTTTGGAAGGAGCCACTTGTCCTTGACATGTTTGGTGGCTTTTTTGGGGGCGATGAAGAGGATTTCTGCCCCTCTCCTGTAGTGTCCTCTCCATGACACGAACTAGGGCAGGTGTGATTAAAAATGGCAGCTGCTGTAGCTTTATGTGTGCATAAAATAAATGACTTATCATAACAACCAATTATACTTCCTTTACTGGTTTTACTGGTTTTAAATAAAATATAATCTGGCTTTTTTTGCTAAAACTTGGTAGAGGCGTGGCCCCGTACACCCTCACCAGGCCCTAGGCCAGTGGCGTCACTGAAGGGGTGCGGTAGGTGCGGACCGCACTATGTTTCACCAGCAGAGGGTGTGACACCAAACTCCAAACTAATGGAGAGTGGAGTAAGGCTATGTAATTCTAGACCAGGCTAGTGCCTGATGTATTTCTTCCTCCTGCTTTTCTCCATTCTTGCTGCTCAGTGCTCAGTGTTGAGCTGATGACAGAGTTCAGAGGCCACCTGGGCCACATGATGATCACCTTGACATCTTCCTATTCACCCTTTAGTAGTGTTCCATCCAACCACCCGCCCCCAATCTCAAGTGTGTCCATCATGGTATGCCTCCCCCACCCTACCCCTTACAGCAAAGTGTGGCCAGCATAACAATCCCCAACTCCTGTCTCCTCAAATGTCAGTAACAAGCAATGTTACTACAAAAAAAGTATTACTGGTTGTGTTTACCCTGGTAATGTTGGAGGTTCATGGGGTAAAAGAGGGGTGACACCATGAATTTCCACACTGGGTGACACCAACCCTAGTGACCCCTCTGCCCTGGGCACCTGCCTAAGTTGCGTTCTGGATAATCCGACTCTGTCTGTATCATGAGAATGTTTTACCTAAGATGTTGCAAGGGAGGAGTACAGTGTAAAATGTACACTGGGGCACATGGCTCTGTGATTACGCCCCTTTCCAGTTTATTTGGCCTCCCTCCCTTGTTGTATCCTGTGATCATATTTCCCAAATTAACAAGTTCATTAAAGAGCAAGATTAAAAAAAGGAAATGTTTTCAAAAATAAAACTGTAAGTTGATTTTTATTCGTCACATAATGTCTTGACTCACTGAAATGGTATTAGAAACCCAGAGGGCTTGTTTAATAAATCCTGTCCCATCATGCAAATGAATCTTGTGATTGCATGTAAAATCCTAAGCACATTTCTTTCCTTCTGTGTGTAAGCCGTAGGAAGTCTTAAACGGCCGCAGAAGAAATAAATGATTTGGCACAGATGTACGGAGAGGAATTTGCGCTTAAGGTAGCAGTATTTATTGTGTGTGAAATTGCATGCTGATACGTTGCTTAAATACATTAATAGGAGCCAGCTATGCAGACTGTGTGTAAAACAGAGACCACATAATTATTGTAATAAAGCAAATTATACCAGGCAATAACAAGTATAGACTGTTTCGGTATGAAATATTATCCAGAGGATAAGGTGTAGAGTAAACCAAAGAATGTGTGACTCTTGAAATGAAAAAACAATCCAATGCTTAGTATACCTGCCTTTATCTCTCTCTCTTTTAACGTTCACTTCTGCTCTAGGGATGAAATAGTCCTTTTAGAAAGGACAAATTAGACAAAATCTATTTCTATGGAAATACTTGACATGCTTTACTAACATAACATTGTTAAAGAGGAACTTTAACCCAGGATTAGACTTCATTCCAATCAGTGGCTGATACCCTCTTTCCCAGGAAAAATCTTTACCTTTTCTCGAATAGATCATCAGGAGGGACTGCATGGCTGATATTGTGGTGAAACTCCTCCCACAGAGTGATGTCATGGCCATGGTCCTGACAGTTTTCTGTCTGTGAACATTGTGGGAAATAACTTTTTTTTTCCAATTGCCATGCAACCGGTATCTCCCTCTGTGCATAGAATTCTCAGTAAACAAACATTCCGTACAGATCACCTGGCAGAACTTTAAGATGTCACTACCAGTAATACATTTCAGAAGGTAAAACAGGGAGAGGAAAGATTTTACAATGGGCAAACAATGCAGCAAAAATTTTGCAATTTTATTCATTATATTGTGTTCACTACAGTTCCTCTTTCAAACAAGAGTAGTAAAAGTAATGGATAAATAAGCAGCGTTGAATGATTCAATCTGTGAATCTGGAATTTGCATGAAAACACATTCGTCCTCTTAGCAAATAAATAAATAAATAATAAATAAATAACGAAATGTCATGTTTTAAAGGACACCTGTAGTGCAAGGGACATGGAGGCTGACATCTTTATTTCCTTTTAAACAACACCAGTTTCCTTGTTGTCCTGCTGATCCTCTGCCTCTAATACAATTAACCATAGACCCTGTAAAACCATTTAGATGAGACATTTCTAACAAAATCTGGCTAGATTAACTGCACGCTTGCATCAGGTGCGTAATTCTGTTTTCCAAAGCCAGTAGAAATAATATCTGGTCTTCCAGAATGTTCGGGGGGGGGGGGGGGGAGATTCCGCACAACTAAATAGCCTAGGCTAATTATCACTGGAAGGGCCAGTTACACAACAATATACAGCAATGTATAGATATAGGAAGTGTTTCTCATGTCGAAACTAGGAAAGCTAACATAAAAGTGGGTATTCTAAATTATTTACTTCATTCTGTTATATGTCTCTACAGTGCCTCTTTAACTGGTGGTTGATTCTGTTTTCCAACAGTATCAGTATAATCAGAATCAGAATCATATTTATTTCGCCAAGTACAACAGGGGTTGTACCCGTAATTGTTTTTGGCTCTTACAGGGTCGGAGATGGTACAACACGTGCTTGCAATTCAACACATACAATCAGGTACAGTAGTACAAGTAAAACATATACACATATAGCCCATACTGTAGTGAAGGACGTGTGGGGAAAACTGGAGTGCTGTGTGAGGGGAGCAGCCTGCCAACTACCGACGGTGCTCGCTCGCTCCACAGCAGCTCCAGATGCCCCACAGTGTGTCCTGAAAAGGAGTGGATAGAGAAACAGAGAGAGAGGAAGGATAACTAAGAGAGACACAGAGAAGAACCGAGGCAAGAAGAGAAGAGAGACAGAGGCAGGGACCTTGTGGGGCTGCAGATTAAAAAACACCCCTGGGTCCGACAATCAGTCCAATTGGTGTGTAGGGATCTCCCGAGGCAGCGGCAGTGAAGGGTCCCTCGATGGAGAAATGGGCCAAAAATCCCTATGGATGGTGGTTGCAGGCAGAGGGGACCCCATGTTCCTGGCAGCTGAAGCCCCCAGAGCCAGGACTGGAGAAGAGAGAACCGAGCTCTCCAGGGCCTATGGGGATCCAGGGCTGCCATGTGGACAAAAAGTATCCTCGACCTTGGTGGATGAGGCCTGCCATGGCCTATCCCACGTGCAGTGAGAGGCTGGGAGCAGCAGCGGAGGGCCAGCTGTGACTTACCTCTGTGCAGTGATCTGGATCCTCCGGCAGCGCCTGCTGGCTGTGAGCGGTGGGGGAACAGCTGTGATTTCCCTCCTTGCGTCCTGGTCTCCATGGCAGCGGCTTCAGGCCGATTGAGCGATGGCCGGGGGACGGCTGTGGACGCTGGTATCCAACATGTGGAGCCATCCTGGATGATGCTGGGAGCCGTCCTGGATGAGGGGCCGTGGTGGAATCAGCGCTGGTGATCCGGAGGTGGTGGCGGCCGATCAGCGGGGCTCCATGCCGCCTCTCCCATGCCTGCACCCAGCTTGCCTGCACGTGGTCCCGGTCCCCGTCCTCACGCTGGCCCGCAGGCTGCGATCTGTGGCCGGTGCGGAGCAGGACCAGCATTGTCCATGTCCCTCGCCTCCCACCTCAGCAAGAGCGGAGCTCAGAGGTGAGTGTAGGCAGAGATAGTGCCTAAAAAAAGAGAAAAAGCCGGAGCCCCGTGGCCGTGGCGTCCGAGTCCGGCGCCATCTTGTGTGGTAGTATAAGCACTTGTTACTGCTTAGGATAGCAGATCTCTCGGCTGGCAATCTATGTAGAGCTGATGAAAATACAGAGATCAGAGGACCCAGAGTTGGCAATAAATATGGATGTCTGCAATTGGTCCATCAGGAGTGGCATTGGATCAATGGAGACATTCTCCCAAGGTATTGTATAGGTTTCTTTTGGGTGCTTGAAAGGAAGGGCGCCAGGAAAAAAGGGCCTGGCTGGATAACGAATTGGCACCGGTGGATAACAAAATCTCAATAACTATAAACATTGCCAACAAAATTGGTTAACGATAAATACCGTTTTAAAACAGACGGGAGATAATTACGATAAAATATGAACGTTAAAAATCATTACATAATTCAACAATACAGTTTAACCCAACCCTACTCTCACACAGAACCCTCCCCTGGTGGTGCCTAAAACTAACCACTGCCCTGGTGGTGCCTAACCCTAACCACCCCCCTGGTGGTGCCTAACCCTAACCACTCCCCCGGTGGTGCCTAACCCTAACCACTAGTGTTGGGCGAACAGTGTTCGCCACTGTTCGGGTTCTGCAGAACATCACCCTGTTCGGGTGATGTTCGAGTTCGGCCGAACACCTGACGGTGCTCGGCCAAACCGTTCGGCCATATGGCCGAACTAAGAGCGCATGGCCGAACGTTCCCCGAACGTTCGGCTAGCGCTGTGATTGGCCGAACGGGTCACGTGGTTCGGACCCGAACGCGCTCTGATTGGCCGAACTGTCACGTGGTTCGGGTAAATAAATACCCGAACCACGTCATATCTCCGCCATTTGTCTGTGGGTTTAGCTTTGGGTAGGCAGGCAGGGTAGTTCGCGCTCCAGCCACGCTAGCCAGGGTCCCCCCTGTCATTGTGTCACTGCTGGGAACAGTAGTACACCGCTTGCTCAGCCACACTATATAGCATTCTGTTTACTGCCACTCTGTGTACCTCGCTCAGCCACACTATATAGCATTCTGTTTACTGCCACTCTGTGTCTGCTGGGAATAGTAGTACACCGCTTGCTCAGCCACACTATATAGCATTCTGTTTACTGCCACTCTGTGTACCTCGCTCAGCCACACTATATAGCATTCTGTTTACTGCCACTCTGTGTCTGCTGGGAATAGTGGTACACCGCTCGCTCAGCCACACTATATAGCATTCTGTTCACTGTTCTGTGTCTGCTTGGAATAGTGGTACACCGCTCGCTCAGCCACACTATATAGCATTCTGTTTACTGTTCTGTGTCTGCTGGGAATAGTGGTACACCGCTCGCTCAGCCACACTATATAGCATTCTGTTTACTGTTCTGTGTCTGCTGGGAATAGTGGTACACCGCTCGCTCAGCCACACTATATAGCATTCTGTTCACTGTTCTGTGTCTGCTGGGAATAGTGGTACACCGCTCGCTCAGCCACACTATATAGCATTCTGTTCACTGTTCTGTGTCTGCTGGGAATAGTGGTACACCGCTCGCTCAGCCACACTATATAGCATTCTGTTTACTGTTCTGTGTCTGCTGGGAACAGTAGTACACCGCTCGCTCAGCCAGAGTATATAGCATTGTGTTTACTGCCACTCTGTGTACACCGCTCAGCCAGACTATATACCATTGTTTACTGACACTCTGTGTACACCGCTCAGCCAGACTATATACCATTGTTTACTGACACTCTGTGTACACCGCTCAGCCAGACTATATACCATTGTTTACTGCCACTCTGATTCTGCTGGGAACAGTAGTACACCGCTCGCTCAGCCAGACTATATACCATTGTTTACTGACACTCTGTGTACACCGCTCAGCCAGACTATATACCATTGTTTACTGCCACTCTGATTCTGCTGGGAACAGTAGTACACCGCTCGCTCAGCCAGACTATATACCATTGTTTACTGACACTATATAGCAGACTATATAGCATTGTGTGTACACCGCTCAGCCAGACTATATACCATTGTTTACTGACACTCTGTGTACACCGCTCAGCCAGACTATATACCATTGTTTACTGCCACTCTGATTCTGCTGGGAACAGTAGTACACCGCTCGCTCAGCCAGACTATATACCATTGTTTACTGACACTCTGTGTACACCGCTCAGCCAGACTATATACCATTGTTTACTGCCACTCTGATTCTGCTGGGAACAGTAGTACACCGCTCGCTCAGCCAGACTATATAGCATTGTGTTTACTGCCACTCTGTGTACACCGCTCAGCCACACTATATAGCATTGCGTACTCTGCCAGTCAGTGTGTATATTGCTGGGATCAGTAATACTCCACTCACCGTCAACCACTATATGAGCTCAACATGAGTTCCCCAGAGACCTCCGCTGTGAGCAGCACTCCCAACAACAGCAACAGCCAACGCCCCACGCAAGCTATAACATCCACCCCAGCAGCCAGTGGTCAGCAGCAGCCCTCCCCGGAGGAGAACGTTGTGTCCATCAGTCCGTCGCCAGAGCGATTAATGAGGGCTGCCATTGAGGAGATGATGGGGCCTGATGTGGAGGAGGAGGTCTGGCTCAGGCCAGCATCCCAAGTTAATGTTGAGGACGATGAGGGGTCTGTGTCTGGGGATGTTGGGGTGGCAGAGGTGGTGGGTGGGTCAGACTCAGGAGAAGAGTTGTATGATGAGGATGATGATCGGGACCATCTGTATGTGCCTCAGAGTCCGACCCCGGAAAACATGTTGTATCGTGTGTTTAGGTACTAAAATCTGCGTTCCCTCCCAGTAGTGTTGGGCGAACAGTGTTTGCCACTGTTCGGGTTCTGCAGAACATCACCCTGTTCGGGGTGACTATATAGCAGACTATATAGCATTGTGTTTAATGCCACTCTGTGTACACGGCTCAGCCACACTATATAGCATTGTGTTTACTTCCACTCTGTGTCTGCTGGGAACAGTAGTACACCGCTCACCCGCCACTGTATAGCATTGTGCTCTGTGTCACTGCTGACAATAGTGGTACACCGCTCACCCACCACTGTATAGCATTTCTGTACTGCCACTGTACTGCTGCCAGTCAGCGTGTACTTTAAGGATAAGTGAAATGAGGAAGAAATCCGGTGAAAGAGGGAGGGGCAAGGGAAGAGGTGTTTCCCCTGACGGTTCACGTACAGGCCACAGGGGAGCACCCAAGAAAACCCACTCAATACTGCCCATGTTGTCCAGGACAACAACCCTCACAGATCCAAAAGAACAGGACCAGATACTTACTTGGATGACCTCTCAAGCGTCCAGCAGTGGGTTAAGCAGCACCAGCACATCACGCACGAGGTCCGAGTCCTCAGCCAGTTAAAGTCTGGGCTTTCTTTGAAGACTGCACTGAGGATGTTACCATGGCGATTTGCAAGGTGTGCAAGACCCGCCTGAGCAGGGGGAAAAGTATTAACAACCTCTCCACCACCAGCATGAGCCGCCACATTCTATCCAAACATCCCACTCTGTGGGCAAACGCGGCAGGACAGGGTACCACCAGCAACACTGCCTCCCTTGGGTTCACCAGACTCACCACCAGACCCGCCTCAGCAGCAGCAGTAGCCCAGCCATTGCGTGGTTCACAACATTCACAAACATCAGACGATGCTGACACTGTCACTTTCCGGACTAGTGCTCTTGAGGTCTCCCAGTGTTCATCAAACACAACAACCAACAGCCCTTCGGTGTGCAGCGCTACGGTTGAGTTGTCTGTCTCTGAGATGTTTGAGCACAAGAGGAAATTGCCAGCAAATGACCCCCGGGCCGTGGCAGTAACAGCCAGCCAGCATAGCCAAGCTTCTGGCCTGCGAAATGCTGCCATATCGAGTGGTGGAGACAAACAGCTTCAAGGGCATGATGTCAGTGGCCATCCCACGTTACGTGGTTCCCAGCCGCTACCACTTTGCGCGCTCTGCAGTGCCTGAGTTGCATGAGCACGTGGTCAGCTAAATAACCCGAAGCTTGAAGAATGCCGTTGCCTGCAAGGTTCACCTCACCACTGACACCTGGACGAGTGCGTTCGGCCAGGGTCGATACATCTCCCTTACCGCGCACTGGGTGAACCTTGTGGAGCCTGGCAGCGATTCCTCACCTGCTACGGCGCGGGTGTTGCCCACGCCGCAAACAGCTGGATAACAACAGCAGCACCTACCTCTCTGACTCCTTCTCCTCCAACGCATCTCAAAGCTGTACCTCATCCGGAAATGCTAACCCAGCACCAGCAGCAGTAGGATCGTGGAAGCAGTGCAGCACAGCTGTTGGCATGCGTCAGCAAGCGTTGCTGAAGCTGATCTGCCTTGGGGATAAGCAGCACACAGGGGAGGAAATTTGGAGGGGAATAAAGGAACAGACGGATTTGTGGCTGGCACCGCTGGACCTGAAACCGGGCATGAAGCTAGACACCTGGCACGAACTGGCAATGTACGCAATAGAGGTGCTGGCTTGCCCGGCAGCCAGCGTTATGTCGGAACGCTGTTTCAGTGCTGCCGGAGGCATCATCACAGATCGGCGTATCCGTCTCTCCACAGAAAATGCAGACCGTCTGACTCAAATTAAAATGAATCAATCCTGGATTGGAAACGACTACGCAACACTCCTGGACCCCAACCAAGTAACATGACCGATGAACATCTGGGATGGTTTAGCGTTTCCGGTCCCTGTTTATTGAACCTCTCATCTGTATTACATTTATGACTGCATGGCGGCAAAAAGCATTGCTGCTATATCCGCACGCTTTTTGTCCTCATGCAATGCCTGGGTTGTTGTGTCTCACAAAGCGTGGCCTTCTCCTCCTGCGCCTCCTCCTGTTCCATCACGTGTGCTGCTGCTGCTGCTGCTGGGTTACCGTTGCCGGTCCCTGTTTATGGAACCTCTTATCTTTATTACATTTATGACTACATGGCGGTACAAAGCATGCTATCCGCACGCTTTTTGTCCTCATGCAAGGCCTGGGTTGTTGTGTCTCACAAAGCGTGGCCTTCTCCTCCTGCGCCTCCTCCTGTTCCATCACGTGTGCTGCTGCTGCTGCTGCTGCTGCTGGGTTACTGTTGCCGGTCCCTGTTTATGGAACCTCTTATCTTTATTACATTTATGACTACATGGCGGTACAAAGCATGCTATCCGCACGCTTTTTGTCCTCATGCAAGGCCTGGGTTGTTGTGTCTCACAAAGCGTGGCCTTCTCCTCCTGCGCCTCCTCCTGTTCCATCACGTGTGCTGCTGCTGAGTTAGCGTTGCCGCGTGGTCCCTGTTTATTGAACCACTTATCTTTATTACATTTATGACTGCATGGTGGTACAAAGCATGCTATCCGCACGCTTCTTGTCCTCATGCAAGGCCTGGGTTGTTGTGTCTCAAAGCGTGGCCTTCTCCTCCTGCGCCACCCTCCTCCTGTTCCATCACGTGTGCTGCTGCTGGGTTAGCATTACCGGTCCCTTTTCCTGGAACCTCTTATATGTATTACATTTATGACTGCATGCCGACAAAAAGCATGTTACCTGTGCAAAGAAAACAGACATTTCCCGCATTTAAAAGACAGTTTTCCCTTTGAAACTTTAAAATCGATTTTCTCAAAAACTATAAGCTCTTTTTGCTAATTTTTTTTCCTCTTGTACCCACTCCCAAGGTGCACATACCCTGTAAATTTGGGGTATGTAGCATGTAAGGAGGCTTTACAAACCACAAAAGTTCGGGTCCCCATTGACTTCCATTATGTTCGGAGTTCGGGTCGAACACCCGAACATCGTGGCCATGTTCGGCCTGTTCGGCCCGAACCCGAACATCTAGATGTTCGCCCAACACTACTAACCACCCCCCTGGTGGTGCCTAACCCTAACCACTCCCCATGCATAAACACCCTTATACACATAGAAACGATAATATATTTAATAATGCAAAATCTGTACATACAACGAAATATTATGACAAAAACTATAACGTTGCAAGTTTCTAAAACAATAACATATTTCAAAAACGTTAATGTTCTAATGTTGTTAACGATATTTATTGGCCGCCCCCTTTTCTGCTTTGAGCGCTGTATTAACGATAAATGCATTAGAGTCTATTGTGGCGCTCTTTGCATCCACTAGCCGCCGGCACCCTTTTTTCCCCCAAAAAACTGATATTTTGTAATCAACGAAATTCAAAAGGTATAATGTATGTTAAATGTCCAGCACTTTTTTGCCTTCACTAATTTGCATTGAAGTTACTTCTTTGTTCCATTCTTCCCTAAATGTAATTACCATCTTCTCACGGGTAGCTGCTGCCTTCAGCCAAGGATCAGGAAACTGATGACAGCATGAAAAATGGATTCCGACGCACAAAATAGTTAAATCAATAAAAAAGATAAACAAGGCATCTTGATAAGAATCTGCAATACAGAACAAATGAAGGTTTCATTTTAGCTTCCCATGCCGTCTCTTTCTTTCAGATTTTATCATTATCCGGGCCTCAAATAAAACTGAAGTTCATCATATACGTGTTTAATAATATGCATCACTGGAAAATGGACTTGGCTGGTGGTGACACTCTATAGTCTATCAGAAGAACAAACTAATGAAAGTATAGTCCTCACTGGTCGCTGTGGGTAACAGGAAATGAGAATGTGATGTGTTATTATTATTTTTTATCCTTTCCCAGTGGTACCCAATGCCTCCATTCTAGCTCTGAGGGCAACTTAACTTTGGTGTCACACCCAGAGCACTTTTCAGTGATTTTCCAATCACTAGTATTCTGAAAATCACCTGGTTATGTATCTATTTTGCACTAAAGAAGATATTTGCTGTTTTTTTTTTTGTGAGAATTAGGGATGATCTGAAAGAACAAATTCCGTTTTGCCGGAATTCGTGGATTCCGCCAGCGCTAAATTCCGTCATTATGACATTTCCGCCGGATTCGCAAACTAGCGTCATCAGGGGACACTTGTCAAGAACCGGCTCGCGGCACGCCTGCGTATACGGTTCCCGACTGCGGGTTAGACCAGATCGAGAGGGGAAGCAGCCTTAGTCAAGCTACCACAAGACTGTGACCCCCTCAGAACACTTCTAACTGCCACCACTAGCTGTTGCTAGACACTAGCACTCTGCTGTCGAGTTACTCGCATTGGCGTTTTCGTACGTTGGGTCAGCTGCGCGCTTTAGGCCAACGTATGACAAATGCCCCACACACGCACAATTGCAATCTTACACTGTAGTGAAGCAAAACCACTAACAGTCGTTCTAAACGATACTGTTAGCCACTCTGCTGTCAAGCGCAACAGTGCCCATTCACACAATGCAATTACAATCTCATACGGTAGGGTTGCCCAAACGTACAATCAGGCATGGACTTATACACAGTTACCATTCTGTCTCTTCTAGGCTATGAGTGTTAGTTTAGTACAGCAGAAGTCAAACTTATTAAATAATGATTTAATATTCCAGAAAAAAAGTGGAACAATGCAGAAAATACTATATACAAAAGATTTACAAAAACAGTAAAAGTTACAAAATAAAAGTTACAAAGATACAAGTTACAAAGATACACACAAGGCTATTTGCTTACCCAACATAAACAGGGATCAAGATAGAAGAACCTTGGACTTGTTTTTTGTGGATGGACACAGTTCTGGTTGGACCAGGAACCACTTAGCTTGGACCGGGAGTCCAGCTTCAGCTACCGTCAGGAGTGGACTGATTTTAGGTATCTGCCCCTGCCTTTTATGCTGGAATATTTGCCTTGATACTGCAAGCCCGTTTGGACGGGGGTAACTAGTTTAATTAAATCTCAGACATAATTCAATTTCCAGAGGTACAAATTGTATCAAAAGGACTTCAACCCTTCACCCATTTCCAGTAGGCTGTCATGTAAATTTCAAACATTCCTGTTCCTATTCACCATTGGTCACCTTCAGATGCAAATGTAGTGGTCATTGACAAACATACCCTCACACCTGAGACAGCAGATGGGCTAGAGGCCTAATAAGCCATTTCCTTGCCCCAAGCTAGCAATTCCAGGTAACAGTGTAATAAATAGCGGAGATGCCGTCGCATGGGCAAGCGGCATGGGGGCTATCTCTGCGTTCAGCCGGCGGCTTCTGCTGCGCAGCAGCATGCTGCTGGTTTGCCTGGTCCTTTTAGTGCACACAGATTGAGAGCTACACGCACGCGCGCCAGGCGACAGGACCTTTATGCTAGTAGAAGGGGAGTCAGCTAATCAAGCCGATCAGCTGACTCCAGCTATGCTCCGGATTGGCTGTGACTGGGGCGGCGCTGTGGAGCGCTCTGGGTATATAAAGGACTTGCCTGTCAGTTGCAAGTTGTCCGCTGTTGTGATAGCTTGCGTGTGAGCACTCAGACCCCAGTCAGATCTTACAGTGTGTTAGAACCAGCCGGAGCTGGGAATTCACTTAGTCAGATTCCGTTGATAGCCTTATTACACTATTGTATTGTATGACTTGTGTACCATTCTGTAGACTAGTTCCCAGGTGTCGAAACCTAAGACTAGGAGATTGCTACATTGCTACTGTTTATGTGTTAGACTAGTTCCCAGGTGTTAAAACCAAGGACTTCACACCTAAGACTAGGATATTGCTACATTGTTACTGTTTATGTGTTAGACTAGTTCCCAGGTGTCGAAACCAAGGACTTCACACCTAAGACTAGGATATTGTTATATTGTTAGCTGTTATGATCTCTGGCTTTCCTGACCTCTCTCTACTGCTTGCTGATTCGGTACCTCCGCCTATCTGATAACCTGTTGCCAACATTGCCTGTACCCGGATACCGAATCAGTCTTCCGTCTCTGTACTTTATCTGTCCGTGTGTTGCCGACCTTGCTTGTCTGACCTTTCTGGCTGTCACCCAACCCTTTCGTGATCAGCCTCACTGTACTATCCGTTACACTTGCTCTTCAGGTGTTCTTCAGCTGCAAGCGCAGGCTTATGGTCACTTGCTCCTCAGGAGATCATCTTGCAGCTCAGCCAGTGTTTCCTACCTCTTAGGAGTCCACTGGCTGCAGTACAGTCTTATTCCCTGCTCCTCAGGGAATCCTTGGCTGCAGTACAGTCTGATTCCCTGCTCCTCAGGGAGTCTCTGGCTGCAGTCCGATCATATCTCTCATTACACCAGTTATCACTCTTGCAGTCCAGTCAGTGGTCCCTGCTCCTCAGGTGTCCACTGGCTGCAGTACCATCTGATTTCCTGCTCCTCAGGGAATCCTCGGCTGCAGTTCTATCATAATCACTCATTCCACCAGTTCTCTCTCCTGCAGCTCAGCCAGTGGTTCCTGCTCCTCAGGTGTCCACTGGCTGCAGTACAATCCGAATTCCCCGCTCCTCAGGGAATTCTCGGCTGCAGTACATTACCTCCACCTCAGGAGATCACCTTGCAGCACAATCAGTGGAAACCTGCCCCCCAGGGGACCACTGGCTGCAGTGCAGTCTGCTTCCCTGCTCCTCAGGGAATCCTTGGCTGTAGTAGTGTCTGTATCTCCCGCTTCTCGGGAGATAACTTCTCTGAATACTGTTGCACCAAACACAATCTCTCATTGGGTGTCCTGTGTCTAGCTATACTAGTATTATTGGTGATTCTGCAGATCACCACATAATCAGGTATAGCATCTGTATTATTGGTGATACTGCAGATCACCAATAATCAGAAAAAATCTGTGTTGCTGACACCAATCGTTACAAACAGCTTCCTTCTAGCAGACAATGGTAGAGTTAATTTACATGTACATACAGAACTCCAGGAAGCCAGCTGATAGCCTGGAAAACCTACATCTCTGACCTAATACACAGCAGATAGAAAAATGAAAATATACTTCTGTATTATCCCAACATCATAACTAGCTGCTATATCATGACAACGCTAGTTTGCAAAACCGGTCGGGAAAGAGACAGGCGGCACCTTCATACTGTCCTTTACTGCTGACCCATACATTTTTATGCTATTTTTAAGTTGTTTTTACTATGAAAACTCTATATTAAATGGTTTACACTTAGAGTTGCCGTATGTTTGTTTTTTATGATGTTTACTGATATCCATTTGTGAGATGAATCATTGCTGAATTGGTGGATCCTGGACACACTGTTGCTTCCTGATGTCCTACCAAAGCATTGATACAACCTTATAATGTGGGTTGTCACCAGCTGGCAAGCCTCTTTCCTTTTTTTGGGTATCCATGATTGCAGAGCTGTGCCGTGAACCCAATACTTATTGTGGTGAAGATCTACCTGCTCTTATTCTTTGTTGAAGACTCGTCTTTTGTTTTTGGACTCTGCACTGATCATATATAATTCAACTCACATACATTGGCCAGAAATCAAACCCAGGTCTAGTGCTTGGAAGGCAGCTATCCTCACCGCTATACCACCACCAACACTACATGCTGAAGCCAGCCTAGCATGTACCATTGTGATATATTCAAGAGAAAAATTTGCTTACTTAGGGATTTGCAGGATGTCAAAAGCCAACTCACATACATTGGCCAGGAATCGAACTCAGGCCTACCGCTTGGTAGGCAGCTATCCACACCATTATACCACCAACACAACACACTACAATGCTACATGCTGAAGCCAGCCTAGCATGTACCATTGTGATATATCCAAGAGAAAAATGAGCTTGCTTAGGGATTTGTAGGATGTCAAAAGCCAACTCACATACATTGGCCAGGAATCGAACCCAGGCCAACCGCTTGGTAGGCAGCTATCCACACCATTATACCACCAACACAACACACTGATATATCTTATACCTGGCTTTTGACATCCTACAATTCCCTGGTAGACAAGATCCTCCTCAGGAGGAGGAAGGAGGAAGGAGGAAGGAGGGAGGAGGGGAAAGTTTGGGTGGAATTTGTAAGTCTGGCGAACAGAAATTCTTATTTTTAGGCAGAAATCCATTTAGTGGCAAAAAAAAAAGTCGCAACGGAACCGGAATCACCAAATGCCGGCCGGAATCACAGAAATCTTAATTCCGCAGAATCCAGTGACCATCCCTAGTGAGATTCTGTAATTAAAAAATGCCCCTGGGGGGTACTTACTGTACCTCAGGAGTGGTTCTCCTGTGCAGCAGGTGGCAAAATTTACCTTTTGGATCCAGTGCAAGCACTGAACCATCATTACCCTTGGGCTCTGGCAGGAATAGCCAAGCCAAATCGGGTCCGCTCTACAGTGTGTGACGAACTGTGTGTGAGCGGCTACTCGCCACAGTCAGGCTCGGAATCTGACGTTTCCAAATAAAGAAACGCCAGATGCAAGAGTAGTCAAGGGATGGCCGGGTCACAGCAAATAATCAGATAACAGACATTACAATTGAATGAGGCGAGAGATTAGTCAGAAAACGGGCTGAGATCGGCAATGGGAAATCAGATATGTGAAGTACCAAGAATCAGACAAAAAATTAGTGATTCAGGCAGAGTCGGCAACAGATCAGAAGGCAGAAGTAATGCGAGGGTTAAACAGGAGGTTAGTCAGAAGGCAAGACAAGAGTCATACACAGTAATCAGAATACAATATCAATGAAAAGCAATAGCTAGCTGACAGCTCAAGGAATATATAGGCAGCTCTGGGTCTGTAGCCCTGCCCCCTGAACAGGTGATCAATCAGGGAGTAACCAGGGCGGAGATGTGTCAGCTGATTGCTGGTCAGCTGACAGGCTTCCTAAGTCTATAAAACTTCTCACTTGCTGCGTGCGTGTGTTTGAAAGTGCCAGCATTACTAGCCTCCTCGAGAGACCTGCGTGCAGAGGAAATGGAGTCACTCCTGGAAGTCACGGAAGTGCCTGCCCTACAATGCTGACTGTGAGCAGGAGAGGTGAGTCTGCTATTCCTGACACAGTGCAGTGCAAGCGTCTCACGCCTGTGCAGTAGAGTGCACACGTTTGGGTTTGGCTATTTTTGCCAGAGCCCAAAGGGGAAGATGATACTCCGCCTGCGCTGGATCCCTAAGGTAAATATTGCCATGTGCTGCAGGCGCTACTGCATCAATTTTCGAGGGGAGCTGTTGCTGGATTGGGGATACACAGGAGGGCAGCGGAAGCCTCATTAGGATCCAGAGGCCTCTCCCTCCCGAGTTAAGTACCCCCCAGGGGCACTTTTTTTTTATTACAGATTCTCTTTAATAAAATCACAAAAGCGCCGTATGCAGTATTTTTTGCAGTGATTGTGATTCTTTATAAACTATACAAAAGCAAAAGCACTGTGAAAATTGCTTCAAAATCCCTACAAATTCACTAATAGCAAAATACTTTCTTAGTCTGAAATAGACCCAGAGGCATGGCTATAATTTTCAGGGACAATGACATTTATTGCACAAACACCCCCCCCCCCCCCCAGGCTAAACATGGGCATGGACACGCATCAGCATTTGGAAGTGGACAAATTCTGTTTAGATAGCCACATGTGCCCCCCTTCCCCCATAGATAAACAGATGGACATATGTTCCCCCTTGCCCATCCATAGCTACGCCTCTGAATAGACCTTAGGGGCATGACTACATACTCTGTAAGCTGCTGCAGAAAATGTCAGGTTTATATAAATACTGTACATAGTAATAGCCATCACATATTGCTGTTAAGGGAAAGTCTTTCCTGTGAAGCCCCTTTTTTCTAGGAAAATTAATAGGGTGAGAGCAGCCAATGAAGAAATTTAATGATAGAGGCACAACTGCTGGCCTGGATTATCCAATTTAATACACTTTTGCAAAGGCATTAGGATTTGTAGATGTGAACTGATGTGCAGATTACGCCATATGTAAATCATGAGCTGCAGAACGATTACTGTACTTGTTCTAGGCAGGGCAATGAGAACATCCTTGTGCAAGGGATCTATTTAGAAGCATAGCAGAAAGTCTAGCAACATGCAGCAGAGATGGTCAATGAAATGAAAATAATTCCATCTAGCATGCAATTTATATTGAGGCTACAACTGGAAGGGTCAAATACACACCCTGCTCATTTTGATTGGCCCAGTTCCAAGCTTATAAAGATATTGTAACACTGCATGGGCATAGCTCCCTGCCCAACTATTTCCTGCAAGTACTGGATTGTAGTTATATGGTGCACAGTGGGATCCGTTGAAAAGGGCTCCTGAGCTGCCTGTATGAAAACGGCTCCTCCATAGATATCAATGTTATTTCTGCAAATATGGGCTACAAGGTGGTGAAAAGGGCTCCCGAGTTTTAATATAGGCTACAAGCGGGCACCCTTTTGTAGCCCATATTTTTTATTCAGCTACAAGGTATTCGGCTACAAAAGGGCACCCCTTTGTAGCCCATATTTTTTATTCGGCTACAAGGTTTTCAGCTACAGTAGGGCGCCCCTTTGTAGCCCATATTTTTTATTCAGCTACAAGATTTTAGGCTACAAGGTTTTTGATTCTGCTACAAAAGGGCACCATTTTATAGCCAAGATTTTTTATTTGAGGGTGCAGGGGAGGTTAGGATTAGGCATCACAAGCGGAGGGGGGGGGGGGGGGGGGGTCGTAGGGTTAGGCACCACCTGGGGAACTTAGGGTTAGGCACCACCTGGGGGTCTTAGGGTTACGCACCACCTGGGGGGCCTTAGGGTTAGGCACCACCTGGGGGGCCTTAGGGTTAGGCACCACCTGGGGGTCTTAGGGTTAGGCACCACCTGGGGAGTCTTAGGGTTAGGCACCAATTGGGGGTCTTAGGGTTAGGCACCACCTGGGGGATCTTAGGGTTAGGCACCACCTGGGGGTCTTAGGGTTAGGCACCACCTGGGGAGTCTTAGGGTTAGGCACCACCTGGGGATCTTAGGGTTAGGCACCACCTGGGGGTCTTAGGGTTAGGCACCACCTGGGGGTCTTAGGGTTAGGCACCACCTGGGGGTCTTAGGGTTAGGCACCACCTGGGGGTCTTAGGGTTAGGCACCACCTGGGGGTCTTAGGGTTAGGTACCACCTGGGGAGTCTTAGGGTTAGGCACCACCTCGGCAGGGGGGGGGGTCGTAGGGTTAGACACCACCAGGGGAGTCTTAGGGTTAGGCACCACCTCGGCGGGGGGGTCTTAGGGTTAGACACCACCAGGGGAGTCTTAGGGTTAGGCACCACCTGGGGGGTCTTAGGGTTAGGCACCACCTGGGGAGTCTTAGGATTAGGCACCACCTGGGGAGTCTTGGGGTTAGGCACCAAATGGGGGGGTCTTGGGGTTAGGCACCACCTAGGGTGTTAGGGTTAGGCACCATCAGGGGAGGGTTCTGTGTGAGAGTAGGGAGCAGTTAGGTCATAATAATCACTTTTCTTAGCTATATCTAGAGCCCTTTTATAGCCCAACAATTTTTGCCTATAACAGCATCCTTTTAAATAAACTAAAACTAGCTTTTTCGGCTACACCATGTGCCCTTTGTAGCCGAAGTTGGCATATATGGGCTACACCATGTGCCCTTTGTAGCCGAAGTTGGCATATATGGGCTACACCATGTGCACTTTGTAGACGAAGTTGGCATATGGGCTGCACCAGGTGCCCTTTTTGTAGCTGAATTTGGTATATATGGGCTACACCAGGAGTCCTTTTTTCCAGGAGCCCTCTTCAAATAGATGCGGTACAGCTCTACAATAGAGATGGCCTGAACCTCCAATTTTTGGTTCGCGAACCAGGTTCGCGAACTTCCGCGGAAGGTTCGGTTTGCGCAAACTTTCGCGAACCTCAATAGACTTCAATGGGGAGGCGAACTCTGAAAACTAGAAACACTTATGCTGGCCACAAAAGTGATGGAAAAGATGTTTCAAGGGGTCTAACATCTGAGTTTTTGCATGGATGAGTGGGATAGACGCCAAAAGTCCCGGGGAAAAATCTGGATTTGACGCAAAGCAGCGTTTTAAGGGCAGAAATCACATTGAATGCTAAATTTCAGGCCTAAAGTGCTTTAAAACATCTTGCATGTGTATACATCAATTAGGGAGTGTAGGTAGAGCACTGCTTCACACTGACACACCAAACTCACCGTGTAACGCACCGCAAAAAGCTGTTTGCGTAGTGACGGCCGTGCTGGACTGGTGCGCACCATGGCAAGATTGCTCTTCCTCACTCAGTGATGTCAGGTAATGACTGACATCATTAACTGACACTGACTGCCTTATTAACTTTCAATGGTTCTTTCTCTACCATTGTTAAAGCTTACATCTATTTTTTTTAAATACTTGTTTTGCTTGCTGCTCAGTAACTTTCTATGGTACTTTCTCAGTACCATGGTGACCACAGCTAATGGCTGGGGAATACTGGTTCGATTCCGGTCCGGAGTGGTAGCCTAAGAAACGGCTACCGGCCGTGGCAGTGGCACACACACAGTATGAATTAGCAAGGCTGTCTATGCAACACAAGTGTCAGAGGGACTCACACAGAAAAAAAAATAGTTCACAAGAACAAGATTAGCTCTCAAAAGAGCTGTTGTCAGGGCCGGTTCAAGTAACAATGGGGCCCTAGGGCAAGATTAGCGTGGGGGCCCCCAACAGACACCACCCTGACCAAAAAGCGTCATCACCCTTTGTTGCAGCCAAATTTCCCTCCTTGGCCCCTGAGCTGGCTGCTGACCCTCCCCCAATCATCCCCCCAACTTAACAGACTCTGCAGTGTCCCTGGGGAGCAACAGTTCAGATAGGGAGGGACAACTTGGGGGCCCCTAAAGGCTCTGGGGCCCTGGGGCAACTGCCTATTTTTTCCTATGGTAGCTCCGGCCCAGTGTGTGGTGCTATTTTAGCAATAAGAAATCAGCAAGGAGCAAGCTAACAAGCCTATAACAGCCTAACTAATCTTTCCCTATGAGAGAGTCTGATGCAGCTGTCCCTTCTCTAATTAATGCAGGCACACGAGTGAGTGTAATGGCCTGCGGAGCCTGCCTTATATAAGGGGGGGGGGGGGAATGGCTCCAGGAGAGAGTGTAGCCTGATTGGCTACAATGTGCCTGCTGACTGTGATGTAGAGGATCAAAGTTGACCCTAACGGTGCACTATGGGGGCGAACCAAACTTCCGGGAAAGTTCGGCTTACATGGCAAACGCGAACCACTGGAAGTTCGACTGGTACTGTTCTGTTCGCCGGCGAACCGTTCGGGCCATCTTTATTCTACAAGCTTGTCTTGTAATTATATGGTACAACTTTACCAAACATGATGGTGCTATAAATATTAATAATTTATGATTTAAAAGAAAGGTGTAGCACTAGCAATAGCCATAACAGCAATAGCAGATGCTATAGGTCCCTGGAGCAGATGGGGCCCAGGTGGTACTTAATGTATTCACCATTAACTTTCTGTGTTTCTCCACCCTCAGACTTTGTCTCAGTGCCAGTGAACTATACGCAGTGTTGATTGCATAAGAATGTCAATTGCCCAATTAAATCATATCCATAGGGTAGTGGCAGGTGGCATTGCTTAAAAGTGCCTCCATCTGAGGATCCCATGAAAGTTTTGATATGGGGCCCCATGATCTCTGGGTACGCCACTGATAAAACCTATTTTTTTTAAAAAACAAAACAATTTTTGTTTGGGTTTTAGACATAACACTCAACCAAATTCAACAGTAATAAGCATAATAACATTTGTTATATCACAAGGTTCCATGTTTATGTCCACTAGAAACCTCCCTCCCCCTTCCCTCCCCCACCGTTGGTCACACTGTGTCGCTAGGCTATTGGAATAAAACCTCTTTAACCTCCTTAGCAGTAATCACGAGTTCAGCTTGGGGTGCAAAAAACATGCCAGGAGCGGTAACCCTGAGCTGAACTCATGGTAGCCGCCAGGAGGTCTATGCAGAGCAATGCACGCAGCGGGCATTTTATCCCCCCTCCCCCCCCCCCCCCCCCCCCGGCGATCCCAATGTCGGCCGCGATTCGTCTTCCACTCCTCCGAGGCTCTGCTTCCCCTTGGTGAGATCCCCCTCTGTCGCCATGATGATTGCCGGCAATTTCACTATAGGGTTACAGTGCCACCCGGAGAACAGATGGAGAATTGCAGCGCTATATCCCAGGGAGGTAAGTGAGTGCTGGGCTGCTGCAGAACTCCCTAGCAGCATGATTTGCAAAAACACTGCTTTTAGACCCTAAAATCCAGAAAGAATCACAATGCCAAGGAGGTTAAGATGGCCTATCTACCCTTCCCACACCTTAACTCCCTCGCCGAACACCTATTCTCAGACCTATCTAGTGCCCCCCCACCCACCTTCCCTACCCTGTAAGCCTCTGGCTGGGTCCCCCTTTACAAAGTCTATCCCACCTGATCGTGCCTTCTCATCTTTAAGCACCTTTTCCGTGGACCCCCTGGACTTGAATTGCTGAATCTCATGTATTGTTTTCCCAGTTTGCCTTGTATAACCTTGTGCTTTGTTATTTGAAAAACAAAGCAGATCGAGAGCCCCAATAGTGCTGTATGTCAAACCAATTGGTCATACAAGTAAATATATGACAATATACTCAGTCTCACAAAGGTGGGTTACCTAACCACTCAGTAGGTAGGTGGGGAGATTAAACCCGACCCCACTCGGGTTAAGAATGTCGCTCTCCGTAGAAGTAGAAGAAAAGGGGGTAATACCCTTCCACCAAGGGTGGACACTAAGAATAACCAATTATTCAAAACGGAGGTGCCAGATAAGGATAAAATAGTTAAAACCATTTAAAAAGGGGGAGGAAGTGGTGGACTTACCTCCCACAAGTAGACACACAATCAGTTATTCACTGAAAAATATCTTTATTCAAGTAGACTCCAGAATGATATCAACGCGTTTCATGGGTTATATCCTGCTTCATCAGGCAATATGTGGAGCTTGTAAAGATCCAGACCAGGTATGAGCACCTGAGCTCCACATATTGCCTGATGAAGCAGGATGTAACCCGTGAAACGTGTTTCTATCATTCTGGAGTCTACTTGAATAAAGATATTTTTCTGTGAATAACTGATGCGGCTAATCCAGTTATAGCACCTGATTTGCAGGCGTGTTTAGGGTCTATGGTTAAAGGACAACTGAAGTGAGAAGAATATGGAGGCTGCCATACTTATTTCCTTTTAAAAGGACTCCGAGCAGTGCAGAAACTATGGAAATTTCCAATGATATATAAACCGCCGCCCTACGCCTTATAGTTTTCGCTATTTTCGCTATTTAAATTGCAGCGGCCACGATTTCGATCGCGAAAATAGAGAAAACTAAAAGGCGTAGGGTGACGATTTAGGGGTCGTCAGAAAGAGGAGAAAGAGAGCTTTAAAATGATATCCATCTTTCCATAGTTGTATGGACTTTTTCTGCTGAATGGAGCTGCTGACTTTGAGAAAAAGTCGCCCTGTGTAATACAATGTAACTATGGAAAGATGGATATCATTTCCAGAAAGAGAGCTTTAAAATGATATGCATCTTTCCATAGTTTTTGCACTGCTCGGAGTCCCTTTAAACAAAACCAGTTGCCTGGCAGCCCTGCTGATCTATTTGGTTGCAGTTATGTCTGAAAAACACCAGAAACAAGCACGCAGCTAATCTTGTCAGATCTGAGAACAGTATCAGAAATGCCTGATCTTCTGCATACTTGTTCGGGGTCTATGGCATTGGCTAAAAGTATTAGAGGCAGATCAGCAGGGCATCCAGGCAACTGGTATTGCTTAAAAGGAAATAAATATGTCAACCTCCACATACCTCTTATTACAGTTATCTTTTAAAGGTGTTAGAGGCAGAGGATCAACAGGACAGTAAAACAAAATACATTGTTTAAAAGGAAATAAATATGTCAGCCTTCATATCCCTCTCACTTTAGGTGTCCTTTAACAGATCAGGATCCTTTCTCACACGTAGAGATGAGCGTAATGACCTAATTACGATTTCGCGAAATTTTGCGTAATTAGTGTAATTACGATTATGGCCGTAAGTACATAATCGTAATGAAGAAGGATTTCGCGAAATTTCGCGTAAGCGTAATTTTCGCGTAATTTTCGCATTACAATGGGTATTTGTTCATGCCGTAATTTCGCATTAAACGCTACCGTAATTTCGCGTTAATCCGTAACGCTCCGTATAATATAAAAAAGCCGCCGACTTTAAGGGTTAATAGCAAAGCCCCCTTAAATGCTAAGAGCCTCAAATTTGGAGAATATATTAAGGAGATCAGGAGGAATAAGAGGAAAAATTTTTTTTCAAAAAGACCTTATAGTTTTTGAGAAAATCGATGTTAAAGTTTCAAAGTAAAAATGTATACATTTAAAAACCCGCCGACTTTAACGGTTAATAGCAAAACCTGCTTAAAGTTTAGGAACACCAAATTCCTAGGGTATATTAAGGGGATCAGTGGGAATAAGAGGAAAATTTTTTTTTCAAAAAGACCTTATAGTTTTTGAGAAAATCGATTTTTAAGTTTCAAGGGCAAAAATGTCTTTTAAATGCAGAAAATGTCAGTTTTTTTTGCACAGGTAACAATAGTGTATTATTTTCATAGATTCCCCCAAGTGGGAAGAGTTTTACTTACTTCGTTCTGAGTGTGGGAAATATAAAAAAAAACCGACGTGGGGTCCCCCCTCCCAGACCTCTTTAACCCCTTGTCCCCCATGCAGGCTGGGATAGCCAGAATGCGGAGCACCGGCCGCGTGGGGCTCCGCACCCTGACTATACCAGCCCGCATGGTCCATGGATTGGGGGGTCTCGGAAGGGGAGGGGCAGCCAAGCTTTCCCCTCCCCCTCCGAGCCCTTGTCCAATCCAAGGACAAGGGGCTCTTCTCCACCTCCGATGGGCGGTGGAGGTGGAGGCCGCGATTTCCTGGGTGGGGGGTTCATGGTGGAATCTGGGAGTCCCCTTTAAAAAGGGGTCCCCCAGATGCCCACCCCCCCTCCCAGGAGAAATGAGTATAGAGGTACTTGTACCCCTTACCCATTTCCTTTAAGAGTTAAAAGTAAATAAACACACAAACACATAGAAAAAGTATTTTAATTGAACAAAAAACATAACCACGAAAAAAGTCCTTTAATATTCTTAATTAACCATTAATACTTACCTGTCCCTTTAAATAAATGATCCCACGCAATATCCTCGGAAATGTTCTATCAGTTACAATGTAACAAAGTTATTACAATGTAACAACTTTGTTACATTGTAACTACGCCGCACCCGACGTCACTCGCCGCTCACCCGCCGCACGGACCCGACAGAGCTCTGAGCTATATAGCTCAGAGCTCTCTAAGCATCTTTGTATTTGGGCTCCAAGGAGCCCCATTGGTCCTTAGCAGACCAATGGGGTTCCTTCTGATTTGAAGGAACCCCATTGGTCTGCTAAGGACCAATGGGGCTCCTTGGAGCCAAAATACAAAGATGCTTCTCAGAGCTCTGAGCTATATAGCTCAGAGCTCTGTCGGGTCCGTGCAGGACGCTAAGTCCCCGCCGGCTCCGCTGCCCTCCCCGCCTCTCCCACATGTCACCCACATGTCACCCACATGTGGGTGACATGTGGGTGACAGATGTGGGCGGGGTGGACAGCGGGAGCCGGCGGGGACTTAGCGTCCTGCAAGGACGCGTAACTGTATGCGGCGGCTGAGCGGCGAGTGACGTCGGGTGCGGCGTAGTTACAATGTAACAAAGTTGTTACAATGTAACTGATAGAACATGTCTGAGGATATTGCGTGGGATCATTTATTTAAAGGGACAGGTAAGTATTAATGGTTAATTAAGAATATTAAAGGACTTTTTTCGTGGTTATGTTTTTTGTTCAATTAAAATACTTTTTCTATGTGTTTGTGTGTTTATTTACTTTTAACTCTTAAAGGAAATGGGTAAGGGGTACAAGTACCTCTATACTCATTTCTCCTGGGAGGGGGGGGTGGGCATCTGGGGGACCCCTTTTTAAAGGGGACTCCCAGATTCCACCATGAACCCCCCACCCAGGAAATCGCGGCCTCCACCTCCACCGCCCATCGGAGGTGGAGAAGAGCCCCTTGTCCTTGGATTGGACAAGGGCTCGGAGGGGGAGGGGAAAGCTTGGCTGCCCCTCCCCTTCCGAGACCCCCCAAACCATGGACCATGCGGGCTGGTATAGTCAGGGTGCGGAGCCCCACGCGGCCGGTGCTCCGCATTCTGGCTATCCCAGCCTGCATGGGGGACAAGGGGTTAAAGAGGTCTGGGAGGGGGGACCCCACGTCGTTTTTTTTAATATTTCCCACACTCAGAACGAAGTAAGTAAAACTCTTCCCACTTGGGGGAATCTATGAAAATAATACACTATTGTTACCTGTGCAAAAAAAACGGACATTTTCTGCATTTAAAAGACATTTTTGCCCTTGAAACTTAAAAATCGATTTTCTCAAAAACTATAAGGTCTTTTTATAAAAAAAATTTTCCTCTTATTCCCACTGATCCCCTTAATATACCCTAGGAATTTGGTGTTCCTAAACTTTAAGCAGGCTTTGCTATTAACCGTTAAAGTCGGCGGGTTTTTAAATGTATACATTTTTACTTTGAAACTTTAACATCGATTTTCTCAAAAACTATAAGGTCTTTTTGAAAAAAAAAATTTTTCCTCTTATTCCTCCTGATCTCCTTAATATATTCTCCAAATTTGAGGCTCTTAGCATTTAAGGGGGCTTTGCTATTAACCCTTAAAGTCGGCGGCTTTTTTATATTATACGGAGCGTTACGGTTTAATGCGAAATTACGGTAGCGTTTAATGCGAAATTACGGCATGAACGAAACGCGAAATTTCGCGTTGAAAATTACGCTTACGGTATTTTCAATTACGATTTTAATGGCAATTTCGCTACGCTAATTTCGCATCGTAATCGCAAATTTCGCATGCGTAATTATAGTAATGCGAAATTACGAAAATTTCGGCTCAACTCTACTCACACGGGACTTTGCTGTGATAGGCTTGTGGTGCTGGCGGCATCCATATCTAGTATGACCTCCACATCCATCCCTTTTGATCATAACTGCTCAGTCACAAAAATACCTACTGTATATTGTACAAATATTTTTCTTTATATAATTGGTATAGGCCAAACAAGAAAAATAAATGTTTTTTTGTACACGCTCTATTATTTCAAATAATGATGCTTTGCAAACCTGAATTTCGCTGGTATCTGCTTCATACACCTGTCTACATGCATGCTTAAACTTGCTATGTTCTGTTATCGCAGTGTGCAGGTCTTATAATAGTCTGGAAGTCAATTGTGCAAGACAGGACTTCCAGGAATCACTTGTTGTTAAAACTGAATTAACTCAATTTATGCACAATTTGTGCATATTAATTTATGCTCATAATGAGGTGGTAATTAACTCAACATTTTTCTCCTGCCATTTTATTGTTCGAGAATAGTGAGGTAAAATAAAGCCAGTAAAATGAGTTTAAAATACAGTTTTAGGTACTAAAATTTTAGGGCATCATTCGGGACCTCTGTGTGGTGATCTCCACCAAGATTCTGTAAGGTCTCTTTCACACTAGTCGAAACTTTGCCTTAAAGTGAATGGGAACCGCATTTAAAAAAATGAGATAGATACTTACCCAAGGAGAGGGAAGGCTCTGGGTCCTATAGAGCCTTCCTGTTCCTCTCCTGGTCCCGTCGTTCCGGTGCTGGCTTGCCCAGTAGCAGTATTTGACTAAATTAGTCAAATACTGCTTTACCCGGCCAAAGGAGGCTTCAGAAGTCTTCAGGGAGCTGAAGACTTCTGCGCAAGCACACTTTCTTTCACGCTCACGCCTGTGCAGTATGGAGCCACACGTCTTTGGGAGGACACGGCTCTTGAAGACTTCCAAATACCCTTTTGGCGGGGGGTTGAAACGGGGGCGAGCCAGCACAGGATAGAGAGCACCGAGGGAGGAGACGGAAGGCTCTATACAACCCAGAGCCTTCCCTCACCTTAGGTAAGTATTTGCTTAATTTTTTTTTTTTTTTTGTAAATGCGGTTCCCATTCACTTTAACCTTTCACACTTGACACTGCGTTTCGATGCATTGCGGTACGAAGCCCCCGGGAGCTTTTTATCGTCGGGAGCCTGCGTTTTTCCGTTGAGTGAATTAATAGCTACCGCCGCTGATTGCGTCACACCACAGCATCCCGACGACACGCCGGAGGCTATTCAACGCGTGCAGGAAATGGCTCCTGCACGCTTTGTCTGATGTGAAAGAGCCCTCAAGGTTCCTGGAAGCAAACACGTTGTATCCAGCGTAGGAGATTTGGCCTCTGCAGAGTCTTTGGCAGAGTAGCATTTTGCCCGTTGATGCCGGGTCCACTCTTCTGTCAGTCTGTGGCTCCATGTTCTCCTGTCTTCATCCATGCAGGGGCGCCTCTCCTTCGTGACCCAGCACATGTTATTACATAATAACATGTCGCGGGTCACAGAGAAGATGCAGCCAGCGGTGGATGAAGATGGGAATGTACAGAGCCACACACTGACAGAGGAGCGTGCCCACCAGCACAGGAGAGATGCTACTCTGCCAAAGACTCTGCAGAGGCCCCAGGGAGCACAGTTAAGTTAGAGGTGGACAAGCTCTAGGGGCCCTGGGGCAACTGCCTCCTTTGCCTCTATGGTAGCGCTGGACCTGGCCAAAAGCAGAGAATGTGAGAGAGTGCTTCAGGGCATCACTAGGAAACATGATGTGATCACAATTCCTTGAGTCCTTGCGTTTGTGCTTGCAATTTCCGACGGGAGAAAAAAAACACTTGAGTTTAAATTGCCAAGAAAATCTCATATCGGCTCTATTGCTATGCAATTGTCCTGTTCTTTTATACCTTGTACAGAGTCTTAGCATATTTACTTCCTAGGTAATAGACACACCTTAGGGACTAAAAATAATGTGTTATATGCAAATAGAATGCATTTCATTGGACAGGCCCGTTTCGTGTGTCAATAATGCAACAAAGCTAAAAGTCCAGCATGTAAATGTTGTTTATTTACATGGGTGCGTACCTCGATCACACACCCGAATGTCTGTGCACAACAGCCATTATCAGAAGCGCTCTGCGCTCATGCAGTTACAACTGTTTATTACCTGTGAATGCGCAGAATGCTCCTTTCCACTGCTGCTGCACACACATTTGTGCTTGAAGAGATCTCCGCACTTTGAGTAATACCATGAAGTTGATCATTGTATTGTGTTTACTGTCATGATAAGTGTGTCTGACTAACTTTTCTCCTTCCCTCCTGACTCTTGAAGAACACAATGAAGTGCCTTCCCTACCGGAACAGGAAAAAAAGGCACAGGAGCCATTGTGGAAAAATGGAGCCCACTACCTAATGCCTAAGTTTGCATGTCGGCAAGCCTCGGCACCCGTAATATTATCTGGCGCCTCTGGGCACCCAAATTTCCTTTCTTTTCCATAAATTGCAGCTTTGCAGTGGTGGTGGTGGTGATGGGGGGGGGGGGGGGGGGGGGGCACCACCTGGGGGAGTTAAGAGGTAGGCATAGATAAAGGGAGGGTTAAGGGTTAGGCATTGGAAGAGGGAGGTCTTAGGGTTAGGCATCGGTAGAGAGAGGGTTCTGTGTGTTAGTAGGGTTAGGTTAAGACATAGTACCAATATTTTACTATTGGAATTAAGTTGTAGAATATTGGTAATTTTACTGATATTCTATTAGCAGCAATCTCCCGTGCTCCTTTTTCCAGGCACCTTTTTTACATGCGTATCCCCCCACATCACCCTTCCAAGAACAAAGGTTGAGGACATGGCTGTTACAGTCAGTAGGGAGATGCAGTAAGCGCATTGTAGGTTTCTGGCATGGGCACTAGTGATTTTAAGTGGTAAAATGACTCAGTTGAAATAAACCATTGTATCTATCTTCCTACTCCAAAAAAATACTTTTTAAGATATCTCATGGTTTTGTTTTATGTTTAAACATTTCTAGATTTAATATTTACTGTCTCTGATCAATGGCAGTCTCCCCAGAGCCCCAGAGCTAAAATCAATGAACTATTGACCTTTTTTATCTACAGTATCCCCTTCTCTCAGAAGTTGTTTTATGTCATGGAAAGTTTTATGGCTGTTATTCCTTCCACCAAGAGAGAAGCTATCACTAGCATGCTTGAAGATTAACTCTTTCAGGCAATAAAAGAAAAAAGGAATACAGCCTTGTTATTAGTTTCTATGGCACTGTACATACACGTTTTTCTCATTATTTCACCTCAAGTACACTTAAATGATGGAAACAGGAATTGGAAGGGGTTAAATGCTTATATGCAATGTCAATGTCTTGGCTTTTACTTAAAGAGACACTGAAGCGAAAAAAAAATTATGATATGATTAATTGTATGTGTAGTATGGATAATTACTAGAAAATTAGTAGCAAAGAAAATATTCTCATATTTTTATTTTCAGTTTGAGGAGCTAAATGGCTCTTTTGCATAGATAACAACTGGAGTTTCTTAACTCTTCATGTACTGCAAACAATATTAGACTTATGTCCCTGCTCCTAATGTTTTATTTCTTAGCTGTACTACACATACAAATCATTATATCATTTATATATATATATATATTTTTGCTTCAGTGTCTCTTTAACCACTTCAGCCTAACTGGACAAAAATTTTAGTTCAGTTAGGCTGTGCGCACTCCCGCGGGTCGCGCGCGCTCCCGCGCCCCCCCCCCCCCCCCCCCCGTGCGCGCTCCCGCTGGGGGCCGTTAGCCCAGCGATCAATGAAAGGGATTATAAATCCCTTTCACTGATCGGACCCCCTCGGAGAAAAGCCGACAGCGTCTCTTCAGACGCTGCGGCTTTTCTGAGATAAAAAAGTTCCCCTGCTTCTATCTTCTTCCTGGGAGCGAGATCGATCGCTCCCAGGACTTTTTGACTAGGCTCCCATTGACTTTCGCTAGGCTATTGGAATAAAACCTCTTTAACCTCCTGAGCAGTAATCACGAGTTCAGCTTGGGGTGCAAAAAACATGCCAGGAGCGGTAACCCTGAGCTGAACTCATGGTAGCCGCCAGGAGGTCTATGCAGAGCAATGCACGCAGCGGGCATTTTAACCCCCACCCCCCCCCTGGGGGATCCCAATGTCGGCCGCGATTCGTCTTTCACTCCTCCGAGGCTCTGCTTCCCCCTGGTGAGATCCCCCTCTGTCGCCATGATGACTGCCGGCAATTTCACTATAGGGTTACAGTGCCACCCGGAGAACAGATGGAGAATTGCAGCACTATATCCCAGGGAGGTAAGTGAGTGCTGGGCTGCTGCAGAACTCCCTAGCAGCATGATTTGCAAAAACACTGCTTTTAGACCCTAAAATCCAGAAAGAATCACAATGCCAAGGAGGTTAAGATTGCCTATCTACCCTTCCCACACCTTAACTCCCTCGCCGAACACCTATTCTCAGACCTATTATTTTCAGTTTGAGGAGCTAAATGGCTCATTTGCATAGATAACAACTGGAGTTTCTTAACTCTTCTTGTACTGCAAACAATATTAGACTTATGTCCCTACTACTAATGTTTTATTTCTTAGCTGTACTACACATACAAATCATTATATCATTTTTATATATATTTTTTTTTCTTCAGTGTCTCTTTAACCACTTCAGCCTAACTGGACGAAAATTTTAGTCCAGTTAGGCTGCGCGCACTCCCGCGGGTCGCGCGCGCTCCCGCACGCCCCCCCCCCCCGTGCGCGCTCCCGCTGGGGGCCGTTAGCCCAGCGATCAATGAAAGGGATTATAAATCCCTTTCACTGATCAGACCCCCCGGAGAAAAGCCGACAGCGTCTCTTCAGACGCTGCGGCTTTTCTGAGATCAAAAAGTTCCCCTGCTTCTATCTTCTTCCTGGGAGCGAGATCGATCGCTCCCAGGACTTTTTGACTGTGGCCATCTTGTGGCCAAATAGCAAACTACACCAAAAATCACTTTACATTCAATAAATACATTTTTAACTATGTAAAATCCCCTGTTTACCTCCCACACCAAAAAATACCCACATACAAGTTTTAATAAAAAATAAAATAAAAAATTACAATAATAATAAAAAAAAAACATAAATAGTTACTTAAGGGTCTAAACTTTTTAAATATTCATGTCAAAGGAGTATATCAAAATGATTTATTAAATTATGGGCTTCTAAATAGTGATGGACGCAAATTGAAAAAATGCACCTTTATTTCCAAATAAAATATTGTCGCCATACATTGTGATAGGGACATAATTTTAACGGTGCAATACTCGGGACATATGGGCAAATACAATACGTGAGTTTTAATTATGGAGGCATATATTATTTTAAAACTATAATGGCTGAAAACTGAGAAATAATGATTTTTTTCCGTTTTTTTCTTATTCTTCCTGTTAAAATGCATTTACAGTAAAGTGGCTCTTAGCAAAATGTACCACCCACAGAAAGCCTAATTGGTGGCGGAAAAAACAAGATATAGATCAATTCTTTGTGATGAGTAGTGATAAAGTTATTGGCAAATGAATGGGAGGTGAAAGTTGCTCAGATGTAAAAAAAATTCTCAACCCTGTAGGCTGAAATGGTTAAATACTGTGGCACCAAAAGATCTAGCCCACCAATCTTTGAAAGTTGAGAAGAGCAATATATTCGGTTTACTAGTGTTCCCTTATTGAAATGGAAAAATGAGGTTTTAGGAAGAGTTAATGCATTGATATGCAGAACAAGGATGTGCTGTAAGCATATACCATGTCAACGTTTAGTGAAAATAGATGATATTTTCCTATCTGCCCTGTACAGAATGAGTTTACAGGATGGCCTTTTCAAGATTTGATGAGAATATGGTAATTTCAGAAAGCCCAGGTGGTTTTCTGCTTTCTGGCTGAATGCCCAGAAAATAGAAGCATTTCGATACCTGCAATCCTTTGTTTCCAGCAGATTCCTTCCATTCATTATACTGACTGCCTACAGTGTTAATCACTAGCCAGAATGCCAAGATGCAAACACAATTGTTTGATTCAATCTTAGTGCAGTGTTTTTCTTCTCAAACATGTCTCAACAGACTGGGGATAATATCTCCAAGAAAAAGGCCATTATAATACCTTTCCAGGAAGGAAGGGGGGGGGGGGGGTGTCACTTTACATTGTATTTTACCTATAAATGTTGTTAGTAGGAGTTTCACACTCGGCTTACACTAGCCTCTGGAAGTAGTATCTGTCACTTATGCCTTACAAATGTATTATTAACACATTTGTATGGTTCTGATGTTTCTGTGATGCTTTACATTGCATCAATTCCAGCTTACATCGTCCTCATACTCTAACGTCAATGAGGAATTAAGCCATTTAACCTATCTGTATGTTTTTATGTTCAGGAGTGGGACAGGAGGTGACTGTAGTCAGCAGAGTCACGTGTTTCAGGTCGGCAACAATTAGAGGACCGCAAGAGGCGGCTCCCCTCTCTAAATGTTCCCCTCCTCGCACTCCCCATCTCCCCCTCCCTAGATGCACAGCACCACTTCACTCGCCTGCTTTCAGTGTTCCAATGATGGGATCTCCATTCGTCCGTTTAGAGTCCTATATCCATGGCTACAGTGGTGCCTCATGTCACCTGTTACGTGTTCTCTGTATTCAGAAGGGAAGCACTCACTCGCTAATCTGCTGAGAGCGGGTGAGTGATGTGGCACCAGTGCAGCACATACCCAGCATCCTGGAGATTTGTTGGGCATGAGGCTTGACCCGGTGGGTGGTGGTGGTGGGGAGGGTTTTCATCCTTACAATGTATTGCTTCTGGAGGCAAAAAGCCTAAAACTGGCCCTGGTAGTCAGGCACAAAGGATCTGTCTATGCAAATGTGATATTTCAGCTATGGGTGGAATTTGATGGCATTACATATCACAAGGGGTAGGGATTCTCATGTAATGCTCTAATTTGCAGGTCTGGTCATTATGTGCTGCAGCAGGAAGCAATCACAGCAAATCAGAGCCTTGCATATCTTATTAACTGATCACATGCTTCATTAGACATGTGAACTCCACTTAAATTGGGGCTTTCAGACACAATATTTTTGCCACTTATTTGGGTCATACCAGCTTCTTTGAAGATCTGGCTAGACAAACCCTTATGGTCCTTTTACACTTACCGCATTGGTATGCGTTAGTGTGCATTGGTATGCATTAATACACATGTTTTTTCATTTTTCATTGTGAAAAAGCTTTCAGTTAAATGCGTATAGTGGGCACTGAGCCATAGGAAAACATGGACATTACTTTAAAAATCAGTTTTCTTTCAATTATAACGGAGAGCAACTGATTAAGTGTAAAAGGGCCCTTAGTTGTCTACACTTCCACCATCTTATAAATCCTCCTTTATCCAGATCACCTTTTTGTGCTCCAGAAGTTAACATGTCTTTTGTGCTCTAGAAGATACTTTGTAAACAGCATAACTACTAATCATGCACCCCACCAGCAAAACCTTGAAAGGACCCCGCTCTGTGTCACCAACCCATCACCAATGGCAATACTCACAGCAAGTGTGGCTGCAATGACCGGCCTCCCCCCCCCCCCCCCACACACACACACACACACATAACAAATTTGGACAGTTTAACAGCCCCACCTCCCATAACACTGTTTTCCCTATACCTCATGCAGGCACCATTGCTCCCCATACAATCTGTCGACGGAAATCCCACTCATCACTCACAACGTGAGTGGCCCCCATTCCTACACATAATATTTGCAGTTATCATTCGCAAATGTGGCCATTATGAGATCTCTTTTGAACTTTACTCCAGACTTCTGGCATGGTGCCAGGTTGTATCCAGCGTTAGGTCCAATCCCTCTTTATTTTTGCAGCACCTACCCACTGTTACTCAGCTCCATGTTCCTCCCAAGTCTTCAACTAGGTTGAGAGATTTCACAGAAAATTCAAGAAGACCAGGAAAGAGGTGAGTTGAAGTAAGTGGCAGTGAGAAAAAAAAGGGTAGTCTGGACCCAGAAATGGAGAAGGTAGGGTAGTTACTGGCAATACTCCATGCTACTTTGCACGGGAGATTAACGGCAGCTACCAGGAGAACTCAGGGGGAGGCTTCTCCCTTTTTTAATTGCCCCAATGCCGTTCCTTAATATTAAAAGTTGATATCTGTAGGAAAAAGAAAGAATGTACTGATTTGGAAATCACGTTATTCCTATGTTTAAGTGAAAATAAAACCAAATGTTTATGTATATATATATATATATATATATATATATATATATATATATATATATACAGTGGGTTGCAAAAGTTTTCAGCCCCCTCGAACTTTTCCACATTTTGTCACATTACTGTCACAAACATGAATCAATTTTATTGGAATTCCACATGAAAGACCAACACAAAGTGTTGTACACATGAGAAGTAGAATTAAAAATCATACATGATTCCAAACATTTTTTTTTTACAAATAAATAACTGCAAAGTGGGGTGTGCATAAATATTCGGCTCCCTTTGATCTGAGTGCAGTCAGTTGCCTATTGCCTGATGAGTGCTAATGACTAAATAGAGTGCACCTGTGTGTAATCTAATGTCAGTACAAATACAGCTGCTCTGTGAGGGCCTCAAAGATTGTCTAAGAGAATCTTGGGAGCAACAACACCGTGAAGTCCAAAGAACACACCAGACAGGTCAGGGATAAAGTTATTGAGAAATTTAAAGCAGGCTTAGGCTACAAAAAGATTTCCAAAGCCTTGACCGTCCCACTGAGCACTGTTCAAGCGATCATTCAGAAATGGAAGGAGTATGACACAACTGTAAACCTACCAAGACAAGGCCATCCACCTAAACTCACAGGCTGAACAAGGAGAGCGCTGATCAGAAATGCAGTCAAGAGGCCCATGGTGACTCTGGACAAGCTGCAGAGATCTACAGCTCAGGTGGGAGACTCTGTCCATAGGACAACTATTAGTCATGCACTGTACAAAGTTGGCCTTTATGGAAGAGTGGCAGGAAGAAAGGCATTGTTAACAGAAAGCATAAGAAGTCCCGTTTGCAGTTTGCCACAAGCCATGTGGGGCACACAGCAACCATGTGGAAGAAGGTGCTCTGGTCAGATGAGACCAAAATGGAACTTTTTGGCCAAAATGCAAAACGCTATGTGTGGCGGAAAACTAACACTGCACATCACTCTGAACACACCATCCCCACTGTCAAATATGTTGGTGGCAGCATCATGCTCGGGGGTGCATCTCTTTAGCAGGGGCAGGGAAGCTGGTCAGAGTTGATGGGAAGATGGATGGAGCCAAATACAGGGCAAACTTGGAAGAAAACCTCTTGGAGACTGCAAAAGACTTGAGACTGGGGCGGAGGTTCACCTTCCAGCAGGACAATGACCCTAAACATAAAGCCAGGGCAACAATGGAATGGTTTAAAACAAAACATATCTATGTGTTAGAATGACCCAGTCAAAGTCCAGATCTAAATCCAATCGAGATCCTGTGGCAAGATCTGAAAAGTGCTGTTCACAAACGCTGTCCATCTAATCTGACTGAGCTGGAGCTGTTTTTCAAAGAAGAATGGGCAAGGATTTCAGTCTCTAGATGTGCAAAGCTGGTAGAGACATACCCTAAAAGACTGGCAGCTGTAATTGCAGCAATAGGTGGTTCTTCAAAGTATTGACTCAGGGGGCTGAATAATTACGCACACCCCACTTTGCAGTTATTTATTTGTAAAAAATGTTTGGAATCATGTATGATTTTCGATCCACTTTTCACATATACACCACTTTGTATTGGTCTTTCATGTGGAATTCCAATAAAATTGATGCATGTTTGTGGCAATAATGTGACAAAATGTGGAAAACTTCAAGGGGGCCGAATACTTTTGCAACCCACTGTATATATATCATATATTTCGCACTATAAGACGCTCCTGTCCTGACACACCTAGGTTTAGAGGACAAAGACCAGGGGAGGAAAATATACTAAACCTGATGCATCCATGGTGAAGGGGTATCTTGTGGATTATGCCTTCTTTGTACCTCATGCCCCCTTGTTCCTCTTGTCTCCCTGTGTCCTCCTCTGTCCCGCTTGTGTTCACCTGTGCCCCCCATGTGTCCTCCTTGTGTCCTCCTCTATGCTCCTTTGTGTCTCCCTTGTGTCCTCCTCTATGCTCCTTTGTGTCCCCCTGTGTCCTCAGTTTGTCCCCCTGTTTCCTCCTATGCATGGACACAGTACAGGGACATTGCAGTGGGCTGGAGGTTTGTATTGGCAGGTATTCACAAGTCAGGAACTCTCTGCATTTGGACTATAAGATGCAGTGATTTTTATTTATCACACTTTCAGGGGAGAAGAGTCTTATAGTCCAAAAAAAAAATACAGTATATCTCAAGAGTTGAAACTGTGAAGTATACCATATATATGAGCAGCAGCAAGTTTAACTGGAACAGGGTAATGTTTACCACTGTGTAGAATCGTCTCATCTTTTGAATATACATTTTATGAACTTACATTTTTGGATACAGCAACAAATTGAGAATGGTTTATATGAATGTTCCTTGGCCCATGTAGTGATTTCCACTACAGAGTGGTTTTAGTGCAGTTTCCTCTGCCTTAATGCTCAGTGGAGCATGCTTGTTATTTTATAATAGTGCACAGAGAATAGAAGATCCGGGAGCACTTGTCATTAAAACTCCAACACTTTTAAAGAATCTCCATCTGTAAAAACGCTTAATGCAATTAAATAGTAAGATAAAAAAAAACACACACTACTTATCAGGCACAATGCAGCATGGTCTTGAGAAAGCCCTCCAGGCGAAACGATTGTTGACCTTCCTCCGCACTTCTACATCGCTGCATTAGGCCTGGTAAGTGTTTTTTCTTACTGTTTGATTGCTATAAGCATTTTTTTTAAGATGGAGATTCATGAAAAGTGTTGGAGTTTTAATGACGAGTGCTCCCGGATCTTCTATTCTCTGTGCAATATTACATATGGCTTGTTTTTCTGACTGGAAGCTGGTGCAGCATCCAGACAGAAAAACAAGCCAAATGTAATATTGCACAGAGAATTATGCCTCCATTGGTTAAGTTGCTCCTAATATAGAAAGCAATCATAAGTGTGCATCAATCTTTTCAGTAGCAGGAAAAAAGGGCGCCGGCTGAGGTTGGATGAAAAGGGCGCCGCCATAGACTCTAATACAATTATCATTAATACGGCTAAAAAAAGCAGAAAAAAGGGTGCCCAATAAATATTGTTAATAACAGTAGAACATGAAAGTTTTTGACCTATGTTATCATTTTAGAAGCTTGCTACGTTATATTTTTGTCATATTATTTTGTTTGTATGTACAGATCTTACGTTATCAAGGATATTATCATTTTTATGTGTAAAAGGGTGTTTCTGCAGAAGGAAGTGGTTAGGGTTAGGCACCACCCAAGCGGCGGTTAGTTTTGGGCACCACCGAGGGGGTTAGGGTTAGGCACCACCGGGGTGAAACTCGGAAAAAGACAGTCCGCCCACATCCCAAAAACATACTGATAAGTTTATTGGCTTCCCCTAAATTTGCCCTAGACTATGATGGACATATGGCAGGGATTCGATTGTGACTATATTATAGTCCTTCAGAAATATCATCCCCATTGATTTCATGTGGGAGTCCTCCTACAACACCAGTCAGAGCACTAAAGTTAAAGCAACCCTGAAGGGACTAAAGAGATAATTTGCATATTCAGTAGCAGTGCATTGTGGGTAACCACAAATGTTCACTTTAAGATGAATTATTTTACAAAACATTGTTTTTTCTACCTATATAAGATGAATTATTGTAAATTCCTTCTGTTTTAAGAAGGCACACCACACTTAGCATTGCTTTTTTGTAGGAGGGCTTTTTTGGTCTCTTTAAAGCGGACCCAAACGAAACATTTTTTTAATTAAAAATATTTAGTTGCACCACTCTGACACATACAAAGATAAATAAACACTCCTTCAAGCCTATGATCATTTCAGTGCATGCTTTTCACCCTTCTCTTTTCATAACTAGGGTTATACTGGGGACAGCCATTTGCAATTCCTCCATTGCCAGACACCATCTACTTCACCAGTTTGCTGGATTTTGTCCCGGCAATTTGAAAGGAAGGGAGGGGTTCCTCCAATAATTGTAAAATATTTTATATTTGTCATCATGCAGCTGAAAAAAGGCTGCTATTTATTATTATAATTTAGAAAATAGATTTTATTTCTGAAATCTTGTATTTTTTATTTGGGTCCACTTTAAGTCCCCTATACTTCCTTGTGGTTTTTGGTCACCCCGAGCTGCTTGGTTACTGTGTTGTACAAAAAAGTTTGATACTCAGTTATGTAGAGGGAATTCTCTGGATCTCATAGTGTTCCCAATCCTCTCTATGTGCCCGCCTTACACCACTGTACACCCGTTGAAATGTATTCGAACTGCAGGTGGAATACACCTTCAGGACTCGTCATGCGGGCTTCAGAAGTAGTTGTGGCCTTAAGAACTCCTGAAGCTGAGCACACACATGCACACTATGGATTCGCCCATCTTTGAAAGCACTCAGGGACACAAGTGCTTCCAAAGACTTTCCGAGGAGTCCCGAAGGCACATCATTTCAACGGGGCACAAAAGTAGGAGAAGAGCACTGAGCAAGGACTGGAAAGGCTCTGTGATCCTTTCCTCTACACAAGTGAGTATCAAACTCTTGTTTTTTTTTATTTCTTCAGGATTGCTGTAATTCTGTATTCTTGTGCAGATTGGTACCGTGTGTACAGTATACGCTGCCTTATGTTCTCTGTAGAGCAGGATGAGAAAAGTTGCAGCCTGGTGGCTTGGGTCAGTCAATTCCAGCGGATACATTTGGCTGCTGTAGTTCCTAAGGGACTCTGGATGACTCAGTCCATCAGTGTGTACCCGTAACTGTAATAGAAATTTTAAATAGAGTTAGCATTTACATTCTTCTTATACTGTTAATATCAATCAATGGTAAGATTGGTTCACTGTTTTCCACTTTGCAGCAGTGCATAATACTTTCCAGATAAAATCTCAGCTGTTATTCAAAGGACCAGGGCTAACATTACTTCCAAAAATGTATGGGTTTCTGTAATAAGGATCTGCCAAGTGTGTCTGCTTGATAACCCATCAAAGGAACCCAAGGTGAGAGCAGGACCAGTTCTAGACTTTCTGCTGCCTGAAACTTTGTAGGTTGTAGGATGTGCCACCCCACCCAAATATATACTGTGTGTATATATATATATATATATATATATATATATATATATATATATATATATATATATATATATATATATACTCAACATATATACCTCAATATACCTCATGTCGTACACACCTATCAGTTGTCACTGCTCCTGATCAAGTGCAGTGATTGGACCAGTGATGGTGCCGTGGTCACGCCTGCGAGACTTTGGCACCAGTTAACAAAAGGAGCAGCGGGTGGCTGTAATTGGCCAGTCTGGTGCCAATACCCCTCCCTGCCTGATTGGTTGTGTGCCAAAGCTTCCCCTTTTACTAGCCATGGTGATCTCTCGCTGGTGATGGGGTTTTACAGTAGCATGCCTTCATAGGAGGCATATATTGACACCTCACCTGCTTATGATGTTATAGGAAAGGATGGCAGGTGCCACCGGTTGAATGAGGATGGGGATTCTGGGATGTGTGGATGAGGAGGGCAGTGTGTGTGCCAGGAAGGCGGGTGGGAGAGCAGAGAGGAGGCAAGTGCCAGGTGGCCCAAAATGGTTGTACAAATGCAACCCCCTAGATTTTGCCACCTGAATCACGTGATTCAGTTGGCTTCATGGTAGTTTCGCCACTGGGTGAGAGACATAAAGGCTGCCATATTTATTTCTGTTGTGGTCCAGTTTGTCCCTGGTGCAGATGCTTTCCAACCACATGCTACATGGGAAGTGCATCCACTCTCCAGGAAAAATCGCAGACCGCACAAAAGGATGTTCCTCTTACCACAACAGATCTGCTGCAGACTGACAAGTGTGAACAGATCCTATTTATATATTACGATCCATCTATAGTTTTCAGATGTGGCAAAATGGACAAAAAAAAGTAAGTTTCCTCTATAGTGGTGACACAGCCTTGGAGGCAGTGGATTAGCAGAACAGCCAGGCAATGTGAATTGTCTAAAAGGAAATAAATGTGTCAGCCTCCATATGTGTCTCACCCCAAGTTCCCTTCAAACCACACGTAGTAGGTGAGGCATGGAACAGTACAAGTAGTTCATTGACTGCAGCACTAAAACAAGTGTGTTGTTTGACAATATGCAAGCGTGGAAAATGTAGTACATTCCATTTCTAATTCTATAAAATATATATTATATATATCTTAGCCAATATGATGAACTCTTACTTGTGCTGACAATATCAAATATGCAGTCCGCCCTGTTTGGATTATTAAGGAAGTCAGTGCTCAGGCTACAACCTGTTGGAAGCCATTTATAGTAGACAATTAATATTTTCCATTTCCTATAGCCATAGACAGGGTAAGTTTGGGGCCGTAGGGAATAATTATGAGCACAGGAATAAAAAGTGATGTTACAATTTGTTTCTGTAATTGAGGAAAAGTGTGCTCAGATGGTTGGTTACTGAATTGGAGAGTATATGAGACATATCTTAAATATTGGCAAACTAAACACAAAATATACAGCAAAAATGACTAAACTATTCTCTAAATGTGTGTAGATGGTCTTCTAAGTGTCTTTACAATTCACTGACCATGGGCAGCACGGTGGCATAGTGGTACTGTGGACTGGACTATGAAAATGTGTGCCAATTGGATTCTGGGTTAAACTGGATCTCAGGGAGATTCACTTGGTGGATACAGTCAACTCAGCATTTTTTAAAGTAAAAATCGTAGAAACCCTGCTTTGATTACCTCAGGTCATGCTATAACCAGGGCCAGATTTCTGGAAGAGCCACAAAGACCTGGGCCTTGGGTGGCTGCTACCCAAGGGGACAGCTGAGCATAGAAGAGGAGTGGCTTTATATGAAGGAGGAGGCAATAAATTGAAAAGGAGGCTTCAAATTGGCACTACACCTGGAGGAAGGGGACGGCTGTACATAAAAGAGAAGGACTGCTTCATATGGATGTTACGCATGCACATGGAATAGAGGGGGGGGGCTGATGCACATAGAAGGGGAGACACAAAAAATGTGACCTAGGTGCAGGAAAAGTGGAAATCTGGCCTTGGCTATGACACTTCTTTAGAAGGATAGCTGTTTTAAATCTAGGTGGAAGAGTTGTTGGTAATTTCTAACCTATCATTATGATGTGTAGTACGTAGAGTGCATACCTCTTATTCAGCCGTCTAGAGATTTGGGCGCAGGGTAAAGCCGCAGGGCTTACCATGCTCCTGCACAAGTCTTGGCGGCGTTAATTACTGTTCCCCCTCCAGGTCGCAGTGGATAGTGGGAAAAAATATAATTCGGCTGCCAGCTATTACTGGCGGCCGAATTACAGGGTTTTTTTAGCAATTTGTGCGCCGTCTCTTGACGGTGCCCAAATTACTCACTGAGCGCCGCTATAGTCGTAATTCCTATTACAACCTATGGTGGCGCCGGCTGTGCTCAAATCTCCTCCGCTGTTTTTACAGCATTCGATTAGAGCCCAGCATCCATTTGAAAAGGGCGCCTGGAAAAAAGGGCGCCTGGTGTAGCCCATATATGCCAAATTCGGCTACAAAAAGGGTGCCTGGTGTAGCCCATATGCCAAATTTGGCTACAAAGGGCACCCAGTGTAGACCATATATGCCAAATTTGGCTACAAAAAGGGTGCCTGGTGTAGCCCATATATGCCAAATTAGGCTACAAAGGGCGCTCGGTGTAGCCCATATATGCCAAATTCGGCTACAAAGGGCGCCTGGTGTAGCCCATATATGCCAAATTTGGCTACAAAGGGCACCTGGTGTAGCTGAAAAAGATAGTTTAAGTTTATAAAAAGGATGCTGTTATAGGCAAAATTTGTTGGGCTATAGAAGGGCTCTAGATATAGCTGAGGAAAGTGATTACTATGACCTAACTTCTCCCTACTCTCACACAGAACCCTCCCCTGGTGGTGCCTAACCCTAAGACCCCCCTGGTGGTGTCTAACCCTAAGACCCCCAGATGGTGCCTAACTGTAAAACTTCCTGGTGGTGCCTAACCCTAAGTCCCCTCTGGTGGTGTCCAACCCTAAGCCCCCATGGTGGTGCCTAACCCCTCCCTGGTGGTGCCTAACCCTAAGACCTACCTGGTGGTGCCTGACCCTAAGACCCCCCCCCCCTCCCAGGGATTACTATGACCTAACTTATCCCTATTCTCGCACAGAACCCTACCCTGGGGATGCCTAACCCTAACCCCCCCTAGTGGTGCCTAACCCTAAGACCCCCTCCCGCTTGGGATGCCTAATCATAACACCCCCCTCCCCCCTGCAACCCCAAAACAAACATCTCGGCTATAAAAGGGTGCCTTTTTGTAGCAGAATCAAAAACCTTGTAGCCGAACCAAAAATATGGGCTACAAAGGTGCGCCCTTTGTAGCAGAATCAAAAACCTTATAGCCCAAAACCTTGTAGCCGAATAAAAAATATGGGCAACAAAGGGGCGCCCTACTGTAGCCGAACGTAGCCAAATAAAGTATGGGCTACCAAGGGCGTCCGTTTGTAGCCGATATCTAAACTCCGGGCACCCTTTTCATAGAGATGAGCGTAATGACCTAATTACGATTTCGCGAAATTTCGCGTAATTAGTGTAATTACGATTATGGCCGTAAGTACATAATCGTAATGAAGAAGGATTTCGCGAAATTTCACGTAAGTGTAATTACAATGGGTATTTGTTCATGCCGTAATTTCGCATTAAACGCTACCGTAATTTCGCGTTAAACCGTAACGCTCCGTATAATATAAAAAAGCCGCCGACTTTAAGGGTTAATAGCAAAGCCCCCTTAAATGCTAAGAGCCTCAAATTTGGAGAATATATTAAGGAGATCAGGAGGAATAAGAGGAAAAAATTTGTTTTCAAAAAGACCTTATAGTTTTTGAGAAAATCGATGTTAAAGTTTCAAAGTAAAAATGTATACATTTAAAAACCCGCCGACTTTAACGGTTAATAGCAAAGCCTGCTTAAAGTTTAGAAACACCAAATTCCTAGGGTATATTAAGGGGATCAGTGGGAATAAGAGGAAATTTTTTTTTTTCAAAAAGACCTTATAGTTTTTGAGAAAATCGATTTTTAAGTTTCAAGGGCAAAAATGTCTTTTAAATGCGGAAAATGTCAGTTTTTTTTGCACAGGTAACAATAGTGTATTATTTTCATAGATTCCCCCAAGTGGGAAGAGTTTTACTTACTTCGTTCTGAGTGTGGGAAATATAAAAAAAAAACGACGTGGGGTCCCCCCTCCCAGACCTCTTTAACCCCTTGTCCCCCATGCAGGCTGGGATAGCCAGAATGCGGAGCACCGGCCGCGTGGGGCTCCGCACCCTGACTATACCAGCCCGCATGGTCCATGGATTGGGGGGTCTCGGAAGGGGAGGGGCAGCCAAGCTTTCCCCTCCCCCTCCGAGCCCTTGTCCAATCCAAGGACAAGGGGCTCTTCTCCACCTCCGATGGGCGGTGGAGGTGGAGGCCGCAATTTCCTGGGTGGGGGGTTCATGGTGGAATCTGGGAGTCCCCTTTAAAAAGGGGTCCCCCAGATGCCCACCCCCCCTCCCAGGAGAAATGAGTATAGAGGTACTTGTACCCCTTACCCATTTCCTTTAAGAGTTAAAAGTAAATAAACACACAAACACATAGAAAAAGTATTTTAATTGAACAAAAAACATAACCACGAAAAAAGTCCTTTAATATTCTTAATTAACCATTAATACTTACCTGTCCCTTTAAATAAATGATCCCACGCAATATCCTCGGATATGTTCTATCAGTTACAATGTAACAAAGTTATTACAATGTAACAACTTTGTTACATTGTAACTACGCCGCACCCGACGTCACTCGCCGCTCAGCCGCCGCATACACTTACGCGTCCTTGCAGGACGCTAAGTCCCCGCCGGCTCCCGCTGTCCACCCCGCCCACATCTGTCACCCACATGTCACCCACATGTGGGTGACATGTGGGAGAGGCGGGGAGGGCAGCGGAGCCGGCGGGGACTTAGCGTCCTGCACGGACCCGACAGAGCTCTGAGCTATATAGCTCAGAGCTCTCTAAAGCATCTTTGTATTTGGGCTCCAAGGAGCCCCATTGGTCCTTAGCAGACCAATGGGGTTTCTTCAAATCAGAAGGAACCCCATTGGTCTGCTAAGGACCAATGGGGCTCCTTGGAGCCCAAATACAAAGATGCTTAGAGAGCTCTGAGCTATATAGCTCAGAGCTCTGTCGGGTCCGTGCGGCGGGTGAGTGGCGAGTGACGTCGGGTGCGGCGTAGTTACAATGTAACAAAGTTGTTACATTGTAATAACTTTGTTACATTGTAACTGATAGAACATTTCCGAGGATATTGCGTGGGATCATTTATTTAAAGGGACAGGTAAGTATTAATGGTTAATTAAGAATATTAAAGGACTTTTTTCGTGGTTATGTTTTTTGTTCAATTAAAATACTTTTTCTATGTGTTTGTGTGTTTATTTACTTTTAACTCTTAAAGGAAATGGGTAAGGGGTACAAGTACCTCTATACTCATTTCTCCTGGGAGGGGGGGTGGGCATCTGGGGGACCCCTTTTTAAAGGGGACTCCCAGATTCCACCATGAACCCCCCACCCAGGAAATTGCGGCCTCCACCTCCACCGCCCATCGGAGGTGGAGAAGAGCCCCTTGTCCTTGGATTGGACAAGGGCTCGGAGGGGGAGGGGAAAGCTTGGCTGCCCCTCCCCTTCCGAGACCCCCCAATCCATGGACCATGCGGGCTGGTATAGTCAGGGTGCGGAGCCCCACGCGGCCGGTGCTCCGCATTCTGGCTATCCCAGCCTGCATGGGGGACAAGGGGTTAAAGAGGTCTGGGAGGGGGGACCCCACGTCGTTTTTTTTTTATATTTCCCACACTCAGAACGAAGTAAGTAAAACTCTTCCCACTTGGGGGAATCTATGAAAATAATACACTATTGTTACCTGTGCAAAAAAAACTGACATTTTCCGCATTTAAAAGACATTTTTGCCCTTGAAACTTAAAAATCGATTTTCTCAAAAACTATAAGGTCTTTTTGAAAAAAAATGTTTCCTCTTATTCCCACTGATCCCCTTAATATACCCTAGGAATTTGGTGTTCCTAAACTTTAAGCAGGCTTTGCTATTAACCGTTAAAGTCGGCGGGTTTTTAAATGTATACATTTTTACTTTGAAACTTTAACATCGATTTTCTCAAAAACTATAAGGTCTTTTTGAAAAAAAAAATTTCCTCTTATTCCTCCTGATCTCCTTAATATATTCTCCAAATTTGAGGCTCTTAGCATTTAAGGGGGCTTTGCTATTAACCCTTAAACTCAGCGGCTTTTTTATATTATACGGAGCGTTACGGTTTAACGCGAAATTACGGTAGCGTTTAATGCGAAATTACGGCATGAACGAAACGCGAAATTTCGCGTTGAAAATTATGCTTACGGTATTTTCAATTACGATTTTAATGGCAATTTCGCTACGCTAATTTCGCATCGTAATCGCAAATTTCGCATGCGTAATTATAGTAATGCGAAATTACGAAAATTTCGGCTCAACTCTACCTTTTCACCACCTTGTAGCCGATATTTGCAGAAATAACATTGATGTCTATGGAGGCGTCCTTTTTTATGCAGGTGGCTCAGGCGCCCTTTTCAACTGATTGCAGAGCCCACTTTATGGCCCATACACACGGGCTACAACTGTCACTGCAACCACGTGGCACGCGCGTGTTGCATCGACAGGTCGCCCGTGTGTATGAGGCGCGCACACCGAACCGTCGTTAGTCACTACTGTCGCCAGGCGATTGGCGTGGCCAATCGCTGGCAACAGCTGTCGCCGCAACTTCACCGCAACTTCGCCGCAACATCGACGCAACTGTTGCTAGTCCGCCGTGTGTATGCTGACTAGCGACAGCAACTCCATACACAATGTATGGAGCTTCCAGCGGGGGGACGGTGGGGGGGAGGAACCTTCGGCGACAGCTTCCGCCGAATCTGTGTCCCTCTGTGCGCCGTGTGTACGGCTGTTGCACAGAGGGACCTGGCGACGAGCTGTCGCTGCTTTTTTTTTGCTTTTTTTATGGCTCGAGCCACCGCTGTGGCTCATGTGTATGAGCCTTTAGTGTCTGTTAGTGATGGAGGGTCAGAGTTGGGAAGTAAAAATGGTTGCAGGTCTCTGCATTTTAAATTGTAATTGTTATTTGATATATTAACAAATTAAACCTTTTTTTTTAAATATATATTTCAATTGTTGTCTGCCATACTTTATTTCTTCTTATTCTTATTTCTTCTTATTTCTTATTTTCTTTTTCTTCAAGTAAAAAAGAAATGTTAGAGGACAAATTTGTATCTGGTATAAAAGCCTTAAAGTGTACCTGAAATGACATATGACACATGATGAGATAAACGCGTACGTACAAAAAGGGCGCCTGGACAAAAAGGGCGCGGGGTGTAAACTCTAAATAATAATTAATCATTAATAGGGTTTATAAATATAGTGTGCTATTTTTCGTTTACAAATAATGTTTAACAAAATTATAAATCATTAAATAATGTTTATGAAATCGGAAATTGTGAAAACGTTAATCTTCCCTGTTTCAAAAGTTAAACTTATAATTACGTTTATAAAAAAACCAATAATATATGTTTAATTGTTATAATTGTATATTATTGTGAATAACCGTCATTTATGGTTTGTTCTTATAATAAAATCTGAAAATATTGTTTATAAAGATGATATAAATATAACTACGTTCGTAATAAGTGTTGTAATACATTAGTAATTATTACTAAAATTTTACTAAAACTATACCTAAGCCTACTCTTACACAGAACCCTACCTGTACCTATCCCTAACCCCTAGACTCCCCTGTTGGTGCCTAAACCTAAGACCCCCCTATTGGTGCCTAAACCTAAGACCCCCCTGTTGGTGCCTAAACCTAAGACCCCCCTGTTGGTGCCTAAACCTAAGACCCCCCTGTTGGTGCCTAAACCTAAGACCCCCCTGTTGGTGCCTAAACCTAAGACCCCCCTGTTGGTGCCTAAACCTAAGACCCCCCTGTTGGTGCCTAAACCTAAGACCCCCCTGTTGGTGTCTAAACCTAAGACCCCCCCTGTTGGTGCCTAAGTAACCCTCCCTGTACCTACCCCTAACCCCTAGACCCCCCTCTTGGTGCCTAAACCTAAGACCCCCCTATTGGTGCCTAAACCTAAGACCCCCCTGTTGGTGCCTAAACCTAAGACCCCCCTGTTGGTGCCTAAACCTAAGACCCCCCTGTTGGTGCCTAAACCTAAGACCCCCCTGTTGGTGCCTAAACCTAAGACCCCCCTGTTGGTGCCTAAACCTAAGACCCCCCTGTTGGTGCCTAAACCTAAGACCCCCCTGTTGGTGTCTAAACCTAAGACCCCCCCTGTTGGTGCCTAAGTAACCCTCCCTGTACCTACCCCTAACCCCTAGACCCCCCTCTTGGTGCCTAAACCTAAGACCCCCCTGTTGGTGCCTAAACCTAAGACCCCCCTGTTAATGCCTAAACCTAAGACCCCCCTGTTGGTGCCTAAACCTAAGACCCCCCTGTTGGTGCCTAAACCTAAGACCCCCCTGTTGGTGCAAGACCCCCCTGTTGGTGCCTAAACCTAAGACCCCCCTGTTGGTGCCTAAACCTAAGACCCCCCTGTTGGTGCCTAAACCTAAGACCCCCCCTGTTGTTGCCTAAGTACCCCTCCCTGTACCTACCCCTAACCCCTAGACCCCCCTATTGGTGCCTAAACCTAAGACCCCCCTGTTGGTGCCTAAACCTAAGACCCCCCTTTATTATGTGGATAATAATGTTTTACTAATTGTGGATTCAAAAAATATTTTGCAATTTACGTTACGTACTGATCGCTTTATTTTGTGAATAATAATGTTTTACAAACAGTAAGGGATAAAACTTTAAATAATGTTTTAATTATTTAAATAAGATAAATATGTTTAGTATTTTCATAAACGTTATTCGGCACGGGTGCATTTTATAAACGTAAATCACCACAAGTTCAGTTATAAATCATTAAACATCGCCGGGCGCCGTTTGTAAACTTTATTTAGCTCCTGGCGCCGTTTATAAACCTTATTTAGCTCCGGCGCCCTTTTTTCCTACTCGGCGCCCATTAAACGCTATTTATTATGGGAGTGAATGGCGGCGCCCTTTTTGTCCACTAGCGGCATGCGCCCTTTTTTCCCAGCTCCTGAGATAAACATATATACAGTACACATAGTACTATCCTATTCCCTACTAATAAATTATCAGCAGTCCCTTTCTGTTTTCCAGTACAGCAATTGTTAATTAAAACATTTTGTTATATATGCAAAAGAAATTGTTCACAGCTTATTAAATTAAGTCCAGTTTCCTGAACAGTGCATAAAAGTCAACAGTGAAAACAGTGCGATTTCCAGTGAGGTTTTACTGCAGACAATTTTTGGGTCATAAATTCTGTATTATTTTCAGTTAAGCAAAGCTGAGTGTGGATTCTGAACAGCGGTAATTATAGTCTCATGCAATCTTAAAAATAAAGTTATAAAACTGAAAATAAAAAATATGACTGATGATATTACTGATGATGTACTGTATTTATCATCTAAACTACACATGCAATTCATTAGGACAGCTGAAGTGAAAGGGACATGGAGGCTGCCATATTCATCTCCTTTTTAACAATACCAGTTGCCTGGCTATCCTGCTAATCCTCTTCCTCTAATACTTCTAGCCATAGACTCTGAACAAGCATTTGCAGATCAGGTGTTACAGATGTTACTGACATTATTGTCAGATCTGACCAGATTAGCCACATGCTTGTTTCTGGTGTTATTCAGACTCTATTGCAAACAAATAGATCAGCAGGACGCCAGGCAACTGGTATTGTGTAAAAGGAAATAAATACGGCAGCACCATATCCCTCTAACTTCTGTTGTCCTTTAAGTTCAGCAGCCAAAAGCTGACTAAAAGGTCATCTTAGATTTCTGATCTTGCATTTGCCACATTACCTTTTTATGGCCTTTGGAAAAACAGAGAGAATGTACAAAGGAAGGTCCAGCATAACAAACCGTTTCTCCTTTCACTTTACAGAGCTTGTCAAAAATGAAAATAGTATGGTTCTGGTCAGGACCGGAGCTGCCATAGGAAAAAATGGGCAATTGCCCCAGGGCCCCAGAGCCTGTAGGGGCCCCCAAGGTATCCCTCCCCATCTTAACTGTTGCTCTCCATGGACTCTGCAGAGTCTGTTAAGTTGGGAGGTGATTGGGGGAGGGTCAGTAGCCAGCTCAGGGGCCCAGGAGGGAAATGTGGCTGCAACAAAGGGACTCCAATGACGCTTTTCGGATGGGGGTATCTGTTGCGGTGCCCCAGGCTAATTTTGCCCTAGGGCCCAATTGTTACTTGAACCGGCCCTGGTTCTGATCTTCACCTTCCTTTTACTTTCTATCACTCTTATATAAAACCCCATTTGCTATAGAATGTGCTACAGGCTGCAAAGGCAGATGGTTAGGAGTGAGCAAAAATTACATGTTGTTTGATCTCGGGTATGAGAGCATTCTGCATAATTGTTTTCCTAAACAGCACTTACACAGCCCGTGTACTATAATTAACTCATTGAGGTAATTATATCCTTAGCATAATTACGTTTCCTTTGTTGCCAGTGTATTGTAGTCTTCTTCATAATGCAAGCACACAACAATATGAATCTCTTTGATGTTTCAATAAAACATATGGCATGCCTTAAATAACTATACAATCCTACAGTGCATTTCTGGGGGGGTTCGGCATCTGTAAACTGACACAGCTACTTAAATGCCAATATTTATGGACCTCAAACTAACACAACATGCAGGCCTTTAGTTCAGACCCAGAGCTTTACTTCACGACTTAATACAAGCACCTAAACAGCCAATAATGATCAACTCATTTGTTTGTGAAATGCAAGATGAGGTGGGAAAAATTAGATACATACCTCAGTAGAATGAAGCCTCTGGACAGCTCAGAGGCTTCCCCAATCTTCTTATGCCCCGCCGTGCCTGCCCTGCGCTCCCTTCGTTGGATGAGCACATTCTCGCTGAGCAGGCAGAAAGTATAGCCCAAGCCTGGCAAGGAGCCATTTGTGCTTGGCTTTTCCCTCCATGTACGAGTGTGCAACTGCACACGCCTGGACCACAATGGCACATGCAAAGTGCAGCCTTGCTTATACACAGTTGGGAGCATGGCTGCAAAGAAGAAGATGGTCCATGAGGATCTAGGAAGCCTCTGGAGCATCAAGAGACTTCCCTCTACAGCAAAAAGTATAACACTTTTTTTTGTGTTCACTTCAGTAACACATGGTACAAGCCGTGCTTAGGAACACATAGAGAAATTTGTTCAAACAACTTTGCCAATGCTGAGTAAGGGAGAAAATACACTTGATTTAAAGGACCTCTGTCGTGAAAATCTTAAAAAATAAAATACATGTAAACATACACAAATAAGAAGTACGTTTCTTCCAGAGTAAAATGAGCCATAAATTACTTTTCTCCTATGTTGCTGTCACTTACAGTAAGTAGTAGACATCTGACATTACCAACAGATTTTGGACTAGCCCATCTTCTCATTGGGGAGGGTTTCTTTATTTTTAAAAGCTTTTAGTGAATGGCAGTTGCTCCGTCCAACTGCCAAAAAGTTGTGCTGCGCGCAGGGATTTTGGCCAGCATCTTTGTATAAATAATTTTCATGAAATGTCTTTATATGAAGGCCATGCTGAGAATCCCCCATGAAGACACGGACTAACCCAAAGCCTGACGGTAATGTCAGATTTCTACTACCTATTGTAAGTGACAGCAACATAGGAGAAAAGTAATTTATGGTTCATTTTACTCTGGAAGAAATGTACTTCTTATCTGTATGTGTTTTACATTTTAATATTTGTGCGACAGTTCCTCTTTAATTAAACTCTATGGGTCATCCTCAGCATTCTTGAGACAACACTGTTTGGGGTTGGGCTGATAACTTTCAGCCTTATGGGCTATGTATATCAGCGGAGCCAAGCATTGGAGGATTACTGTCTTTCTGCATGAGCAATGAGCTCTTCTGCACAAGAATGGGGCATGCCCAAGGGAATAACTGTTATAGGAGGCTAAGCATCCCATAAAGGTGATTGGCATGCACAGATGTTTGCTATGCAGATTCCCCTGAACCATATATGAAAATGTTAACGTACTAAAACAGCCGTTTAGGGCAAGAAGGAGATTTCATTGGTGAGAGATGATTGCTGGCAGCATGTGGCAAAACATTTACAAATGCAGCTTTAAATGATTTTTATGTTTAGATGTGCTTATATAATTTACATTTTTTTTAAATGTAATTACAAAAAAAAAAAAATAGTCAAGTATCTATGAAAATGTAACCTTTTCCGCTCTACTGTTGGACATGATGGTCTGACACTAGTAGAACATTCTCCCCAGCTCCTGATGTTGGACCATGTACGATGAGGAGCATTCAGGCTGCCTGTGGCTGTGCCGCCGATGGATCTAGTCTGAAACGGCGGCAGGTCCCTGTGATTTAAGTATCAGACACTTCGAAATTACTCCAGCACCATGCTGTGCCACTGCACCATGTAATATAACAATTACTATGGCACATTTGGGCTGATGGACTAAGTCTGACTCTTTGAACTCCTCTGGCACCACGCTGCTCCACATAATGATGTATTATGCCTGCACATGTGCATTTTGGCCCAGAACTATGGTGCACTAGTGCAAGGAGGTGGAGGCACCACCAGCTCCCTCCAGTACAAGACGTAGGGATCATTCACATCCAGGAAGATCTGGGTGGGACATGGATGATCAAACAAAAAGATTGAAAATGATTATTATGTAATTATAAAGATTAGGTGGAGGGCCAATTAATCTAGAAAAGGCAATAGAAGTTCCTTTTTCTCCTGAAGCTTTACTGCTCAATTGTTGTTCACTTTCACAGAAATCATAAAAAAAGAACTGTTCTGGTCCATTTACTAAATGCTGTAAGGGCCTCAATCCCCCCTACTCTGGGAAAAAGTGGTGTCCAGTGGTGGGCAAGGGTGGATGGCATTGCCCAAATGGAAGAGATTATTCTCTCCTCCCAAGACAAGGCAGACCAATTTGTTCACAGTTGAGCTTGCTGGACTTTGTTTAAAGATTCGGAAGAGTGCAAAAAGGTGACTGGCAACCAGGGGCGCCGTGAGGCATAAAGCGAACCAAGCGGCCGCTTGGGGCCTCAAGATCGTAGGGGCCTTGTTGGCGGCTCAGTGACGTCGGCGTGACGTCACTGTTTTCCCGCAGCCCCGCGGGGCTGGCAGAGCAGAGTAGGGCAGGGCTACGGGAAGATGGCCGCCGCCGAAGCCCTGCTCTGGAGACTATTTATGCCTCCAGTACAGGGCTTCGGGTGGCCATCTTCCCGTAGCCCTGATTCAATCAGCACGGGAGATTGGAGGAGGGAGGGAGCTCCGTGGGAACTGCGCGCCTGAGGAGCCGGCCAGGAGAGTAGATGGGGAGAGAAGACTTCTGCCAGTGCCAGGTGAGTAAATTATTTTCTTTTTGCAGCTCTGAAAATGTGCCCTAATTGCGTTTGATATCTGCTGAACTGTTCCCTAATTGTGTTTGATTTCTGCTGAACTGTGCCCTAATTGTGTTTGATTTCTGCTGAACCGTGCCCTAATTGTGTTTGATTTCTGCTGAACTGTGCCCTAATTGTGTTTGATTTCTGCTGAACTGTGCCCTAATTGTGTTTGATTCCTGCTGAACTGTTCCCTAATTGTGTTTGATTTCTGCTGAACTGTGCCCTAATTGCGTTTGATATCTGCTGAAAATGTGCCCTAATTGCATTTGATTTCTGCTGAACTGTGCCCTAATTGCATTTGATTTCTGCTGAAAATGTGCCCTAATTGCGTTTGATTTCTGCTGAAAATGTGCCCTAATTGCGTTTGATTTCTGCTGAAAATATGCCATAATTGCGTTTGATTTCTGCTGAAAATGTGCTCAAATTGCGTTTGATTTCTGCTAAAATGTGGCCCAAATTGCGTTTGATTTCTGCTGAAAATGTGCCCAAATTGCGTTTGATTTCTGCTGAAAATGTGCCCTAATTTCGTTTGATTTCTGCTGAAAATGTGCCCAAACTGCGTTTGATTTCTGCTGAAATGCGGCCCTAATTGCATTTGATTTCTGCTGAAAATGTGCCATAATTGCGTTTGATTTCTGCTGAAAATGTGCCCAAATTGCGTTTGATTTCTGCTGAAATGTGGCCCAAATTGCGTTTGATTTCTGCTGAAATGTGGCCCAAATTGCGTTTGATTTCTGCTGAAATGTGGCCCAAATTCTGTTTGTTTTCTGTTGAAATGTTGCACAAATTGCGTTTGTTTTCTGCTGAAATGTTGCACAAATTGCGTTTTTATTTTCTGCTGTCTGGGGTAACTGTTGCTGCATTTATTATTTAATGGTCATAGTTGGCTATATTTGCTGTGCTACGGTTAAGCTCCGCCCATACAATGTCATGGCCAAATCCATCTTTCGGCTGCGCGCGTCTCAATCACCCCCACATCCATTTTCCCCGCAAACAGCCCCGCCCCAATCCGCCCTCCAGCTCCACCCACATGTCATGGCCACGCCCACTTATGCGGGATAGCCACACCCATTTTTCGCCGTGGCGCGCAGGGCCACTTCCTACAGTCCGCTTGGGGCCACAAAAACCTTAGCTGCACCCCTGCTGGCAACCATGGATCCTGGGGCCTAGGATTCTACTCCCTCCTCACTTTTTTCTTCCCTGCCTTTCTTTTCCTTCTTCTTCTTTTCATTTCCTTCTCTCCTCTTTCTCCCTACCATCATGACCGGTTTTGACTAAAGTTTCTCAAAGAAATATGTTTTTCTCCAAATGTTTATGCAAAGTACAGATTAATGACAAATTCCCTGTATTGTATGATACAGTCAACAATATATTATTGCTTTATATATAATGCTTTCTTCTATGCTCAATTGTTATGAGATTTTTCATCTAAAAGTCAAAAATGTTTGTTTAATGTTTGACGCTCTTTATATTCTTAAAAATCAATAAAAAATTTTGAATGTGAAAAAAAATTATAATCCTGAAAGGGCGCAAATAAAAATACCAAGTAGTGGTTATAATAAAATACAATTGCCTTACAATCCAGACTAAAGATTCTTTCAGTCCAGTCGAGCAAAGCCCCATTTCCAGGGGCGGGCCAAGCGCGAGACCACCTTGAGCACTGGTGGTAGGTTGGGAGCAGTGATGGAGGAGAAGCCCTACTTCTCCTTTACTGCTTCTCCCCAGGGCTCCTCTCTGTGCTCCCCCCTCTTAGCAGGGTACATGCAGTGGGAATCGGCACAACTACTGTGAGAGGAAGCCATACCTACAGCTTTGCTTTGTTATCTAGAAACTCATGAGACTTTGCACACTTATAAATGCAGCTGTATCCTGTGCTACATAGTCACTTGTAAAACATGTTTTCAATACAAATGATTAAAGAAAAATGCTGATATTCTTTTCATATTAAAGGCTACTCATACAAACAGCACCACATGCATCGAACCAATCCCCAGCCGTTAGCATATTTAAAATCCTCTCCAGTGCCTTCTATTGATCTTGTAACTGGAGGGGTTTTCAAAAATGCTCTAGGGCTCAGTTTTGTTTTGTTTTGTTTTTTAAACTCCCACTTGTGCCTACCAGTGATTCTAGAATGTATGTGGCTTTGGTGTTCATCACTAAAAGAAAAAAAAAGTTGTTGGCCATTGACATTTCTTTTAAAAAAAAGTACATATTTTTGGCGGCTATTTTGCTATTGCGCCCCTTTTAGCTAACCAGAGCCCTCCCAGTATTACCTAGCTCCAGGTAGCCCCCCACTATAGGTAGCCAGAGATGGTCCCCACCCCACTTTAGGTAGTTAGAAGTAGCTCCCCTCAGTATAGGTAGCCCCCTCATTATAGGTAACCAGGGGTCCCTGTATGGGTAGCAGGTGGATCATTCCCCAGTATAGGTACAACCCCCCCCCCTGTTAAGTTAGTCATAGGTAGCCCCCTCTGTATAGGTAACCACAGGGCCCTGAGTATAGATAACCAAAAGTAGCTACTACTCCCACCTCATATAGTTGCCCCCCTAGGGATAGGCAGACACAGGAGCCCCTTGGATAAGTAGCCAGTCATAGCCCCCAAGTATAGGAAGCCATAAGTACCCCCCCCCCAGTCCTCAGTGTAGAAAGCCCCTCAGTATAAGTAGACACAAGAACCCCATGTACAGGGGCGTATCTGAGTAATATAGAGCCTATGGCAAACACTGAAATTGCGCCCCCACCCCTGGTCGGAGCCCCTTTTCCCTCTAAAAACTTCTTTTCTCTCGTGTACATGTGTTATGGTGTGATTTTTGGCTTGGGATATTGCTGAAGTTACTTTTTTGAAAATATCTCTTATTTCCTCTCTGTCCTCTGTCACTAAGCCAAGTGAGGCCTACATACATAAATTAAGTAGATTTGTTCTCCAAATAACAGAATTGATCTGAGTTCTGAGTTACAGGGATGCATGGGGTTTAGCACAGGGGCAGACATGGCGTCCATGGTGCTGTGGCACTCATGGCATGAGCCATGCCTGCAACCCTCTAGATATGCCTCTGCCCATGTATAAGTAGCCAGTCATAGCCCCCCAAGTATAGGTAACCAGAAGTAGCCCCCCTCAGTATAGGTAGCCGATAATCTCCCCGGCAGTGTTAAATACTATCCCCCCTCCGAATCATCGTAGCTTGGAGGGAAGTGTAATTCGGGGTCCAGCAATCGCTGTCGCCCCGAACTACTCTTATGTGTACCGCACAGCATAACATTGCTGGCATGGGGTGCCTCATTTGGAAGGGGAGGGGTTGATGAACAAGCAGACAGGGTCAGGAGGAGTTCACTGCCTTTCAAGTCACAGTGTGCTTCACGTGACTCGTATGCTTCCTCCCTCCAAATTGAAAAAGTGCAGTGAAATCCGCCTGAGCCTGTCCGCTTGTTCAGTGCTGAACAGCGGCAGTCTGATGTATTTGCCTGTTTCGAATTGGCTATGCTGAATTTGAACACTAACAGTAGTGCATGGTCAAACCAAGCAAGAAATTAAAGATTGCAAGATGCTGCCACATACCGATAGGCCACATTGAAGAGACAAGAGGACCAGGCACCTATGGAGCAGGTATTCCGCTCCTCTTCTATTAGATGTGGCCCTCTTGGCCCCTGCCCCTCCCCACCATTGCAGGGGTTGTGGCAGCTATAGTAACAACCCTGTATGTAATGCTGAGGTAGTTGTGGCTAAAACAGCTATGTGGGGAGCTGCAGATGCTCCCCTACAGAGCATTAGTACAGTCCATTGCCAACACCAGGGCAGGGAAAGGGGAAAGTCGCATGATTAACGTGTTTTATTATAAAATGATAATAATACAAAAAACACCTTAACATTTCTTCTTTACATGCCAGCAGAAAAGCAATCAGGTTCATGATAGTGGTCCTTTAAAGGGGTTTCTTTTTGTTTGGAGGGAGTTAGTTTAAAGGGAACCAGAGAGGAATGGCCAGCCAAAATAGAAAATGATTTTATACATACCTGGGGCTTCTTTCAGCCCCATAAGCCTGGATAGCTCCCACGCCGCCATCCTCCGCTTCCTGTATTGGCGGTACCGGGTCCCGTCACTTCCGGCGGACGCGGCCAATTGTCCGCATCGCAGGGGCTCCCTCCATACCCGTACGCATGAGGCTGCGCAGTAGGTAGCCTCATGCGTACATATAAGGAGGGAGCCCCGTGTGATGCGGACAATTGGCCGCGTCTGCCGGCCGACTGGCCGACTCGCGGCAATGACGGGACCTGGTACCGGCGGATCCAGGCAGCAGAGGACGGCGGCATGGGATCGATCCGTGCGTATGGGGCTGGAGGAAGCCCCAGGTATGTATACTTCATCCTCTCTGGTTCCCTTTAAATACACTACCAGGAGGGATTTGTAAAGCTCCTGGGCCCTAGTTTAGCTAACTTTTTTATTTACCACTAAGCAATAAACTGTTATCCTGCTACAAAACAATAAACTTTTTCATTCCTCAGCAAACAAAAAGTTACTTAAAATAAGTATTTCCAAAGTCACTTAAGTTTAATATTACTTTTCCCATGGACTTTGTAGTACATTTTCAATTGCTAAGTGCTGAAAATGTATTTTTCAGGCAAGATAAAAAAAATCTCCTTGGAGAAAACTTAGGAGAACAGTTAATTGCATCAGGGCCCTGGTGGAATAACAACGATAAACAACTTCTCCCAGGTACAGCCCTATTGTTCCTCAAGGTGACTCTAATGCCTTTAGATCTGTCAGTCAAGCAGATTGTGCCACTCGATGTTCCAACCTATAATTTCCTGGCATTAGTTAGAAATTCAGAATCCTCATAGAGCACAGAGTCACTAAAAAAATTAAAACATTTTAAAGCTGACAATTTTGCAAGGTCAAATACTTTTAAAAAAATATGTATAGATGTTATTCAGTAATGAGAACAGGCTCCCAATGTGTTGTTTATTCTCCAGCAATATCGAGTACACCTGTTTAACTTGTGGATAATTCTATAAAATGTATATAAATTAAGCAAAAAGGCTGTTATTACAAATTGTGTTATAAGTTTGTGTGAATTCAACATGTGAAAAATAAAAACCATCAGTAGAAGTGATAGTAAAAGTAGTAGCAGTAGAACAAGTGTTAGTGGTAGTAGCAATTGTTGTAGTAGAACAGGTAATAGTAGTGAAGCTATGTATCCACGAGAAGACGGCAGAAGATGGATCGTGGAACGACTGGCGGCCCGCGATCCAACAAACAATTGTTCCCCTATCCATCTTCTGCCATGGGTACGCATGATGGCATGCAACAGGTGCGATACAATAGTGGTAATTTTGCGCTGAAGTCTACGGGCATCGGAACGAATGTCCGCAATCATGGCCATTATGACGGTAGTGATCGCTACATGCCACTAAATATCATTTAACTAATGTACCGTAAATTAAACAATAATATAAGATGTTGCACAATACTGCGAAAATGGTAGTTCGTCATGGAACATCGCTGGTAAAATCGCGTGGTGGGTGGTATATGTGGGTGGGAAGTAATAGTCATATATATAGTGTTGGAAGTACCAGTACCTCACACTGTTGGATGTAATAATAATATGAGTAAGCAGTGAAGCACTGCACATAGAAATGTTGGTAGTGTGGTACTAGTAGCAGTAGTAGTAGAAGTGGTGCAGTAAGTAATAGCAGGGACAGACAAATTGGATGTGGTGATGGTAGCAGTAGTAGTGCTGGTAGTGGTAGCAGTAGTAGACCCATTGGTCTATTAACAGTCCAATGGGGAGCCAAAATTCAAAGATGTTTTTTGGCTCTAGCTATACTAAGTATAGCTAGAGCTGCACGGAGACTGGCGGTTTGTGGCGGCGGTTGCGCGGGTCGTCAGATCTTCAATCAAGGTCCCAAGTTAGAGGATATTGGCGTGGGACCTTTTCCGAGGATATTGGCGTGGGAACATATTCTTAAAGGTACAGGTAAGTATTTCTGAAGATCGCAAGATAGAGGATGCTGTCGTCATGGGACATTACCGACGATATTGGCGTGGGACATTACCGACGATATTGGCGTGGGACATTACCGACGATATTGGCGTGGGAACATTTTCTTAAAGGTACAGGTAAGTTTTTCTGGTTAATTAAGATTAATAAAATACTTTTTATCGTTTTTGTGCTTTTATTTCATTTAACCCTTTGTGGAAATGGATAAGGGGTGAGGGGTACTTTGAGGGTACTTTGAGGGGTACTTTGTACACCTATACTCATTGGGGGGGGGACCATAATGTTTCCCACTATCTTTTTAACATATCCTGCAAAGTTGGTGTTGGTAGGATGTAAGGGGACTTTGCTATTAACTGCTTATTAAAGGGACACTTAAGTCAAACAAAAAAAATGAGTTTTACTCACCTAGGGCTTCCAATAGCCCCCTGCAGCTGTCCGGTGCCCTCGCCGTCTCCCTCCGATCCTCCTGGCCCCGCCGACAGCCACTTCCTGTTTCGGTGACAGGAGCTGACAGGCTGGGGACGCGAGTGATTCTTCGCGTTCCCAGACACATTAGCACCCTCTATGCTGCTATATGGTATATGATATATGCTATAGCAGCATAGATGGCGCTATTGTGGCCAGGAACGCGAAGAATCACTCGCGTCCCCAGCCTGTCAGCTCCTGTCACCGAAACAGGAAGTGGCTGTCGGCGGGGCCAGGAGGATCGGAGGGAGACGGCGAGGACACCGGACAGCTGCAGGGGGCTATTGGAAGCCCCAGGTGAGTAAAACTCATTTTTTTTGTTTGACTTAAGTGTCCCTTTAAGGAATTGTTTCCCTAAGAACTGTCATTTACCGCATGTATGCATCTTCCTTTGAAATTTTAAAATCGATTTTCTCAAAAAGTATAAGACCTTTTTTTAAAAAAAAATTGCCTCTTGTTTCCACTTTTCTTCTTAACATATCTGGCAAATGTGGTGTTTCTACAATGTAAGGAGACTTTGCTATTAAACGCTAAAGTCAGCGGGTGATAATCAACCAGAGTTAGGTGAGTTTGGGGCCCCTGAGCCAAAGAGGTCATAGCCTAGGGTCACAAAAGCTTGTTTTTTTGGCAATGGTACTGGTGACGAATGTTAGTAAAGTCTGTACGTGTACTCCAAATTTGGGGTTCCTACCACCCTGCAGTTATTGGGGTGCAAAAGTGCTAAAATCCCCCATAGGCTTTCATTGGGGCCTAGGTTTTGAGGGTGCAAAAGCGGAGGTTTCTGCAGAACGGTTAGGCTGAGCGGCCCCAAAATTTCAGGCTTTGTAGGGAGTTTAGGGGGGCTCAGAGCTGGTGAGTTTCGGGCCCCTACCGCAAAGAGATCATATCCTAGGGTAGGGTCACAAAAACATGTTTATTTTTGCAATAGTACTGGTGACGCTGCCATGGCCATTACCAAAGTCTGAGGCTCACAACATTTGGCATGAAGGTAAAAGGCATCTTGACCTATATGCACTCCAAATTTGGGGTCCCTATCACTCTTCAAAACAGAGTTATGGGGGTGCAAAAGTGCTAAAATCCCCCATAGGCTTTCATTAGGGCCTAGGTTTTGAGTGTGCAAAAGCGCAGATTTCTGCCGAACGTTCATCACCGGTACCATTGCCAACAAACAAGCTTTTGTGACCCTAGGCTATGACCACTTTGGCCTAGGGGCCCTGCACTCACCAGTCCTGAGCCCCCTAAGAGAACCTACAATGCCAGAAAATTTGCGACTGCTGAGCCATCGTGAAATAGGAAGCCCAATGAAAGCCAATAGAAAATAGAATAGAAAAATTCAGCATATTTGCACTCCCATAACTCTGGTTGATTATCAGCCGCCGACTTTAGCGGTTAATAGCAAAGTCCCCTTACACTGTGGAAACACCAAATTTGCCAGATATGTTAAGAAGAAAAGTGGGAACAAGAGGATTTTTTTTTCTAAAAGACCTTATACTTTTTGAGAAAATCGATTTTTAAAGTTTTAAAGGAAAAATGTATACATTTAAATGCGGCAAATGACAGTTCTTAGTGAAACAATTCCCGCCGAATTTAGCAGTGAATAGCAAAGTCCCTTACATCCTAGCAACACCAAATTTGCAGGATATGTTAAAAAGATAGTGGGAAACAGTGCTACTCGGATACCCCCTTTCAAAATCCGGGTTGGGCCGGATCCGGATACCCAGATACCCGGATCCAGGTCGGATATCCGGATTTGGCCATTTTGGTATCCGACCCCACTATCCAGGATATCCAGGCAAATTTGGATATCTGGATAGAAAACCCGGAAGTGCCCTTTAAATTGCTTTAAAAACGTTTTTTAGGGTCAATGAGGCATGTAGCATCATTATTTTTAAAGGGGAACACTAATTGATGATGTGGGGACTTAAAATCCCTCCCCCCCCAAAAAAATGGCTGTCAATTAACATCAGGCCTAGGTTCCAGGTGGTCGTGCAGCCCACATTGTGTCCAAAGTGCAAAGTGCCACGTGCAAAGTGCAAAGTGCCACGTGCAAACACGTGCAAAGTACACAGTGCCATGTGCAAACACGTGCAAAGTGCCACGTGCCACGTGCAAACACGTGCAAAGTGCAAAGTGTAAAGTGCCTCCTTTTAACATGTCAAATCTGCCATTCTAACCCAATCAGCTTGACATAATAATCTCCAGCCTTGTGCTCGTCAACATTTTCACCTGAGTTAACAAGACGATTACTGAAATGATCTCAGCATGTCCTATAATGACATAAATGAAATGCAGTGGAAAGGTTTTTTTGGGGATTCAGTTAATTTTCAGGGTAAAGAAGGGCTTTGCAATTCATCTGAACACTCTTCATAACATTCTGGAGTATATGCAAATTGCTATTATAAAACTTAAGCACCAACTTTTCTAATTTCCAATTTTTTTGGCAGTCTCAAAACTTTTGGCCAGGACTGTATACTAATTAGTATTGCTGAGAATGCGTCCTTTAGAACGCATAGCCGCTGCCTCCCGCTGTCCTCCCCGCCTCCTCACCTGTCACCCTCATCTATCCAGGCACCTGGTGCACCCATGGGTGCACCAGGTGCCAGGCTAGGTGAGGGTGACAGGTGAAGGCAGGCGGGAGGACAGCGGGAGGCAGCGGCTATGCGTCCTCATAGGTAGTGATGGCTTGAACCTCCGATTTTAGGTTTGCAAACCTCGAATGTGAACTTCTGCAAAAGTTTGGGTTCGCCCAATCTTAGCGAACCGCAATAGACTTCAATGGGGAGGCAAACTTTGAAAACTACAAACATTTATTATGACCACAAAAATGATGGAAAAGATGTTTCAAGGGGTCTAACACCTGAAGGGGGGCATGGCGGAGTGGGATACATGCCAAAAGTCCCAGGGAAAAATCAGGATTTGACGCACAGCAGCGTTTTAAGGGCAGAAATCACATTGCATGCTAAATTGATGGCCTAAAGTGCTTTAAAACATCTTGCATGTGTATACATCAATCAGGTAGTGTAATTAGTGTACTGCTTCACACTGACAGACCAAACTCACTGTGTAACACACCGCAAACAGCTGTTTGTGTAGTGACGGCCGTGCCGGACGGTCATTGCTTTATTGTGATGCGCAAGCCCCTTCACCGCGGCAAGGTAACGATCACGAAGGGGAATTGACACATGTACATGCCTTTTGTTTTGTTGTTGCAGCTGCAGTGCAGCCAGAAAAATTAGGCAGGCATGTACACACACCAGAAAAAATTGTTATTGGTTTTGTTAGTGGCCGCTGCTAGAATTCAAGAACCTGCCTGGAGTCCTGGACCCTGTTGGTGGTGGCGGAGAAGGCAGTCAAGCATTCTGCAAGCAGAGATGCTGTGTGGGGACTGACTTAGTCTTGGGGCAGGCAGTAGCCCTCCGGGATCCATGCCTCATTCATTTTAATAAAGGCGAGGTACTGAACACTTTTTTCAACTTAGATGACTTCTCTTCTCTGCTGCGCTGAAGGTCCTTTCTGACAGGACTCTTGAGGCAGGGCAGGACAGAAGTTGGATGGCAGATTTTGACTGCTCTGGCCCTAGGTCAAGCCTGCGCACCCAGTAGTCTAGGGGTTCATCACCACTCCGACTGTCGATGGTTCTTTCTCTACCATTGTTAAAGAAAGGGTACGGCCGGGGAATTAGGGCTTGTTTGCGGTCCGGAGTGGGAGCCTGAGAAACGGCTACCACCACACATCCAAGGAAGGCAGCAGGCACGGCACGCAAGTCCCAACTCGGGGAGGTAGTGACGAAAAATTACAATACAGGACTCTTTCGACGCCCTGTACAATAATGAGTACACTTGAAATCCTTTAACGGGAATCTGTTATGGAGGGCAATTCTGCTATTAATTCAACTGTGTGGTCAACTCTCTTTGGTACTTTCTACACCATGGTGACCACGGGTAATGGCCGGGGAATCAGGGTTCGATTCCAGCCTGGAGTGGGAGCCTGAGAAATGGCTTCCACCACACATCCAAGGAAGGAGCCAATGTGCTGTATAAGTAATGTACCTGCCCTGACCGTGCTTTGCAGACCAGGCATCTGTGGTCAGATGGACCCTTGACCCAACGCTGGGTGCCAGAGATGACACCACTTGCATTTAACAAGAATCTGTTATGGAGGGCAAGTCTGCCATCCAATCAAGTGAAAGGTATGCACTGACTCTCAGGTATAATACAATGTGCAGTGACAGATGCAGTGAAAGGTATTCAGTGATTGCTGGTATAACAATGTGCAGTCACACAGGTGCAGTGAACAGGTATTCAGTGACTGGTATATAACACTGTATGCTGTCACGCAGGTGCAGTAAACAGGTATGCAGTGACTGGTATCAATACAATGTGCAGCTGTCACACGCAGTGAACAGTTATGCAGTGACTGGTATATAACACTTTGTGCTGTCACGCAGGTGCACTGAACAGGTATGCAGTGACTGGTATTACAAATGTACAGCTATTACACAAACAGGTGCAGTGAACAGTTATTCAGTGACTGGTATTACAAATGTGCAGCTGTCACACACACAGGTAACGTGAACAGGTATGCCGTGACTGGCATATAATATAACACTGCGTGCTGTCACGCAGGTGCACTGAACAGGTATGCAGTGACTGGTATCAATACAATGTGCAGCTGTCACACACACAGGTACCGTGAACAGGTATGCAGTGACTGGTGTATAATATAACACTGTGTGTGGTCATGCAGGTGCACTGAACAGGTATGCAGTGACTGGTATTACAAATGTGCAGCTATCACACAAACAGGTGCAGTGAACAGTTATTCAGTGACTGGTATTACAAATGTGCAGCTGTCACACACACAGGTAACGTGAACAGGTATGCCGGGACTGGTATATAATATAACACTGCGTGCTGTCACACAGGTGCACTGAACAGGTATGCAGTGACTGGTATCAATACAATGTGCAGCTGTCACATACACAGGTACCGTGAACAGGTATGCAGTGACTGGTATATAATATAACACTGTGTGCGGTCATGCAGGTGCACTGAACAGGTATGCAGTGACTGGTATTACAAATATACAGCTGTCACACACACAGGTACCGTGAACAGGTATGCAGTGACTGGTATATAATATAACACTGCGTGCTGTCACGTAGGTGCACTGAACAGATATGCAGTGACTGGTATCAATACAATGTGCAACTGTCACACACACATGTTCCGTGAACAGGTATGCAGTGACTGGTATATAATATAACACTGTGTGCTGTCATGCATGTGCACTGAACAGGTATGCAGTGACTGGTATCAATACAATGTGCAGCTGTCACACACACAGGTACCGTGAACAAGTATGCAGTGACTGGTATTACAAATGTGCAGCTGTCACACACGTGCAGTGAAAAGGTAAGCACTGAATGTGCTGGGTCTGGCAGTGGCACAGTAGGAATTAGCAAGGGCCAGCTGTGACTGACAGGGCTGTATATGCAAGTGTCAGTGGGCCACACACACACACAAAAGACAGATCACAACTTCACAAGAACAACATTAGCTCTCAAAAGAGCTGTTGTGGGGTGTGTTTTAGCAATAAGTATCAGCAAGGAGCAAGCTAACAAGCCTAACAAGAGCCTAACTAAGCTTTCCGCATACGCAAACCACCGATGTTCGCGCAAATTGGTTCGCCAGCGAACCGTTCGGGCCATCTCTACTCATAGGACGAGCTTCTCAGCTATACTAAAGTGTCTAGTTGAAAAGCATCTATGAATTTTGGCTCCAATGCTCCCCATTGGTTCTTTAACAGACCAATGGGGTCAGGTGGATCACCATTGGTCTGTTAAAGAACCAATGGGGAGCCTTGGAGCCAAGATTTAAAGATGCTTTTCAGCTATACACTTTAGTATAGCTGAGAAGCTCGTCCTATGCGGACGGATTTTTTTTCAACCGCGGCCGAGTAGTCGAATCGGTGATTGGGAGGTATCCGAGCATCACTGCGTGGGTGCAATTGGAGCGGATGGGGCTGGAGGCAGCCTCAGGTATGTATAAAATCTTTTTAAATTCTAAGCTCTGAGTCCCTTTAACCTTTACTTTAATGTAAAAGTAAGTAGCCTGAATACATTTCTACATTCTACTATATGTTTTTTTTTTCTCAAGACGATGGTTAAATATATTTACAGCTATCTCAGCTTTCATATGGATGAGCGTTTATTCCCTAACTAAAGTGGTATCATTCATAATTATTTATACAAATGTAATACTATTCCCCGATTATACATTCACCTGGGTGACCCAATCTGACAATAGTGCAATGTGTAAAACGTAGCTCTATTTCTGTTGTCATAAAATAATCTACCTTGCTTTAAGTCCTCACAAATGAATTCCAGATACAGCTGTTTCCCTGAGAATTCCAGACTAAATTATTTACAGTGTGAATTCTTCAGCAAAGTCAAATAATGTGGTACCAACCTGTACCAGCAGTCCCAACGACCAGCAGAACTGGCTCTGTCTAAATATGGGACCCTGATAATGGCCTGTCATTGTTAGGGGGGAAATTAAACATATGTTTGTGATCCTGTGAATGGATTCATTCACACATCAATCTCAGTTTGTTGCAGACGGTGCTGCAATACTGGCTTACAAGATTTGTGGCTCTAAATGGGAAAAGTGAAAAAGAGAAACATTCTTTTAACCCTTTAAATAGTCTTGTTAACATGTGGCATTTAATAACAATGAACTTGAATTGCTTAAAAGATATGGAGGCTGATATACTGTATGTATGTATGTATGTATGTATGTATGTATGTATGTATGTATGTATGTATATACTGTATATATATATCTCCCGAGGAGAGAGACATATGGAGTCTCATGTATTTCCTTTTAACCACTTGAGGACCGTAGGCTTTACCCCCCTTAAGGACCAGACCCTTTTTTTTCCATTCAGACCACTGCAGCTTTCACGGTTTATTGCTCGCTCATACAACCTACCACCTAAATGAATTTTGGCTCCTTTTCTTGCCACTAATAAAGCTTTCTTTTGGTGCTATTTGATTGCTGCTGCAATTTTTACTTTTTATTATATTCATCAAAAAAGACATGAATTTTGTCAAAAAAAATGATTTTTTTAACTTTCTGTGCTGACATTTTTCAAATAAAGTAAAATTTCTGTATACATGCAGCGCGAAAAATGTGGACAAACATGTTTTTGATAAAAAAAAAACCCATTCAGCCTATATTTATTAGTTTGGGTAAAAGTTATAGCGTTTACAAACTATGGTGCAAAAAGTGAATTTTCCCATTTTCAAACATCTCTGACTTTTCTGATCCCCTGTCATGTTTTATGAGGGGCTAGAATTCCAGGATAGTATAAATACCCCCCAAATGACCCCGTTTTGGAAAGAAGTCATCCCAAAGTATTCACTGAGAGGCATGGTAATTCATAGAAGATTTTATTTTTTGTCACAAGTTAGCAGAAAATGAAAAAAAAAAAAAGTTTCCATTTCTGCTAACTTGTGACAAAAAAAAAATGAAATCTGCCACGGACTCACCATGCCCCTCTCTGAATACCTTGAAGTGTCTTCTTTCCAAAGTGGGGTCATTTGTGGGGTGTGTTTACTGTCCTCGCATTTTGGGGGGTGCTAATTTGTAAGCACCCCTGTAAAGCCTAAAGGTGCTCATTGGACTTTGGGCCCCTTAGCGCAGTTAGGCTGCAAAAAAGTGCCACACATGTGGTATTGCCGTACTCAGGAGAAGTAGTATAATGTGTTTTGCGGTGTATTTTTACACATACCCATGCTGAGTGGGAGAAATATCTCTGTAAATGACAATTGTTTGATTTTTGTTTTACACACAATTGTCCATTTACAGAGATATTTCTCCCACTCAGCATGGGTATGTGTAAGAATACACCCCAAAACACATTATACTACTTCTCCTGAGTACGGCAATACCACATGTGTGGCACTTTTTTGCACCCTAACTGTGCTAAGGGGCCCAAAGTCCAATGAGTACCTTTAGGATTTCACAGGTCATTTTTGTTTCAAGACTATTCCTCACGGTTTAGGGCCCCTAAAATGCCAGGGCAGTATAGGAACCCTACTAATGACCCCATTTTAGAAAGAAGACACCCAAAGGTATTCCGTTAGGAGTATGGTGAGTTCATAGAAGATTTTATTTTTTTGTCACAAGTTAGCGGAAATTGATTTGTATTGTTTTTTTTCCACAAAGTGTCATTTTCCACTAATTTGTGACAAAAAATAAAATCTTCTATGAACTCACCATACTCCTAACAGAATACCTTTGGGTGTCTTCTTTTTAGGGGCCCTAAACCATGAGGAGTAGTCTTGAAACCAAATGTCGCAAAATGACCTGTGAAATCCTAAAGGTACTCATTGGACTTTGGGCCCCTTAGCGTACTTAGGGTGTAAAAAAGTGCCACACATGTGGTACCGCTGTACTCAGGAGAAGTAGTATAATGTGTTTTGTGATGTATTTTTACACATACCCATGCTGGGTGGGAGAAATATCTCTGTAAATGACAATTGTTTGATTTTTTTTACACACAATTGTCCATTTACAGAGAGATTTCTCCCACTCAGCATGGGTATGTGTAAAAATACACCCCAAAACACATTATACTACTTCTCCTGAGTACGGCGATACCATGTGTGGCACTTTGTTTGCACCCTAACTGCGCTAAGGGGCCCAAAGTCCAATGAGTACCTTCTTTAGGATTTCACAGGTCATTTTTGTTTCAAGACTACTCCTCACGGTTTAGGACCCCTAAAATGCCAGGGCAGTATAGGAACCCTACTAATGACCCAATTTCAGAACGAAGACATCCCAAGGTATTCCGTTAGGAGTATGGTGAGTTCATAGTAGATTTTATTTTTTGTCACAAGTTAGCGGAAATTGATTTTAATTGTTTTTTTTTTCACAAAGTGTCATTTTCCGCTAACTTGTGGCAAAAAATAAAATCTTCTATGAACTCACCATACTCCTAACGGAATACCTTTGGGTGTCTTCTTTCTATAATAGAGTCATTTGTGGGGTTCCTATACTGCCCTGGCATTTTAGGGGCTATAAACCGTGAGGAGTAGTCTTGAAACCAAATGTCGCAAAATGACCTGTGAAATCCTAAAGGTACTCATTGGACTTTGGGCCCCTTAGCGTACTTAGGGTGTAAAAAAGTGCCACACATGTGGTACCGCCGTACTCAGGAGAAGTAGTATAATGTGTTTTGTGGTGTATTTTTACACATACCCATGCTGGGTGGGAGAAATATCTCTGTAAATGACAATTGTTTGATTTTTTTTACACACAATTGTCCATTTACAGAGAGATTTCTCCCACCCAGCATGGGTATGTGTAAAAATACACCCCAAAACACATTATACTACTTCTCCTGAGTACGGCGATACCTCATGTGTGACACTTTTTTGCAGCCTAGGTGCGCTAAGGGGCCCAACGTAAGGGGCCCAACGTCCTATTCACAGGTCATTTTGAGGCATTTGTTTTCTAGACTACTCCTCACGGTTTAGGGCCCCTAAAATGCCAGGGCAGTATAGGAACCCCACAAGTGACCCCATTTTAGAAAGAAGGCACCCCAAAGTATTCCGTTAGGGGTATGGCGAGTTCATAGAAGATTTTATTTTTTGTCACAAGTTAGTGAAAAATGACACTTTGTGAAAAAAAACAATAAAAATCAATTTCCGCTAACTTTTGACAAAAAATAAAATCTTCTATGAACTCGTCATACACCTAACAGAATACTTTGGGGCGTCTTTTTTTCTAAAATGGGGTCACTTTTGGGGTTCCTATACCGCCCTGGCATTTTACGGGCCCAAAACCGTGAGTAGTCTGGAAACCAAATGTCTCAAAATGACTGTTCAGGGGTATAAGCATCTGCAAATTTTAATGACAGGTGGTCTATGAGGGGGTGAATTTTGTGGAACCGGTCATAAGCAGGGTAGCCTTTTAGATGACAGGTTGTATTGGGCCTGATCTGATGGATAGGAGTGCTAGGGGAGTGACAGGAGGTGATTGATGGGTTTCTCAGGGGGTGGTTAGAGGGGAAAATAGATGCAATCAATGCACTGGGGAGGTGATCGGAAGGGGGTCTGAGGGGGATCTGAGGGTTTGTCCGAGTGATCAGGAGCCCACACGGGGCAAATTAGGGCCTGATCTGATGGGTAGGTGTGCTAGGGGGTGACAGGAGGTGATTGATGGGTGTCTCAAGGTGTGATTAGAGGGGGGAATAGATGCAAGCAATGCCCTGGCGAGGTGATCAGGGCTGGGGTCTGAGGGCGTTCTGATGGTGTGGGCGGGTGATTGAGTGCCCTAGGGGCAGATAGGGGTCTAATCTGATGGGTAGCAGTGACAGGGGGTGATTGATGGGTAATTAGTGGGTGTTTAGGGTAGAGAACAGATGTAAACAATGCACTTGGGAGGTGATCTGACGTCGGATCTGCGGGTGATCTATTGGTGTGGGTGGGTGATCAGATTGCCCGCAAAGGGGCAGGTTAGGGGCTGATTGATGGGTGGCAGTGACAGGGGGTGATTGATGGGTGGCAGTGACAGGGGGTGATTGATGGGTGATTGACAGGTGATTGACAGGTGATCAGTGGGTTATTACAGGGAAGAACAGATGTAAATAATGCACTGGCGAATTGATAAAGGGGGGTCTGAGGGCAATCTGAGCGTGCAGGCGGGTGATTGGGTGCCCGCAAGGGGCAGATTAGGGTCTGATCTGATGGGTAACAGTGACAGGTGGTGATAGGGGGTGATTGATGGGTGATTGATGGATAATTAGTGGGTGTTTAGGGTAGAGAACAGATGTAAACAATGCACTTGGGAGGTGATCTGACATCGGATCTGCAGGCGATCTATTGGTGTGGGTGGGTGATCAGATTGCCCGCAAGGAGCAGGTTAGGGGCTGATTGATGGGTGGCAGTGACAGGGGGTGATTGATGGGTGATTGACAGGTAATTGACAGGTGATTGACAGGTGGTCAGTGGGTTATTACAGGGGGGATAGAGGCATACAGTACACAGGGGGAGGGGTCTGGCGGGGGGTCTGGGGAGAATCTGAGGGGTGTGGGGTGATCAGGAGGGAGCAGGGGGCAGTTTAGGGAATAAAAAAATTAGTGTCGACAGATAGTGACAGGGAGTGATTGATGGGTGATTAGGGGGGTGATTGGGTGCAAACAGGGGTCTGGGGGGTGGGCAGGGGGGGGGGGGGTCTGAGGGGTGCTGTGGGCGATCAGGGGGCAGGGGGGGGAATCAGTGTGCTTGGGTGCAGACTAGGGTGGCTGCAGCCTGCCCTGGTGGTCCCTTATTACAAAGCCTATTATAAGCATGGATCGGCGGAGATTTGTATTCCTCCGCCCGCCGGCGCTGCTAAGCTGGAGGCTAAATCCCCGGCCATCAATCCCCGCCTATGCCCGTACAAGGACCGCCGCCTCTGTGCATGCGGCGGTCGGCAAGTGGTTAAACAATGGACATTCCCATGCCTCAGATACTTTCAGCCATAGACCCTGAACAAGCATGCAGATAAAATGTTTCTGACAAGCTGCATGCTTGCTCCAAGTGTGTGATTCAGACACTATTGACCACAAAGATCATAAGGACAGGCAGGCAACTGGTATTGGGTAAAAGGAAATAAATATGGCAGCCTTCATATCCCTTTAAATATTGTAAATGATCTTTAAAACCTAGTTTGGATTTGTTAACATCTTCATATTAGATACCTAGAGAAACATATTCCCTGTACAGCTCCACAGAATATATGTTGTCCTTTTACTGTATAAAATAATAATACAAATAATAACATCACTAACTTGAATAATGCTAGTGATGACCTCAAGTTTCGGATAGTAGTCATTTTGCAGTAAAAGTTGCAATCATGATGAGATGTAAAATCATAATTAGAAATGTCAAGCTATTGTGAAATTAATTTCTCCTATAATTACGCTGCGTAATTTCACAAATATTTGTAATTCTGCAAAAATGTTATGCATTTTGACAATAGCTGCACTGAAGAAGAGCGAGGAGGACTTGTCCCGCCGCCGGAAGCAGGAAATGTATAATGCTCTGCTGCTGCTGCCCTGCATTTAAAGTGGACCTGAATTCAGAACTTCCTCTCTGCTCTAAAAGATACGTAGCAGCATAATAACCTTTAAACAAAAAACATTTCTTTGTTACAGCTGATACAAATCCTGCAATAAATCTGCAGTTTTCATAGAAGCAGACATATTGTTTACATCCTGTGCTTTCAAATGGGCTTTTCTGCTTATCTGCCATAGGCAGTCATGTGACACAGGGAGGGATCAAACTACAACTAGTGATTAGACACAAATGAGGGGGAATTAAACAGGCTAAACTCTTTAAATACATACAGTAAGCATGTATGTTATGTTTTCTCTCAGCCTGCAGCCAGCTCACCGGCAGCGTATTATGACACACGCATATTTGGAAACTAATATAATGTACCAGGAAATAGTGTAACCACATTGCTAAACAAATAGAAATATTTAACACACAAACGTATATAGTAGGGGCTTGATTCACAAAACGGTGCTAACTGTTAGCACGGCTTTTTGCGCGTTTTACTGCGCTTTCGCATGAAAATTGGGTTTCGCACAAAAAATTCACATTTGCGCATTAACGTGAATTTTTTGCGCGTTAATGTTCACGCGATAACTCAAATTTAGTGCGCGAATGTGACCGTTAACGCGGGAAAAATTTGCGTTAATACGCAAACCGTTGTGACGCTAAATTTTGTGCGAAGCACTGTTCACAGCATGCTAACAGTTAGCACCGTTTTGTGAATCAAGCCCCTTATATATATGGTATGTATATATACAGTGGGTTGCAAAAGTATTCGGCCCACTTGCAGTTTTCCACATTTTGTCACATTACTGCCACAAACATGCATCAATTTTATTGGAATTCCACGTGAAAGACCAATATAAAGTGGTGTACATGTGAGAAGTGGATCGAAAAGCATACATCATTCCAAACATTTTTTACAAATAAATAACTGCAAAGTGGGGTGTGCGTAATTATTTTGCCCCCTGAGTCAATACTTTGTAGAACCACCTTTTGCTGCAATTACAGCTGCCAGTCTTTTAGGGTATGTCTCTACCAGCTTTGCACATCTAGAGACTGAAATCCTTGTCCATTGTTCTTTGCAAAACAGCTCCAGCTCAGTCAGATTAGATGGACAGCGTTTGTGAACAGCAGTTTTCAGATCTTGCCACAGATTCTCGATTGGATTTAGATCTGGATTTTGACTGGGCCATTCTAACACATAGATATGTTTTATTTTAAACCATTCCATTGTTGCCCTGGCTTTATGTTTAGGGTGATTGTCCTGCTGGAAGGTGAACCTCCGCCACAGTCTCAAGTCTTTTGCAGTCTCCAAGAGGTTTTCTTCCAAGTTTGCCCTGTATTTGACTCCATCCATCTTCCCATCAACTCTGACCAGCTTCCCTGTCCCCGCTGAAGAGATGCACCCCCGAGCATGATGCTGCCACCACCATATTTGACAGTGGGGATGGTGTGTTCAGAGTGATGTGCAGTGTTAGTTTTCTGCCACACATAACATTTTGCATTTTGGCCAAAAAGTTCCATTTTGGTCTCATCTGACCAGAGCACCTTCTTCCACATGGTTGCTGTGTCCCCCACATGGCTTGTGGCAAACTGCAAACGGGACTTCTTATGCTTTCTGTTAACAAGGCCTTTCTTCTTGCCACTCTTCCATAAAGGCCAACTTTGTACAGTGCATGACTAATAGTTGTCCTATGGACAGAGTCTCCCACCTGAGCTGTAGATCTCTGCAGCTCGTCCAGAGTCACCATGGGCCTCTTGACTGCATTTCTGATCAGCGCTCTCCTAGTTCGACCTGTGAGTTTAGGTGGATGTACATAAATTAGGCAACAAAAGGTCATAAGGCCACCATGATTATACCAATATACAAAATCCGTTTATTACAACATAGTTCAATACAAAGCACATCCCCTAAATATAACCCTCAAGTAAGGACAAATCCCTTCCCACATAAAGACCAGAACCAGTGCAGTGCCTTAATTATGCATGAGTGGTGCAGTGCCTGCGCTCTAGGTAGTATATTAATCATTGGCCTAGGCCTATAAGACTATATATATACACACAGTCGCCCGCGCATATATACACCTTCCAATCTGCCATGTCCCAAATGTATAACGGGGGCCCCTCTCTCCCTTTATTCGTTTTCAAAGGTTAGAAAAGTCCACTTGCGTTTGCCAAGTTCCAATACCAAAGGCTTCCAGATATCTTGTCACATCATAGCTTTAGGCATAATGCATTTGAGCAAGTATGGATAGGTCTCACTCTCACCCGTTCAATGGTCCCTTCTATGTACAGCCAATACCGCTTACTCCTCAAGGAAGATATAATGTGCTTGGAGTCATGCGCATGGTGGTCCTGGTGTCACTTCAGGTTGCCAGTATAGATAGTTCAATCTCGTGTTGTCCACACCACGCTAACCACGCTGAATGCGCTGGTACTGTGTACGGGATTACTGCGGCGGCCGGAGGTGACGTCACTGGACACGCAACCACTCAGCCAAACGGAACTCCGCCCACCGACGCGTTTCACGCCCACATTGGGCGTTTCATCAGGGTGTGGCCTATGCGGCCATTACGTTCTCTTAAAAGCAGTCTCATAGCTCCTCCTATTGTGTAACCACGGCAACCAAAAAGCTTTTACCATTGATTCACACGGAGGCTGCATTGGGTCACAATTATAGACAAACCAATCTCGATTGTTTTCTGCATAGCTTACAAATAGTTTTATAACTTCTCTTAGGTTATCACTGTCACTGATTACATATTCAAGAACTATACAGTCCATGTAGAACAAGAGCCAATGTTTCTTTTAGGGCAAGCATATACACCATGCAGCACAGTCCCACAAACATGATTGAATCCACATATCAAAGTTAATATGAACAAATGTCTCTTAAAGGGGAAGGTGAAAAAAGGGGGGAAGAATTCATATCTTCCAGTGGCATAGCATAGGACATTCGCTGCGGTACCATTCACACTGCATACACTACCCCTACAGAATGGATAAGATATCACATACAGTGGATATACCTAAATTTAATTATTCCAATGCTACCTATATCTATTATGTCTTAAAAAGAGGGAAAGATCCAATTCAGCATTAAGACCTAGGGGGGCCACTGTACCTAACTTAAAGATCCACATTGCCTCCTTGCAATAAAGAACCTCATCAAAGTCCACCCTCCTCCCCGAAATTTTTAGACCATACAATCCCTTCACTAAAGTCCCCTTTAAAGAGTTATTATGATGTTCTCTATAGTGATCATATATTATCCCTGCAGCTTTTCCTCCTGTAATTTTTCCAAAATGTTCTAATACACAATCTTTTAAGCTTCTTTTTGTTTTACCCACGTACATAAGTTTACATGGGCATTGAATTGAATATATCACTTTGGTGGTCTCACAGTTTATAAAGGACCTAATTGTGAATTAATCTTTTCCATCACTACTATGGAAGACATTAGTGCGTTCAATATAAGGACATAGTTTACATTTGGAGCATTTATACATTCCGACTGGCCTCCTACGGTCCAGCCAAGTTGATGGAGTCCTCTGTATCTCATTATGGACTAAATAGTCTCTCAGATTTGGTGCCCTTCTAGCAGTGACAATAGGTTGTGGCCCTACAACTTTAGCAACCTCCTGACCAGCAGTCAAGATGGGCCAAAATTTAACAAGTAATTCCTTCAAATTGTCCCAATGGGATCAGAATCCGGTTATGAGCCGCGTATGTCCCTCCCCCTCCGCACCCTGTGGCATCCCCCTGGGGGCCAGCAAATCTTGCTGATCCTTGCCCCATGCCCTCCTAACTGCCCCACGCAATATCGAATGAGGATAGCCTCTGTCCCGGAATCGCTGGTACATCAGACGAGACTCCTTCTTGAAGTCCTCATCTCTACCACAATTTCTACATAAGCGGAGGAAATGACCACAAGGGATACCTCTTTTAAGGGACACTGGATGATGACTGGCGGCATGCAAAAGTGTGTTTCCTGCCGTGGTCTTGCGAAAAGACGTGGTCATGACTGTTTCCCCCTCCACTCTCAACGAGATCTAAGAAGGAGATTTCCATACCAAATGTATATGTCAATTTAATATTTCTATTATTTCGATTTAGTTTGGCCACGAATTCACCAAGCTGCGCAGCTGTTCCAGTCCACGCCACCAACACATCATCCAGGTACCTAATCCAGAGGGCGACGTGTGCACCATATTCGGGACTTGGAAATACCTCCTCCGGTTCCCAGAGTCCCAAATGGAGACATGCATAGGCTGGTGCACACGACGCCCCCATGGACGTACCCCTCAACTGATGGTAATATTGTCCCTCAAAAATAAAACAATTATGGGTCAGAATCATTTATTTAAATTAGTTTAGGTGGATGGCATTGTCTTGGTAGGTGTACAGTTGTGCCATACTCCTTCCATTTCTGAATGATCGCTTGAACAGTGCTCCGTGGGATGTTCAAGGCTTTGGAAATCTTTTTGTAGCCTAAGCCTGCTTTAAATTTCTCAATAACTTTATCCCTGACCTGTCTGGTGTGTTCTTTGGACTTCATGGTGTTGTTGCTCCCAAGATTCTCGTAGACAATCTCTGAGGCCCTCACAGAGCAGCTGTATTTTTACTGACATTAGATTACACACAGGTGCACCCTATTTAGTCATTAGCACTCATCAGGCAATGTCTATAGGCAAATGACTGCACTCAGATCAAAGGGGGCCAAATAATTATGCACACACCACTTTGCAGTTATTTATTTGTAAAAAATATTTGGAATTGTGTATGATTTTCATTCCACTTCTACATGTACACCACTTTGTATTGGTCTTTCATGTGGAATTCCAATACAATTGATTCATGTTTGTGGCAGTAATGTGACAAAATGTGGAAAACTTCAAGGGGGCCGAATACTTTTGCAACCCACTATATATATATATATATATATATATATATATATATATACATATATATATATATATATATATATATACCGTATATATATCATAATAAAACGCTAAATAATTGATGGCATCAAGAATACATGTAGCTGTAATTAATACACATGAGGTGTCAAAGCAGTATATCATATCCGGTCTTAGATTACAGCATAATGCCAATAGGTTGATACCAGTTTTAACCCCTTAACTCATTTATTTGGGACTGACATGCTCTGGCCCCTTAAGGACCAGAACCTTTTTTTTTACATTTTACACTTCCTGATCACTGTGATTGACTTCTGACCCCCCCCCCCCCCCTTGATCACTGTGAGCCAATCACTTGTGTCAGGAGCCAATGAAATCGGATCCTGACTGAGGTATGGAGCTCATCTGTCTTTAGACTGCTTGTACCGGCGGGGGACGTACTATCGGGTTCCATGCACGGAAGCTGGCAGCATTCAAAACTACACTGCATCAGACTTAAGCAGCCACAGATGCGGCGTAGGTCTAAAGAGGAACTCCAGAGAAAATGACGTAATGAACAAAAGTGCTGAATTTTTACAATAATTATGTATATATGATTTAGTCAGTGTTTGCCCATTGTAAAATCTTTCCTCTCCCTGATTTACATTCTGGCATTTATCATGGTGACATTTTTACTGCTGGCAGGTAATGTCAGTGGAAGGAGATGCTGCTTGCTTTTTTGGCAGTTGGAAACAGCTGTTATTTCCCACAAAGCAACAAGTCTCCCACAGTGTGATGTCAGCACCATGGTCCTGACATCACACTGTGGGAGGGGTTTCAACACAATATCAGCCATACAGAGCACCCTGATGATCCGTTGAGAAAAGGAAAATATTTCTCATGTAAAAGGGGGTATCAGCTACTGACTGGGATGAAGTTCAATCCTTGGTCCCAGTTTCTCTTTAAACTACGGAGAAACCCCAAGTGGTTAAATTGAAAATAAAAATACGAGATATCATGAAATTTCCATTTGCCATTACTGTCACACATACAATTAATTATTTGATACATTTATTTTCAGTTCAGGTTTACTTTCAAGCAAACCTGAACTATTTATTTATTTTTAATGTGTAGAACTGTGAAAATATATCAGCTCTGTAACAGAGATTCTGAACCACTAAATCTAAATACAGTAGCTGCAGTTCTAACCATTTGCCACTTGAGGGGACTTTTTTCACATCACCCATATCAACCTTGATAGACTAACTAAAGGTTTGTCTTTACTGTATTTTATGTTAAATTGTATTTAGACCTGTCCACTTAACAGAGACTGAAATGAACCTACCGGTGAGGGGATTTATAAGCAAGGCTATGACAGAATCAGGCACTTGTCTCTAGCACATCAAACTGCTTCTCATGTATCAAAGGATTTGCAATAGTATTTCTTGTACTACGCATGCAGTATTTTTTTATAGCAAATATTTTGGAATCTAATATATATTACATGTTAGGCAGTGGTGTACTTTATAGGAGGGTGGTAAAATACAAGCTTGAGAGCACAAACAAAAGCACAAAAGCACATGTCAGGGAAGTATCTCGCCGGTGCTCACTGAATATGGCAGGCTTACGGCCCGTTCAGCATTTAGATAACTGATGTGCATGTGTTTGGCTCATCACAAGGGTACCGTGCATAACACAGTGTTGCAATTTGAATTTGACACAATAGCAAAAGTAGTGCATGCTGCATTTTTCCTGCCTTTGCATCTGGGTTAAATTAAAGAGGAACTCCAGGGAAAATAATGTAATAAAAAAAGTGCTTCATTTTTGCAATAATTATGTATAAATGATTTAGTCAGTGTTTGCCCATTGTAAAATATTTTAAATCCCTTATTTATATTCTAACATTTATCACATGGTGCCATTTTTACAGCTGGCAAGTGATGAAGCTGCTGCTTACTGTTTTGGCAGTTGGAAACAGCTGTAAACAGCTATTTCCCACAACGCAACAGGGTTCACAGACAGGAGACTACTAAGAGTACGTACTCAGAATTTCTTTGTGGGAGGGGTTTCACCACAATATCAGCCAAACAGCACCCCCTGATGGTCTGTTTGTGAAAAATAATAGATTTCTCATGTAAAAGGGGGTATCAGCTACTGATTGGGATAAAGTTCAATTCTTGGTCTGAGATTTTCTTTAAAGGGAGCACAAGAAAATCGCATGACAAATGCGGTTCTATATGATTTATTTTTTGCTAGTTCCCATTTACAAATTCTACACATGCTTCCCCCCACCCCCTTTGCCACAAATCACAATTGTGCTTTAAAAATCGGCCAATCATCCCACCATAATCACGTCGGAACTAGGGTGGTGAAAATAGTGAAAATCGGATTGCACCGCATTTGTGATCACAATTTACAGTGTGTACCAGCCCCACACTCTATGAAAATAAAATAATAGTTTTGCACAGTGTGGACAATGTGCAGTGTGGAAAGAAGCTATACTATACTAAGTGGTTAAACTAAATATTCAGAATAAGTTTGACAGTATTTTTTCAATTGCAGACTGCTGAAAAGTTAATTTAAACTTAAGATGAAAAAGTATATCCTAGGTGAAAACTCAGGAGAAAAAGTTAATTGCATAACCCTTATGCAATTCAATTTACAGTATCTTCTAAGTTTTTTCCTAGGAGATAATTTCAGTAATTTGCAATTTAAAAAGTACTAAAAGGTAGACAGTGGCACCCCCACAAAGACCCCCCCCCCCCCCCAAAAAAAAAGAAAAGGAGCGAGTGTGGTATGCTAACCGAGCCACGGCAGGTAATGCCAGGTTGTAGGTTGCCTCTGTAAAATTGGCCTCAGTATAGGTAGCTACTATAGTTGCCCCCAGTATAGTTGCCCCAGTATAGCTAGTATATTTGCCCCCAGTGTAGGTAGTATAGTTGCCCCCAGTGTAGCTAGTATAGTTGCCCCCAGTGTAGCTAGTATAGTTGCCCCCAGTGTAGCTAGTATAGTTGCCCCCAGTGTAGCTAGTATATTATCCCCCAGTGTAGCTAGTATATTTTCCCCCAGTGTAGCTAGTGTAGTTGCCCCCAGTGTAGCTAGTATAGTTGCCCCAGTATTAGTATAGTTGACCCCAGTATTAGTATAGTTGCCCCGCGTATAGCTAGTATACTCGCCTCCAGTATAGCTAGTATAGTCGCCTCCAGTATAGCTAGTATAGTCGCCCCTCAGTATAGCTAGTATAGTTGCCCCAGTATAGTATAGTTGCCCCAGTATAGTATAGTTGCCCCCGGTATGGGGGAAGCTTGGAAGGAGGGGCAGTGGAGACCTCCCTCACCTAGGTCCCCTCCTTCTGGTGCCTCCCCCCTCCAAATTAGCAGCGCAGACAGGAGCGGGTAGGAGCGGATGGAGAGGGATTACTCACCTGCTTCCTGCGTTCCAGGCAATGGCGCACAGCATCATCGTCACGTGACACTGGACTCCGACTTCTCCACTGCTAACTGTGCTTCCTCTAATCAGGAAGCACAGTGAGTGGTGGAGAAGGAGGAGACCAGTGTCACGTGATGATGATGCTGTGCGCCATCTCCTGGACCGCAGGAAGCAGGTGAGTAATTCCTCTCCGCCCCCTCCTGCCCGCTTCTGTTACCCGGTGCACCCCTTCCCCTGCCGCCCTCCGGTAGGAGCGCCCCTGAAGGTAGATAAAAAAAAGAACAAACAAACTTATTCTGAGTCATTTCTTGCTTGCTGAAGGCTTAAAAGATTTGTTATTGACAAGGAGTAAAAATATCACCTAGGAGAAAACTCAGGATGAAAAAGTGAATTCATGCATATACATGGTGGATCTTTTGTTAATATATTCCAAATAGTTTCCAAATAACAAGGACCTTTTCCTCTAATCACTGTGTCTTTAAAGTGTACCCAAGGCAACACATGACATGATGAGGTAAGTGTGTATGTACAGTGCAAAACATATTAATAGCCAGGCTGCTTTACTTGTTTTATTCTGTTGCCTGAACGAGTTCATTTTTAAGCATGGAAGTGACATCTTCTGTCTTGTTGTTACCTTGTCGGGAATATAGTAAACATCACTGATAAGCAGATTACAGCCATAAAAGTTTTGGTGGCAGAAAACAACTTCTGAGAGCAGAGGAAGATAAAATAGATGGACTATTTACCTTTTTCTAACTCTGGGACACTTACTAGGCTGGCACTGAGCTGAGGCAACAAAGCATTCAATCTAGTTTGTAAATGCATAAATATAAAATAAAAACCATGGGATATATAAAAAAAAGTAATTTTTAGGGGCAGGAGAATAAATACAATTGTGTATCTCATCAGTTTATTTTCACCTCGGGTCACTTTAAGTGTTAACTATAGTTCTAGAATTGTCTATTCCACAGGGGATTAAACTCCTTTCATTCTTCCAGTGCAGACCACCAGCTCTAGGTCGGTCTGCATTATCCCAACATCCTTCATCCAACTACTCCCATATAGTTGGCAGTGAAATGTAAGTTGTATATTGCCCTGACTCAGCTGGCCCTATAGGAAGAGAAAAGAAGAAAAGGAGAGAGAAAAGAAAAAGTAACCACAAGTGAAAGGGGGGGGGGGGGGGGGTGGCACACATATAGGAATCCTTTGGCAACATACCCTCATGGTATATAGTCACTTCTCATGGCCTGGGTCTGAAGCTGATCAACCTGCCCCGTCACAACATTCACTTAATCTTCTGATCCCATAGAAACCCCCCCCCCCCCCTTCCCATGTTTTCATATGTTACATTTATTTCTCATGTAGTACGCTTGTCATTTTCTCCATCTTCTGAATATCATGGAACAACTTCACAATGGAAGAAGTCTCTGTTGTCCTCCAGTGCCTTCCTACTAGGATTCTGGCCGCGTTACTCAGATGCCTTATTAAGGACTTACCATAAGCCTTAATACTCCAAGGACCAAGGGTTGAAGTGTAAGAGATAAAAGCTCAATCCTCCGGTAACCTCATACCAGTCATCTTCTCTGTATATTCTCTAATTTCTATTCAGAACATCCTGATATTCTGGCAGTCCCAAATAAGTGTATTAATGTCTGCTCCTTTTTCTAGCATGCCTAATTAAGGACTTCCCATAAGCCTTATTACTCCAAGGGTTGAAGAGTAATCGATAACAGCTCGCCTCCTCCAGTACCCTCATTCAAGTTATCTTCTCTGTTTACCACTTGCATATAAGCCGAATTTTTGGGACAAAAAAGTGTCCCAGAAGTGGGGAGGTCGGCTTATATGCGAGTCATGTGTAGGGGGTGTGTGGGTATTGTTACCTCTCCTTGCTCCTGGCAGCATCACCCATGAAGCTCTGCTTGTTGCTAGATGAATTTCTTCTTGTCCCAGGGAGCCACTTCCCGTTTCCCTTGCAGTTCCATACTCGGCCGCTAACTCCTATCCAGAACATCCTAATATTTTGTCTCAAAAGATGTGTATTAATGTCCGCTCTTCTTTCTGGCATCTAAAGCACTTCCTATCAGTCTCAGGAAACTTTTTTTTCTTTAATTTGCTCGGTGTGTAGTACCACCTTGTTAATATTTTGGGGAGTCAGGATTTTTCTCCATTGTGTATCTGAAACATTTTATTTTATATCTGTGGAGATATATTGAGGTGCTGATGATATTAAGGATAAATGAAGAGAAAGATCCGCACCACCTTCAGAAAAGCTTAGTCTGTTTTATTGGAAAAAAAACATACAAATTTAAAAAAGAACTTTAAGGCAGGACAGTCCACTGTTTCGGGCTCCTGCCCATCTTCATGCTGCCTAGAACTAGGCAGCATGAAGATGGGCAGGAGCCCGAAACAGTGGACTGCCTTAAAGTTCTTTTTAAATTTGTATGTTTTTTTCCAATAAAACAGACTAAGCTTTTCTGAAGGTGGTGCGGATCTTTCTCTTCATTTGCCACAGTTTGAGTCCCATGGTGTCCGGGACTATTAGATCTGCACACCTGACCATCTGAAATTGATGGAAGCCAAGCAAGTGCGACTCCACACTCAAAATTACTGATGATATTAAGGATAACAGGAACATATTTCCTTCATTTTTTTTGACTATCATATGGGATTGTCTGTTAGCCAGCAGGGGCGTAACTAGAAATCACTGGGCCCCCCTGCAAAATTTTTGAATGGGCCCCCCCCATTATATATTCAATAAAGGTCACCGTATTAAATTTTCAATATATCATGCGATGACCTACAGCATATATATTTGAATCTAATATTCCACCTGCATTTGCACTCAAATTTTAATCCGTAATGCACTAACCCATATCGTACAGGTCTCCACATAACAGATCAATGAGCTCTGAGTGCAAACGCAGAGGGGATATTTGAATCAAGTATATACTGTATTATGGATGTCTCTGGCCAGGGGCATATTTAAACAAAATACATGTGTGTCTCTCTCTTCTCTGACACCCCTAGGTTATTGGGAAAGGAAGCTTTAGTATGGGTTTACACAAAATGGGCTGGGTCAGCATCCTTATTGCCTCCCAGATTCCGCACCTCTTTGAAAGGAATGGATATGAATCTGCTGTGCGCTAAAAATGCTTTCAAAAGTGCAGGAAGAGATGCATTGCCAATACACTGAATAGTGCATTTGGATGACAACGGAGACACCTTAATTCAGTATCAACCTAGTTTTAGGCACTGTGTCCCAGTGACATAAGCATCAGTTTTCTGTATTATAGTCTGAAATCAGCATTAACATTGATCCTGGCATTTTATTCAAAATGTCTGGGACTACAGAAGGAGAGTATTAGTTAGGATGTTGGGTAAGGGTAGACTTAGATGTTAGGGATAGGCTCATGGAAGGGAATAATGTTAGAGTAGAGTTTAGTGTTAGACATCAGGTGTAGTTCTGTGAAGGGGAAATTCGGATTAGATATTAGGAAGGGATTAACATAGGGACACAGAGCACAGCGTAAGATGTTCAGCTTCAGAAAGTGGGTAATGTTAGGGTTCTGCTCAGGCAGTGTTGTAACAATAGCCCCACTTGTCCTCTGCCATGGGGGGAGGAGGGGGGGGCAGCGGAACCCAGGGGAAACTCTGCATCGCGTACCCTATGTCCTTGCGGTCGGCTCCTCATGCATGTAACATGGCTTGCAGAGACGGGAGTTGTGCAGTGACACGCTGCACAGATTGTGCTGCTCGAATCATATAAAGTACAATATGCCGCAGCTCTGCTAAGTCGTGTGTGCCAGGTGGGGGGGGGGGGGGGGGTAGCATGGCAGTGCCAACAGGCTGCCTGCTAGGGATGCTCGGAAATTCCGCGGAATTATGAATTCCGTGATTCCGGCCGGAATTAGGTTAATTCCGATTCCGGTAGTGAAATCGGAATTCCTATACCTCTGAAACGGAATTCCGCGGAAATTTTATAATTCCGACGGAATTTTCCTAAATAACACAAAAAAAATCTCTCTCTCTCTCTCTCTCTCTTCCTCCTCCTCCTCCTCCTCCTCACCATGACCCACACACTACATGCTAAAGCTGGCGGTAGCATAAACCATACTTCCATTATGATCAATTCGATAGAAAAAGTAGCATGATTAAGGATTTGTACTTTTTGAAAAGCATGCTTATATACCATAGCTGGGATTTGAACCCAGAACCTAGTGTGTAGTAGGTATCTGTCTTACCCTCTAGACCATGACCCACACTACATGCTAAAGCTGGCGGTAGCATAAACCATACTTCCATTATGATCAACCCAGGACCTAGTGTGTAGTAGGTATCTGTCTTAACCTCTAGACCATGACCCACACTACATGCTAAAGCTGGCGGTAGCATAAACCATACTTCCATTATGATCAATTTGATAGAAAAAGTAGCATGATTAAGGATTTGTACTTTTTGAAAAGCATGCTTATATACCATAGCTGGGATTTGAACCCAGGACCTAGTGTGTAGTAGGTATCTGTCTTACCCTCTAGACCATGAACCATACTGCATGGTAGTAGGTATCTGTCTTACCCACTAGTAAGGCTGAGGCTGGAGAGGCTGCAGCCTCAGGGCGCAGTGTAGGAGGGGGTGCACAATTCATTCAGCTGTCATTCCCAATTGTGTTTGAAGCAGAAAGAAATAAGAAAAGGTGATACATGGCAGCGACTGCAAGCCAGATAAGTAGAGATTAAGGTGTTGGGGGGGGGGGGGGGCTGGGGTACCTCTTACCCAGGTGACAATCTGCAAGCCAATTGGATAGCAGTGTCACCTGATGTGGAATTTGATTGGAAACCAGCAAAATTTCTGCTTTCTGGCTTCCATGTGGATGGGGGGTGCTGCACTGCTATTCCATATGTGGACCACCAATATTTAAAGATGTAGCTGACTGCATTTATAAGCAATACATTTTCTGTGTGGGGGGCCGGTAAGAAAGCCTTAGGGGGCCACATTCGGCCCGCGGGCCTTAGTTTGAGGACCACTGCTCTAGACCATCAACCACACACAGGGCCAGGCTTTAGCATGTAGTGTGGTCAGAGGTGGGACAAGGTCCTTCAGCACCCAAGGCTGAGACAGCAAAGTGCGCCCCCCCATCCCTCCCACCCCAGCTGTCACACACTGATTGCTATTACACTAAGAGGTACCCCAGGGCCCCCCCCCCCCCCCCACCCCCAACACCTTAATCTCTACTTATCTGGCTTGCAGTCGCTGCCATGTATCACCTTTTCTTATTTCTTTCTGCTTCAAACACAATTGGAATGACAGCTGAATGAATTGTGCACCCCCTCCTACACTGCGCCCTGAGGCTGCAGCCTCTCCAGCCTCAGCCTTACTAGTGGGTAAGACAGATACCTACTACCATGCAGTGTGGTTCATGGTCTAGAGGGTAAGACAGATACCTACTACACACTAGGTCCTGGGTTCAAATCCCAGCTATGGTATATAAGCATTCTTTTCAAAAAGTACAAATCCTTAATCATGCTACTTTTTCTATCAAATTGATCATAATGGAAGTATGGTTTACTACCGCCAGCTTTAGCATGTAGTGTGGGTCATGGTCTAGAGGTTAAGACAGATACCTACTACACACTAGGTTCTGGGTTCAAATCCCAGCTATGGTATATAAGCTGTTTTGAAAATCTGCAATTCACTACTGCATGATATGCATGATATGCATGGATGGATGGATGGATGATATGCATGGATGGATAGGAGGAGGAGGAGGAGGAGGAGGAGGAGAGATTTTAAAATTTTTCCGACGGAATTCCGTATAAGTCGTAATTCCGCGGAACTGCCTCGGTATACCGTCGGAATGGAACGGTAACGGAATTTCTATATGACGGAATTCGGAATTGTGCCGGAAACGAAATCGGCTATTCCGACCATGCCTGCTGCCTGCCCTTTTGTGGGGGTATAGCTGGAGAGCGGCAACTATGATCAGGTATTAAGGGCCGGTTCACACGGTTGCTCGGCTTCTCGTCTAAATGCTCTTCTGCACGCTCGGAATAATGTATTTAGTGGCTTTCAGCGGTGTGCAGAATGTTTCACTTCCTGCAGGAAAACATGGAAAAGCGATCCTGGAAGCAATATGTTGCTTCAAGGATTGGCTAAGTGCTGGCCAGACAATGCGGAACATGAGGAGAAATATGCAGCGTTTGCACAAACCAAACAGTAAATGGTTTTGTAAGCACTGCCCATTTATTTGAATGGGCAGCACTTAACGACGAACGCTTCAGCCGGCTTTTACAGCCCAGTAAATATGTGTGAATGAGTCCTAACAAAGGGGCATAGAAGTCAGGGTTAGGTGCCAAAAAGTAATGGATGTTGGTGGGTGGGGTCTGGGTGGACAGGTTAGACATCAAGGTTAGACATTTAAAGACTGAAACCAAACTACTTTAATATTTCCTTATTTTACACTATATTATCTGTGAGGTGCAGGGCAGGGCATAGCAGGACGATGCATACCTTTTCACAGGATATTCCTCTGCTCAGCCTGCACCGACAGTCTTCCAGTTCCCTGTGTCACTGTGTCACCCGATACCAAAGTGCAGGAGATAAGAAACTCCTGTCAGCTTTCAGCAGCCTCCCAGGAGAGTCATATACATTCTTCACTGATCTGCCCGGACAGGACAGAGCTAGCCACGCAGCACCCAGCGAGCATCAGAGAGCAGAGGAGGAAAAACCATTGGCTCCAACAGCAAGCAGGAAACAACTTCCTGTGAGTGGCTCTGTGATGCTGGTCCGATGCCTGCTGGGATAGCTCTGTCCTCCTGTCGGGGCAACTCTCGGCGCAAGATGCAGGTCCCTTGTGCACTCCCCCTGTATGCCGTTTGCATTCTCCGGATGGGCCCCACAGGACAAAAAAATACTATATGACCGCCTGTTCACCTCCCGCTCAACTCGAGCCTGCTAAGCATTTATCACCTCTGCACAAAGCAAGCATGGAAGGGCCCCTAGGAGCCCCCGGGCCCCCCTGCATTTGCAGAGTCTGCAGGGTCTATAGATACGCCAGTGTTAGCCAGTCTTCCTGGAATTCCGTATAAAGTGTAAATTACCTATCATTGTCTGCTTCTAATTAGGAAACCCTTAATTAGTTGCTGTGAAGCCTATACAGGTGGTCAGACCATGTTGTCTGAATAATGTCTCCGAGGTGTATTGTGTTTGGGAGCAATTGTCACCTATCACACAGGACATCCTGCTGCAATGTGAAAGCCTTAATCAATTGTCACCTGTAACCTGGGGAGATTGGAAGTGAAGGAAGTCTTTTGTTTTGTGTGTGTGCTACAGTACCCTTTTCATGTATGTGGATCTCTGGAAATCCCATTTATGTCTGAGAACGGAGACAGGAAAACGCCTTAATCCAGTTTTCACCTGGAGTTGAAAGCCTAACTTCACAATCTTTGATGTATAGTAGACTTTTACCTGGAAATGGAATATGTCTGAGATTTAATTAAAACCTAGTTCCTCCCCTCCCCAAGTAAGTTGCAGCCTCCAGGCGTAGCTCAGAGTATAAAAAGCAGAGGCAAATGCCTAGTGACTATCTGCTCTGGGAGTTAGCGCATAGCTAGAGTCGATCTCGACTTCCGGTCGAACAAGCGGCATGCTCCTGCCGACAACTTTGAGACCTTCAAGTTGGTAACGTTTTTTTTTAATCCCCATTTTTATTTTACGCAAATATCCGTGTGTGTTATCTTTGTAACTTTTATCTTGTAACTATTTTTACTTTGTTTTTTGTAATCTTGTTGTATATATTAAGTTCTGCATTGTTCTATGTTTTTCTAGAATATTAAATTATTATTTAATAAGTTTGACTTCTGCCGTACTAAACTAACACTCATAGCCTAGAAGAGACTGAAGTGTAACCGTGTATAAGTTCATGCCTAATTGTACGCTTGAGCAACACTACCGTAGGAAATTGTAATTGCATTGTGTGTGGGGGCGTTTGTCATACGTTGGCCTAAGCGCGCAGCTGACCCAACGTACGAACAACGCCAGTGCGAGTAGCTAACAGTATCGTTCGGAACGACTGTTAGTGGGTCTTTGCTTCACGACAGTGTAAGATTGCAACTGTGTGTGTGTGTGGGTGCGTGGCGTTCCCGTATTTGGCCTAAGCGCAAAGCTGACCCAAATACGAAAACGCGGAGTGCGCGCTGAGGACTCGACAGCAGAGTGGAAGTGTCTAGCAACGCTAGTGGTGGCAGTGAGAGGTGTTTTGAGGGGTTCCAGCCTTGTTTGTAGCTTAAATAAGGCTGTTCCCCGCTTAATCTGGTCAAACCCGCAGTCGGGAACCGTATACGCAGGCGTGCCGCGGGCCGGTTCCTGACATAATTGGCTGGCAGTGGTGGCATCGTTTAGTACATTAGTACGCAGTTTAGCTCGCTATTCTGAGTACTAAAGGCTGGAAGCTTGCTAGAAGCAACTAGCCTACAGAAGTCTACTCAGTGCAGAATCTATATACGTTTTTTTTTTTTGTTCAAAGATACACACTTGGTGTTTGCTTTCCCTCCCCCCCTTTTTTTTTTCTTTTTATTTTGTGCAACACGATGGCTCAGAAAGCATCCAGCTATGCAAGGCAAAACAAAGAGATACTACTCAACCTGTGTGAGCACAAAGGCATCGAGACGGTGAGCGGCCAGACTAAGGAGCAGTTAGTTCGTGCGCTCGAGGAGCATGATGAGGCAGAACGAGCCCGTGCTTCAACGTCAGCAGATGCAGCTCACGACACGCCAGAGGAGGAATCGCTCCCGCCACAGGATGCGAGTGGAGACGATGTCCTGGATGATCCACCTAACACGGAGATGACATCTCTGGAAGCCGACCTACAGCTACTAGGTTCGGCTGAGCCCGAACTGCGCCTAAAGCTGATTCTGGAACATCGGCAAGCAGAGAGGGAAATACGACAAGCAGAGAGGGAACAAGCTGCCCAGCGACTCCAGGCCGAGAGGGACAGACTCCGGGCAGAGGAGGGAAGAGCTGAACGGCAACACCAGCTGGAGCTGGCTAAACTTCAGCAGCAGAACCGGTCTGCTGGACCCGCAGAACGCGAAGGTGAGCGAGTCCACAGAATCCCCCTGGATAAGTTCCCCGCTATGGACAAGGACTCTGACATAGACACTTTCCTACAGGGGTTTGAAAGGACTTGTCGGCAGTATGGGGTGCCCCGTGAGCAGTGGGCAAGATACCTCACACCAGGGCTGAGAGGCAAGGCCCTGGAGGCGTTTGTGAGTCTCCCCCAGGAGGAAGAAACAGACTTTGAGGCAATTAAGAAAGCCATCATTGCACGATACCACCTCACGCCAGAGGTGTATCGAAAACGTTTCAGGACAGTGCAGCGAGGTCCTAATGACAGCTACCTGGACCATGCTTGCAACCTGCGCACTGCATTCCAGCAGTGGCTAAAAGGACTGTCAGTTAAAACCTTGGATGCCCTGCAGGAGCTGATGATAAAAGACCAGTTCCTACACACCTGTCCTGTGGAGGTCCGGCTGTTTGTGCTGGATCGAGAACCAAAGACAGTGGATGAGGCTGCGGAAATGGCCGATTCCTACACCGCCCATAGAGCACCTGAGTCCCGGAGGACTACTACGCCCAGCTGGAGGGGAGAACAGATTGCTAAACCTGTGTCACCCAGCACCCAGAGGAGGCAAGCACCACTGTCTCCTGGATTCAAGCAACCTGACACTCGGAAATGCTTTGTATGTGACAGGGTGGGTCATATCAGCACGACTTGCCCAGAGAGGAAGAGGGAGGCCCCAAAATCCAATGAGGCCTCAAACGCCAGTGAAGTCCCAACTGCTCTGTGTGCTACCAGGAATGCCACTGGCTATGCAGAGAATCTGCAGCTGGTCACGGTTGGGGGTACAGTTGCCACTGGGCTGAGAGACACTGGAGCAGAAGTGACTCTCATACATCCCCAGCTTGTGAACCCAGAGCAGTACGTACCTGGGAAAATGATTGCTGTCAGAGGAATTGGGGGTGTCACCACAGCAATACCCACCGCCTTGGTCCACCTGGATTGGGGGGCCGGCAGCGGATTGAAAGAAGTTGGGGTAACCGACAAAATCCCCACCAACGTTTTGCTGGGTACTGACCTGGGACGGTTAGTTGCCCGGTATGAGCCTACTCCAAACCCTGTGGAGCCTGCATCCCCAGCAGGAGTTCAGGACTCTTGCAAGGTACTGTCTGATAATGCTGTGCAAATGGGGAGTGCTGGTGAGGCCCCAGGGGCTATGGACTGTGTGCTAGGAGCCAGCCCTAGTGAGTCTCCAGTGCCTAGGCCTGGAGGGGGACATGTTGATACAGAGAATGCAGAAACTGATGATGTCATTTATGACGCCCGGACTATCGAGGCGATCGATGCAGGAACTGTTGATGATAATTGTGAAGTGCTGAGTAGCAATGTGTGTAATGATACAGATAATGTGAATGTTTTATGTGATGTTCTAAATGTCAATATGTATAAGACGGATAATGTTGATATCATATGTGTTGTGCTACACAATGATGCTTGTCCTGTGGACACTCCGTCAGCTGCAGGAGTAACCAGCAATGGTCGCTGGGCTGCAGCAGATGGATTGCCCACTGAAGGGGCAGACGGCGCCAGGCCGGGTCTTCCCCCTTCCGATGTTTTTAAGACCAAAGGTGATGTGGTTTATGATACGTGTAATGTGGACGCTCCCTCAGCTGCAGTGGTAACCCGCAACGCTAGCGGGTCTGCAGCACAGGGACTGTCCACCGAAGTGGCAAATGTTGCTGGGTCAGCCACATCCAATCCGGAACCTGGCCCGGAGGGCCCAGGAGCCTCTCCGTCTGCAGCCTTCCTGGAATGTGTGACAGGCAGCACTGAGCTCTCTGGGGCTGTTCGATTTGACAGCAGCCTGGAAGAGCTCAGTGGGCTAGCCAGCAGGTCACCAGCTGGGAGGGGCGGGCTGAGAGGGTCCTGGGAAGTTATTCCCTCTGAGCTGTCCGAAGTGGAGGAGGCAGACCGGCAGATACTCGTTCCCCACAGGGACCGAGAGATAACTCCTGCCACTATAGAGAGAGTGCGTGTAGCGACGGTTGGAACCCTTCCCCAGCTGCAGCACTGTCTCTATGGTCGCCAATTCACGGTTGTCACTGACTCACATTCCCCTGGTTGGTTACGTCAGGTTGCCAAGGGCAACGACACATTGCAGCAACCTGACCTAGCTTTCCAGTTGTGTAGCTTGGAGCTAACTGACAGGTGGGGAACCCTCCTGAGGATGCTAAAGGGTTACCCCACCCGGCCAGGCCGTCAATGTAGGCTTTGGCAGGATGATTCGTTAGACTCACCTACAAGCGCTATCTGGAAGGGGAGCAATCATGGGAAGGCTGATGGGCTGTCCCGTCAAGCAGAACCAACAGTGTAGGTGCAGGCAGGATGATCTGGGAAGATCGTCTGCCTTGCACCAAGTTAACGGCGGAGGTGTGGAGATATATTGAGGTGCTGATGATATTAAGGATAACAGGAACATATTTCCTTCATTTTTTTTGACTATCATATGGGATTGTCTGTTAGCCAGTCTTCCTGGAATTCCGTATAAAGTGTAAATTACCTATCATTGTCTGCTTCTAATTAGGAAACCCTTAATTAGTTGCTGTGAAGCCTATACAGGTGGTCAGACCATGTTGTCTGAATAATGTCTCCGAGGTGTATTGTGTTTGGGAGCAATTGTCACCTATCACACAGGACATCCTGCTGCAATGTGAAAGCCTTAATCAATTGTCACCTGTAACCTGGGGAGATTGGAAGTGAAGGAAGTCTTTTGTTTTGTGTGTGTGCTACAGTACCCTTTTCATGTATGTGGATCTCTGGAAATCCCATTTATGTCTGAGAACGGAGACAGGAAAACGCCTTAATCCAGTTTTCACCTGGAGTTGAAAGCCTAACTTCACAATCTTTGATGTATAGTAGACTTTTACCTGGAAATGGAATATGTCTGAGATTTAATTAAAACCTAGTTCCTCCCCTCCCCAAGTAAGTTGCAGCCTCCAGGCGTAGCTCAGAGTATAAAAAGCAGAGGCAAATGCCTAGTGACTATCTGCTCTGGGAGTTAGCGCATAGCTAGAGTCGATCTCGACTTCCGGTCGAACAAGCGGCATGCTCCTGCCGACAACTTTGAGACCTTCAAGTTGGTAACGTTTTTTTTTAATCCCCATTTTTATTTTACGCAAATATCCGTGTGTGTTATCTTTGTAACTTTTATCTTGTAACTATTTTTACTTTGTTTTTTGTAATCTTGTTGTATATATTAAGTTCTGCATTGTTCTATGTTTTTCTAGAATATTAAATTATTATTTAATAAGTTTGACTTCTGCCGTACTAAACTAACACTCATAGCCTAGAAGAGACTGAAGTGTAACCGTGTATAAGTTCATGCCTAATTGTACGCTTGAGCAACACTACCGTAGGAAATTGTAATTGCATTGTGTGTGGGGGCGTTTGTCATACGTTGGCCTAAGCGCGCAGCTGACCCAACGTACGAACAACGCCAGTGCGAGTAGCTAACAGTATCGTTCGGAACGACTGTTAGTGGGTCTTTGCTTCACGACAGTGTAAGATTGCAACTGTGTGTGTGTGTGGGTGCGTGGCGTTCCCGTATTTGGCCTAAGCGCAAAGCTGACCCAAATACGAAAACGCGGAGTGCGCGCTGAGGACTCGACAGCAGAGTGGAAGTGTCTAGCAACGCTAGTGGTGGCAGTGAGAGGTGTTTTGAGGGGTTCCAGCCTTGTTTGTAGCTTAAATAAGGCTGTTCCCCGCTTAATCTGGTCAAACCCGCAGTCGGGAACCGTATACGCAGGCGTGCCGCGGGCCGGTTCCTGACAATATCTCTTTGCCCTTTATTCCTTATTTGTAAAGTATGTTCTGGCCAGGGGTTTAGTATAGTATATATTTGCGACTGTGCCACCTTAACCCTTCCACCCCCATACATAGGTCCTCAAAGGGGCTATTCTTTTATTCCTCTATTGAGGATAAGCATTATTATTTAATCCTGCTTGAAAATCTGTGTAGTTTAGCATTGGAATTAGGGGTGAGGAGCCAATTGTCAAAGATGTCGGGTGAGAATATCTATAAAACATTACAAACAAAGAAAAATTATCAATGACAATATCTATAAAACACCTTTAAAGGGACTCCGACCAGTACTGCAAAGTAATTGAAGATGCACACCAATATGTAGCTGGTGCTCTCCTCTTTCATTTGATGCCTGAATCACCATTCTACACCAAATAGTTTTCATTCAATTTCAATTTAAAAATTGCAGCCGCCATCTTGGCTATGTTATAACTTCCTGGTCACCCCTGGCCAGATTAATATTCCTCTCTGTTAGAGTAGTGCATCACTGAATGAAGCAGGAAGAGGAAGTGACACGCATGGCCATTGAACAAGTGAAGGAAGCAGGAAGAGGAAGTTACATGCATGGCCATTGCAAGAGGCTCCTCCAGAGGGGTCATAGCATGACTTTGTATGAATTTGTATAAAGACAAAGATGGTCCGCAACTTGTCCACTAGGTTTAGTGGCTTTATTAAGGACGTATCCAGTGACACAAAGCCAACATGTTTCGTACCCGAAGGTCCTTACTCATGGCTAAAAGGTAGCCACTAAACCTAGTGGACAAGTTGCGGACCATCTTTGTCTTTATACAGTTTCATTTGGAATAGAGCTTCCAGAATCCAGCACAGTCCGGTACCAGGGGTTGAGCGGTATTACCACTTTCACTTTTGTATGAAGTCGTCTGGCCCCATGCATTTTATAACAGCAACACCAAGGGGTATTTGGACAAAACAAGTGGCTGGTAAGTGTGCTGACACACTCAATTGTTCGTGGGTATGCTTAAAGGCAAACCCATAACACTTTTAAATGAGGTAATGTGTACCAGGACATGTGTTTGAGAAATTTCACACTGAAGTAACTGGTCTTTTTTTAAACCATTTCCCTCCAATCATTTACTTATTTATTGTATTTATAAAGCGCCAACATATTATGCAGCGCTGATCATTAAAACAAATGTACCCTTTAAGAGGAACTGTAGTGAAAATAACATAATGAATAAAAGTGCTTATTGTTTACAATATTTGATTACAGATTATTTAGTCATTGTTTGCTCAGTGTAAAATATTTCATCTCCCTGATTTACATTCTGATATTTATCACTGGTGGTAACATCTTTAGTCCTGCCAGGTTTTCTGTACAGAATGTTTGTTACTGAGCGTTCCATGCACAGAGGGAGACATTTGGAAAAAAGCACTTACTGTATATACTCACGTATAAGCCTAATTTTGAGCACAAAAAAATGTGCTGGAAAGTTACCCCCTTGGCTTATATGCGAGTCAGTGGAGCAGAACGGATGGTGGAGCAGGTTTTGTTACTGGCAGAGGAGCGTAAGGATCGTGCATTAGTAATCCTGCTCTTGCCAGTTGGCTCCCTGCTCTGTCCGTGCCCCCCATCCCCTGCAACATGGTGTGCAGAGTGTGCTGCTCAAGACTACCTGAGTCCCCTGGCTTGTGAATCAGAGTGTGCAAGCAATGTGCCAGTGGTGCAATGATCAAGGATTCTTCCTGTGTGGCAGTCGCTGTCTCTCATATCTATGGCATCTGAAGACACCGCTGTATTCCTCCTTGGAGCACATCTGGCTATGGGGAGAGGGGCTGAATTGCACAGGGGGCAAATTAGGCTACTGTGGAGGGGGCTATACTGGGTAAGGGGCTTATACCAGAGTCAATCACTTTTTCCTGGTTTCTGAATGCATTTTGACTCAACTCTCCCCCCCACTCCACAATCTGGTGCTGTTTTACTTTTTTTTTTTTAGCTGGGGCCGTTCTCCTAAATATTGGCCACTTTCACAGGCTAACAATATTAAAGTGCTTGCTTGATTGTGGGCGGGCCACAAAGCTATTTGTAAAATCAGCCTTACAGCTATTACTATGCCATAATTTGCTTCTTCTCTGAGGCCTAGGGTAGCAGATGGCACCAGCGTAGGCATAGCTGTGGAGCAATTTATGCCAAAAGTCATAAAAATGGTGTTTGAAAATGTACCCTGCTTACCACTCTGCTCCATGGAAGCCAATGGCATGTCCCATTTTTTAAAATGGCATATATTATCTGTCAATTAGCCTGACTGACTATTAGCTGTTCAGGAAGATGGCGCCTTAATTGGAAACCATGGCCACAAGATTCTTGTTTTTTCTTGTTTTTCTTACCTTTTTCCTACCAATTTACCTTGTTTCCCCCCTGAAGGTGTGCAGTCACTGCAGTGTTGTCCGATGTTGCCTGCGATGCTGGTGCAGGTTGTGAAGAGTTCAAGACCTGGAGTTTTTTCTGCCTTGCCACTACCTGGGTCTATTGTCTGTGCAGGTACAGACCTTGTGGAATCCACCACTGCTACTCAGGAGGTCGGGGCTCCACTGAGTTAGGAAGACACCACGCTGATCCGGCAACCTTTGGCCTTGCTGGATGCCAGCTCCATCCATCCATCGGCTGCTGCTGCTGCACCGCAACAGGGACAACTCTGGTTCAGCTCCTCTATGATGCCAATCACTAAACTGGAAGTAAGAGCCACCACAGCTGGATGCAGGGGCGTAGCAATAGGTGCAGAGGTAGCGACCGCATCAGGGCCCTTGGGCCAGAGGAGCCCTCCCTCAACTACAGTATTAGCTATCTATTGGTCCTGTGCTCATAATATCACTTCTATAGATGCTTTAAATAGTTGTAATCATTAACAAACTGTTCCCCATCCCCTTCTTGCACCTCTGCCACTGTAGCTGCCATTGGCAGGTTTTGGTGCTCTGTATCAATTGTTATGTATAGAGTGCTTGGTGGGCTCCATTGTAAAACTTGCATTGGGGCCACAGGTCCTTAGCTACGCCACTGACTGGACGCTTCGGTGACAGACAGATTATCTTGACCAGCCCTGCTGAATGCTGCCCAGAAGTCTAGACCCACCACAGAAATGAACACTAAAGCACCTTTTGAACTGGAACACCTTGGCCAGCACTGCCAGATGCCAGATGTCAGCAATCAGGATCCTCAGTGGCCATCAGCAGGTTCCTTTCATGAAGAACTGGGTCATCACTGCTGAACCTTTGCCTCCCTCTGTACCCCCTTACTCCCTGATTTCTCATTAGGGATAATAGATGTTGCAAAGTGTGACTGGTGGCTCCGTAGTATGGCAGCCTCGGCTTTTGGCTTTCGGACATTATCCCCCCCCATCCTTCTAGAATCTGTATAAGCCAAAACCAATTCCTGGTACAACCCCCATTTGTACTTGGCGAAATAAATGATTCTAATTCTGACAGTTCCTTCATAAATCTGGCATTCACTGGTTTTAAAAATTGAGCAAATAATTTCAAGTTGATGCAAGTTTATGCAAATTTAAATACACATTTACGTATCTTAAAAATTGACTAATTTAATGACATTAAGGAGAAATGTGATTGGTCCATTTTCCATAATTCTGCATCATCTCAGGATTTTTTGCCTACTGAACAGCCCAAAATCTGAGTACCTTTTCCATAAGAGCTAGATGATTTGTAAACTCATCTACAGAAAGTAGAATATTGAGTATTTTAGGGAGCAAATGTTTTGTCTCTGGGTCTTAGAGGGGGAAAAACAGGTAGATTTTACTATTATTTAAAACATCCTTAATTTCAGCACTAGCATATTTTTTATGTAATGTGAAGTGGTTGATGCCTTGAACAGGAAGACAGAAGACAGGTTGGATCAGCTTTTCTGTGCTCAAGACAAATCTCTTATCTATATTTTGGCTTGATAGAAACATGTCATAAAAATGCCAGTACTATGATACATACCAAAGTTTTCCTCTAATCCTCAGCCAGAAAGATAAGCTGTTTGAAGAACAAAGTGCTTGCTCAATTCCTGAAAAAATGGGGGTTTTGGAAAAGCAAGACATAATCTCATCTGTGTTTTCAGCTATGTGTTATTGTCTCAGAACACCGACACAGAGCTGTCAATCAACCCCTCTAACTACACAGAATAAACTTCAATAGAGACTCCTGTATCGTCTGGCTCATAGGAAAATAGCAACAACGGTGACAGGGCAATGCTCCTACTGCGTCCATGATTAGGAGGAGTATGTGCTACAGAATGAGTGAGATTAGCCACACATATCTTACCTAAGAGTCTCTCACCTTGTCCCCAGTTGACATCCACAAGGCTCATACATATTATAGGGAAACAAAATAGGACAGACTATAATTTTGATCTGGATCACACATGCTCAGATGCATTTGGAAAAATGCCAATATCTGGAATTTGACAGATCTATAAGTGCTGTTTATTATTACGTAATCAGTTTTGCATAATAAGTACTTACCTTCTATTATTGTTATTACTGTATGCAGACCACTAACCAGTGGCGTAGCTAAGGAGCAGTGGGCCCCGATGCAAGTTTTAAAATGGGGCCCCGTAAGCACTCTATACATAACAATTTATACGTCGCACCAAAACCTGCCAATGGCAACTACAGTGTCAGAGGTGCAAGAAGCGGATGGGAAACAGTGTGTTAAGGATTACCACTATTCAAAGTATCTATAGAAGCGATTATTATGAGCACAGGACCAATAGAGAGCTAATACTGTAGTTGAGGGAGGGCCCTTTGGGGCCTCTCTGCCCCAAGTGCCCCGATGCGGTCACTACCTCTGCAACCCCTATTGCTACGCCCCTGACACTAACTCGATTTTAATCTCTAGCTTCTAACTCTATGCCTAAAGCACTACACACTTTAACAATGTTTCACCCTGAAGTTGTCTTTAGACATGATGTTGGGCAGTACTTTGGAAGCAATTAATGTACAGCCAGGATGTCTGACACCCACCCAAGCATCGTGTTTAGCTCTATTAAACGATCAAGAATTTACATAAGCAGGCCCGGATTTACATCACAGGAGCCTATAGGCACCAAAGTCTTGGCACCCTAGACTTTGCCCTCCATGAACCTACAAACCCCCACTGAACCCCATCACAAGTGTGCTGGCTGGCTTAGCAGTCACTTCTCCCTTACTTCATTTGCCTGTGATAGGTAGCTAAAGGTGCCCCTTAGTATTAGGTAGCCAAAGATACCCTCAGTATTAAGTTGCCCTCGATTGAAGAGAGATCATCAGTGGAATGCTGACACCCGGGTGAGTAACCTCTCATGTATACTCTGCTCAGGACTCTGCGTAGGGAAGAAGGGAGGGAGGCATTCAAGGGCCAAAGTGAGCCACCTTTCTATCACCAGGCGACCTGTAGGCTCGTGCCTACAGTGCCTTATAGTAAATCCAGCCCTGTACGTATGCAGCTTTTAGGTGCACACAACCTGGGGGCCTCCCCTCCCCAGGGCCCCTGAGCCGGCGGATGCCCCCCAGTTCTCTTCCCCCCAACTTTAATGTGTTCCCCGGGCCCTGCAGTGTTTTTTGATGACTGTAGTGACTCACCTGGCCTGGTTGGCGCGCTCCTCCATTAGTCTGTGGCTGCATACATTCCCCTATTCACCTCTGCTGGCCACATCTATTCAGTGACCTGGCAGCATAGTATGTAATAACATATACCAGTTCATGGAGGTGAGGTGGCCCAGCAAACATGAAGATGTGAATGCAAAGAATCAAGAAATAATCATGGAGCGAAAATTGTCAGGGCCCCCGGGGACCACAATAAAGTTTGGGAAAGACCTGGGGGGCCCAGCAGCCAGCTCAGGGCACTGGAGCAATTGCTCAGTTTCTCTCTATGGAAGTGCCAGCCCTGACTGAAGGTGACACTGCAGAACCCCAATATTGTACATATGCATTGCTAGGCAACAGCAGTGTGATGGGATTTGTATCTAAGAAGCAACAGGATTGTCGTTGATTTATATCCACTTGAAGGGAAGGAAAAAAAGAAAGAATAGTCCCCGCACTCCAACGATCATTAGAAGACACACATGTATAGTGCAAGCTGTTTTCTCACTGTGCCTCCACTGGAACAAACATCAACTTAGTCACTTTTTAGAGAGAAAGAGCGTGGGCACCAGTGCGCTTCAATCAGCATTTATTGCACATTCATGGATAAAACAATGTAGCAGCATGTAAAATGGAAACACCATCAGATTACATCACCCGTCCAGATGTCACCCAACACACAGAGCCCGTCCTCCCGACAATTGTTTCGCACCTGCCGGTGCTTGCTCACGGGATCTAGCTCGGTGGCGTTATGATTCCAAACAACGCCACGGAGGAATGGGCGTAACTATATAGTTACACAGACTGACGCCCATTAAGCCTGCCTAAGCCAATCCGCCGCTTAACTCCCAGGCTGACGGGGGAGTGCGCGTCATCTGCGCACTTCCGCCCCCAGCGATGCTCTTCCACCAATCCCGGCTGCATATGACGTCCATAACATATGGGCGTCTGCATTGCCATGGAAACGGGTAAACATACCCGAAGACCAGCGCCGAGCCACTCCCTCCAAGCATTCCGGGAGGGATAGTGGCTTCTCATTGGCCCTGGTGGAATAATGTTACGGAGGTGCAGAGGAGTGGATAGGCAGGCAGGCGCAAGGGGACACATATGTTGTTCACGCCTCACAGTCTAGTGGAATCAAGTATTTATACAGACCATAATTAAATCCAAATGTAATTGTGAGCCAAAACTCGGGGCCTTTGAAAATACAGGCAGATTCAAGCCCCCTCCAACTGGAAAAGTGAATAGTACATAATACATAAACCCAATTTCAAACCTAATTACCCATGAACCCACCAAAGAGGACTATTACACCAACGTTCCCTTACAAGAGGCAATTGGTAACATCTAGGACTATATATACAATGTGTCTATCTCTCTAGGAAGACACTTAGTTCGTTTTTATCATTGAACCCGAGAGGACCCAAAGCATTGGTTTTGGAGATCCAAAAGGACTCCCTCTGTGATAGGAGCTTCTCCCGATCACCCCCTCTTCTTGGAGTCACGACAGCGATCAGACCCACCATTTTGAGGAGGGACGGATCGCTGCCGTGCGCTTCCTCAAAGTGCTTGACCAATCTGGGTACACCCCCTTCAGCCTTCCGGACAAAACGTATATGTTCCACCAATCTCTCTCGCATCGGGCGAGTTGTTTTCCCGATGTAAAAAAAGGAACAGGGACACAGGAGGGCATACACCACAAACTCGGTTCTGCAAGTGATGAAATCTTTAATCTGGAAGTAAACCGAGCCCAATTGGACCTCTTTTGTTTTAAGAACATGAGGACAAGTAGGACAATGTCCACATGGAAAGGTACCTTTAACTTTTTTCCCCCCTAACCAACTATCACGTATGGGAGCTATGAATTCACTATTCATTAGCATGGACCCCAATGTGGGGCCCTTTCTAAATGCCATAGTGGGTGGCTGTGTCACCTTTGGGTCTAAACTCGTATCCTGCTCTAAGATTTGCCAGTTACGTTTAATAATTTCCTGAATTTTATCGGACATAGGGGAATAATCAAAGACTAAAACAAAACCGTTTTTCTCTGGCCTTTCTTTGTTCAATAACAGATCTGTCCGATCAGTGTTTCGAACTTTTTCCAATGCTTGGTCAAGTTGAGTCCTATCATATCCTCTAGCTTGGAAACGATTATACATCTCCAATGCTTGTTTTTCAAAATCTTCATGTCTAACATTGTTTCTGCGTAATCTAAGGAATTGGCTGTACGGTATGGACGACTTTACATGAGGTGGATGATAGCTAGCACTATGCAGAACCGAGTTCGTAGCAGTGCCCTTCCTATGTCCCTTTGTCACCAAGGTACCCTCCGTCACTTCAATGGTAAGGTCAAGGAACGGAATTTGGGATCCTCCCCATTCGCCTGTAAATGACATATTCATGTCATTCACATTAATGTACTGCAGGAATGAGTCAAAAAGGTCCCTGGTGGATCCCCAAATGACCAACACATCGTCCACGTACCTGTACCATGCCCTCAAATAACATCTATATGGATTGCGCTCGCTATAGATGTATTCGGCCTCCCACCTCGCCAAAAATACGTTTGCGAAGGTTGGTGCCACAGATGTCCCCATCGCAGTCCCTGCGATCTGTTTATACCAGACGCCGCCAAACCGAAATGCATTGTGACTTAGCACGAAATCGAGACACTGTCCCAAAAAATCGCTGCCTGGCTCATCGACAAGTTTTGTCGCATAAAGCATATCGAGCACAGTCCTGACCCCCATTTTCTGTGGTATCCTATTGTAAAGGTTTACCACGTCAATGGAGGCCAGGCTGTCACTTTCATGCCATTCCAATTGCTCCACTATCTGGAGGACATGCATTGTGTCCTTCAAGAAAGAGGGAATGTAATTCAACAGGGGTCGGAGGGCATGGTCCAGGTACTTCGAGAGGGGCTCGGTAACCGAGCCCCTTCCTGAGACAATGGGGCGGCCAGGGGGATCCACCAGAGACTTATGTACTTTGGGCAAAAAGTAAATAACGGGTTTCTTGGGGAAGGGCTGATAAAGATCTTCGCCCAACTTAGGGCTCAAAAAACCCCCCTGAACCCCTAAACTCAATAAGCCCCTTAATTTCTGCTGATAGGCAAACGTTGGATCCGTCCCTAACCTAATATAGGTGGAGGAGTCATTAAGTTGCCTCATTGCCTCCTTGATGTAATTATCAGTTTTGAGTACCACGATATTCCCCCCCTTATCAGCTTTTTTAATTGTTAAATCTGGCCGGGATTTTAACCATCTAACTGCCTTCCATTCACTGTTGGAAAGATTACGTTTCTCATGAGGATACACAAGTGCTTTTATCTCCTTAAGGACCTGTTTCTGAAAGATGTCCAAAGTGGACCCAGCCAGAGGTGGAAAAGGTGTAACAGATTTGCATGCCCTAAATTTGGGAACTGAACTTGAAATGTCAGATTCTGTTGTGTTGTTTTCAGCCATTAATGATTGTAAATCATTCAGGGCTAGACAGTCCCCAAATGTCCAATTAGGTTGGAACCCCAATTGTCCAATCTTATTTGGCTCTTTTTCATTGGCAATGTTTCCCCCGAACATCTTATAGATATTCATGTTTCTAATGTTTTTATATAGGTCAATCTCAAAGCGAGTATAGTCAAATTATCCAGTCACCACAAAGTTAAGGCCTTTTTCCAACACTTCAATGCAGGCTTTGGATAGTATAACTCCAGATAAGTTGATCACTTGCAACCTGTCTTCAACTGCGTCGGGAGCAGTCAGTCCCCGATCACAGTCAACCCCTTCCAAGACACTGTTTTCGAATTGTGGTCTTCGTCCCCTCCTGCGCCCTCTCCTCGTTTTTTTCCCCCTAAAGGGCCAGACCTGGGTTTCTTTCCTTTGTTTTCTCCCTCAGACTCCGATCCTGAGTCGGAAGTCCAAGTGCCTCTCTTGGGCTTACGTGGCTTCTTCCTCCTATTGGTTCTGGGTTTAGGTTTGGGTTCTGTAGGAATCCAGTCAAAAATGTGGCCGGATGTAAAATCGTCCCGATCTCGTAAAAACTTATTTAATTTGCGTTCCTTCACTTCTCTCTGGATAGGTACTAATCTCTTGTCTATCTTGGCCTCAATCTCTTTGGCTTTATCTCCAATAGCTACTTTATTTAGTTGATCCTTGAGTTCTTCAATGTCATCAGACAACTTGTCGTGCTCTTGCTCTGATCTCTCCAATGCAAGACCTAATAGGACTTTTGCATGGTCTAAGTGAGCTTGTTTCCACTTTTCGACAAACAAGGTATCATCACTATATTCTGCTGGAGGTCTGTAATACCGGAAACCGCGGGACACATATCCCTTATCCTTATATTTCTTAAAGGATGCAATTGTCCAAAAGACTCTAACTTCTTTTTCAGAGGCTTTAAACAACTTGTGTTCCAGGCGCCTGATGTTGAGGGCTCTGTGTGTGGGTGTGGCTACGCTGTCTTCTGAGAAATACGTCTCCCAGTCAGATCGCTCGTTTTGAAAGGTATCATCTGAATCCACGTCGGTAGCAACCGACATTGGTTCTGACACTTCCGTGCCTGATTCTCTCTGCATGGGTGCGTAAGGATATTGGAAAGATCAACACTTATATCCACTTGAAGGGAAGGAAAAAAAGAAAGAATAGTCCCCGCACTCCAACGATCATTAGAAGACACACATGTATAGTGCAAGCTGTTTTCTCACTGTGCCTCCACTGGAACAAACATCAACTTAGTCACTTTTTAGAGAGAAAGAGCGTGGGCACCAGTGCGCTTCAATCAGCATTTATATTAATAAATGCTGATTGAAGCGCACTGGTGCCCACGCTCTTTCTCTCTAAAAAGTGACTAAGGATTGTCGTTGATGGTAGCAAAAAGGTTGGAATTAGCAGACCTCGTGAGACACCTGTACAGTACACATGCTTGATTCTTGGCCAAGGACAGTCCAGCATGTGTATGAGGCAAACTCACTAGGCTAGATCCATTTGTTTCTGGCAATGGTGTATTTGATAGCCACTGAGTAATGGTGTATAGAACACTGAGTAAAGAACATAAATGCCACTAGATTATTCACACACAAAATATACTTAGTAAAAGGATAAGGTGCTTAAAACATGAGAGATGGGGCTGGACTCTCATTTGATACACAAGACAAGACAAATAACATTTATATTGTGCTTTTCTCCTGGCAGACTCAAAGCACCAGCCACTAGAGCGCACCCTATAGGCAGTAGCTGTGTTAGGAGGTCTAGCCCAAGGACTCCTTACTGAAGAAGTACTGGCTTACTGAACAGGTCCCCTGTGTCAGAGGAAGAGCCCTTAATAATTACACTGTCCAGCCATACAAGTACACCTTTTTCTTTCCCACACCTGTAATTCCTACAGTATGCCACTCCATTCAGACGTTTCCTAAATGCACTGTACCCTTGAACAAAAAGACAGGGCATTAGGTTCATATTCACAATGCGCATCCAGCACTTAAGCCTCATACAAGTGCTGTCATCCGCATGGTTCGGGACTTGATCCTTTGGGTGGTAGTTTGGGGCTGAATGCTGTACAGATGTGTCTGTTGCTATGGATGGGAGAGGAGGGGCAATGTTTAACACACAATGGAGCAACTTATTATGGGGGGAGTTAAAAGGAATAAAATGCGCTTGAGCTTGGGCCAGTTGAGCATCACTTTTTTCTACAGAGCTGGCATCTGTGGGTGACATCGGGGGCTCCTGTACACCCTAGACTCTTGGCTGAGATGGTCCTCAATTCAGAGTGTGTACATAGCTTTAGAGTGCCGAAGTTCCTTTTCTTATGAATAGGGATGCCCATTCTGATTCCGCAGAGTTTACATTTTCGCATTTCCGATCAGAAATCTGACTTACCACAACTCAATACTTTTAGCCCAATCACAGAACTCAGAAGCATTGGACCAATCAGATAATGCTGAATTTTTTAGCAAAAATCGGATCACCGTGGTAATTTAAGACCAATCACAAGACTGTTTTTTTTTTACCCCCCATTTTTTACATCCTCGGATGCAAAAAATTACTAATAAAATACTCCTCGAAAATCAGAAATCAGAAAAATGGAAATTGGCCTTGGTGGAAATAGACATTTGCAATCATCTCTACTCATGAATCCGTTTAATCACTCTTATTCTGGCATAAATTGCCATCATTTCAACTTGATGTATTTGTGCCTCATCTTACCCCTAACTGATGCAAGCACTTTATTTAAAATTATGGACTTACAAAGTTTCTTACCGAAAGCTGCTTTCAAAGGGTTTCTTCAGATAAAAGCTCCTTTGACAGAATTTATCTGATATGTCACCTCTTGGTTTTCCTTGATGAGAACGATATATGAAGATGTAGAGGTTGTGAAACTACCAGTAACCCCTCATTTGCCTATACAATTTTCTCACTAATTCTACAACCTACAGATTTCATAAATTAGTGAGATGCCTGTGTCATATTCATTTTTTAAGAAGATGACAGCGCATGAGAAGGGTCATATTGGAATGAAGTTCACATATTCAGAGTTCAGTTAAAGGATATTGTTTCTGCTGACAGAGCTGCTGTCATTCCTCAGTGCGCCTGAAGAAAGGTAAGAGAACACTGAAGTTATCTTCTATCTTTGTCAACCTTCTGCTTGACCTCTGCAAGATCATCTTCAAGTTCATCAGTGCAGGTACTGGGGGCAAAAATGTCAGGAAGAATGCTTACTATAATTACAAAAATGTAAACATATCCTTCAATTATTACTTTATCCGTAATAAAACATTAGTGCATATTGATTAACCTAAAATGGGGCCCTGATCAAATAAAGTGGTGCAGAAAAGCAGGGCTGCCATCAGGGAAGTAATGGTAGTACTGCTGTATTGGTAGTACTGCTGTATGGGGCCCGTAAAGAGTCTGGGGCCCACACAGTAGCAATGCCACTTGGGTCCTAGCTCCAAATCATAACTCCGTGCTCCCGTGGGAACAAGCAGCTATGCAGGAGGAAGCAAACAAATTACCTCATTCTACAGTAAATATTCTCATTTTGTTATCACCCTTTTCAGAATATACCTACACAACAAGTTATCCAGATGAATTAATTTAGTGTAAATTATAACAGCCAAGTGTAAGCTATACCTTATATACTAGCATATAAACCAACCCGCTTATAAGCCAAGATACCCACTTTTCCCTCAGAAACAAGGAAAAAGTTATTGACTCGTATTTAAGCCCCACCTCCAGTATAGCCCCCTCCACAGTAGCCAAATGTGCCCCAAGGATGATGAAGCTGTGTCTCAAGATGTCGCTAGATGGCATCATAGATATGAGACACAGCAATTGCCACACAGGAAGAATCCCCGATCAAAGCACCACTGCTTTATAAGCCAGGGGACACATTTAGTCTTGAGCAGCACACTCTGCACGCCATGTTGCAGTTGATGAAGGGCGCTGACAGGGAGCCAGTTGGCATAAGCATGATCACTAGTGCACGATCCTTGTGCCAGTAACAAAACCTGCTCCACCCTCCGTTCTGTTCTACTGACTCGCATATAAGCCAAGGGGGTAACTTTTCAGCACATTTGTTGTGCTGAAAAATAGGCTCATATGTGAGTCTGAGAAATGCCAAAGATTCCGAGGCTTCCTCTGTGAGTTTTAATATATGATATGCAACTCTGTCCATCTCTGGCATCAATCAGACAAACTTTGTGCTAGCAGTGATGGAGAGTTGCAGATCATAAATTAAAACTCACAGATGAAGACTTGGAAGTCTTCAGCATCTCTTGTGCTGCAGGAATAGAAAACAAAACTGCCCCAGAATGCACAGCGGCTCGTTCTCTGCATAGGTTCATAAGGGGATTGAGAATCAAAGAGTTAGAAATAAGGCTGGAATCATGCTTTATTTACAGAGTACAATGGATTGTATATATATTTTAAAGGTACTTATTCCATTTTAATATGATTTTAATTTTGAGTTTCATCCTGCTTTAAAATGATCATGCTTTACAAGTGCCACAAGTATTTCAGGTGACAGATCTACATATCATGCCCATATTAAATTCCTCAAAATGTATCTAAGTAAAAAAAAAAGGCTTTCTAAATATTTCTACTTATTTGTCCTTAAGCACAGTTGTCAACACAGCACCATACTGCAGCTGAGTGCTTTGCTGATCCATTGACAGAGAATTGTTGGCTTGCGAATACAAAGACTCCAAATGCTTCAAGCAAACAATAAAAACATCTGTGAAATTATACATAGAACTTTTTCTCTTTTAAACTCAGATTCTGCTTCATTTTTCTTTTGTTTCCTTTCATCTGTTTCAGTAGCAGATACAGGTTTTAGAAGAGGAGAGGGAGCTGCTTTAAATTATTATGGAAAATGATGGTATTGTATTTTGGCTTCTGCTTAAAGGGGATGAAGGGAATGTAATTTAGGTACAAAGAACAAATAGCTTAGACAACTGGTGCTTCTTTCATCAGGAACGAAACCACAGAACATTTGTAGTGATTAAGTGTGATTTAGGCTAGAAGGATCAACAAAATATATTATTCAGAACCACTTCAATGCCTTAAAGAGACTCTGTAACAAAAATGTCATCCTTTTTTCTACTATCCTACAAGTTCCTAAACCTATTCTAATGTGCTCTGGCTTACCGCAGCACTTTCTACTATCACCGTCTCTGTAATAAATCAACGTATCTTTCCCCTGTCGGATTTGTCGCCCTGTGTCTGGAAGGCTGCCAACTCTTCAGAGTTGTTGCACGCCCCCCCACCCCCCTCCAGGCCCCTCTATGCACACTCCCATGTGTGTTATTTAGATTAGGCAGCCTCTATGCTCTCTGATATCAGTGAGAGCTGCCTCTGAGGCTGACTAGAGAGAGAGCTGCGTATAGAGTGACAGGCTGGTTGTTTCTTCTGAGCCTGCAGACTCGAGCAGGCTTTTTACAGCTTGTAAAAAACAAGCTGTAACCAGGATAAATCATCCTCTGTGAGACTGTGAAATGAGCTGCCTGGACTGTCACATTGCTGAACAATCTCAGTAACAGCCAGAGTGCTTGCGTCTGCAGGCTCAGAAGAAACAAACAGTCTGTCACACTTCAGTGGATTAGAGCTGCAGGGGAAAAGAAGCTCTGCTGACGTACTTCCGGTTTTGGCAGCCATTTTTTTTGTTTATAAACAAAGTTTATAAAACTGTTTTTAATTATGCATGATGCGGCGGGGAGTGGCAAAATTATGACAGAGGGTATTAGGAGATGTCCCCGAACACATAGGTATGTTTTTTTATGCTACATTTTTTAAATACAGATTCTCTTTAAGATATCAAGGATATTTAAACTGTAATCTAATATTTCTGGAATTGTATAAGGTGGTAGGAGGCGGCAAACAAATATGCAGAAAGTATATGAAGAAACAGTCTTACCTTAGCATGGAGGTTGAGAACATTCAAAATATTGTACACCAAAAAGGACCACACGTTTTGCGGAACCTGTGAACTTCTTCGGGTCAATAGTACTCTGTCTTCTGTAGTTGCAAGCACGAACTCGGAGCTCCTAATAACAATTAGAGTCTGGCTTATAAAAATATTAACTTGCAAAATATAACAGTTGGCTTTGTTAGCTTTGGCTGTACTTTAAAGGGAATTGCTCTGTTCAGATGCAGATGAAAGTATTGGGCATGGTAGTTTCACGTATGTGGATTATGTCAACTTAGAAATGGGGAATTCAGACTTAAAATAAAAGTCCAGAGAAGTCCACAATTTTTTGCTACTGCATGATTAATCAGGTTCTTTTACAAGACTTAAAGCAGTGACTTCCATAGGCAGTAGCAGTGTTAGGGAGTATTGCCCAAGACCTCTTCACTGAATAGATGCAGGCTTACTGAACAGTAAGAGCCGAGATTCAAACCCCAGGTCTCCTGTGTCAGAGGCAGCCACTGCATGACATCAGTAACTCTTCTGCTGAGTCAGAATGGCTCTAGTGTAGCCTCCCTCTATTTATAATCCTGAATCCTTCCGAGATGAGGATAATAGGAGGCTTATATAAACAGCATACTTGATTCCATTTAACCACTTCGCATCCAGACCTTGTTTTCCCCTTATTGACCAGAGCAGTTTTGACGCTTTAGCGGTGTCCCTTTTTAATCAGCCATAACTTTATCCGTACTGACGACACCTAAATGATCTAGGTATCGTTTTTTTCAGGACAAACTAGACTTTCATTGGCAGGTATTTTGTCCAGAGAATTTTTTTTTCTGCGCATTTTAGCGGGAAAAAAGAGGGGAAAACGTTAAAATTGCATTATTTCTCAGGTTTTCTTCAATTCTAGTAAAAAATACAAAGTGCTACAGTAGGTAAAAGACATGCCATCAGTATTAAGTCCCCCAAGGATAGATAGCCAGATGTGTGCCCAGTATCAGACCCCCCCAGTATAGCCAGATGTGCCCCCAATATCAGCCCCCCAGTATAGCCAGATATGCCCCTGCATTTGCGACCCCCCCCCCCCCACATATAATTATACAGCTGCGTATCACAAATAAGCACCCCTCATTATAGCCAGATGTGTCCCCAGGATCAGTGTTCCCCATTATAGCCAGATGTGTCCCCAGGATTAGCGCCCCCACCCCATTATTGCATATGTGCCCCCCAGCATTAAGTTATGTCCCTCAGGACCATCAGATGTGCCCCCCATTATAAAATCCCCCACCCCATTACCCTGATGGGCCCCAATAATAATTTCAAACCCCCCCTTCAGATTTTAAACCCCCACCCTCTGTTATGGGCAGCCTGATGTGCCCCCCCCCCTTTTTTTTTAAAAAAGACCCCTGCAAGATGAATATCTTACCTGAACTGGTTCCTGCGATCATCCTGCAGCTCCAGCCTCCATTCTCCGCTCTTCACTCAGCCCTGTGACGCTGAATATCCGGGTCCCGGCTTGATGACGTCATCAAGACGGGACCCGGATATTCAGCGTCACAGGGCTGAGTGCACCGCGGGGAATGGGGGCTGGAGCTGCAGGATGATCGCAGGAACCAGTTCAGGTAAGATATTCATCTTGCAGGGGTCTTTTTTTTTTTTAACGATCTGGCCACGGAGCGGGAAAGATGAATGATCACGCTGTTTGCTACAGCGGTGATCATTCATCCGCGGGGGGGGGGGGGGGTCACTAATTGGCTACAAGGGAACATGTTCCCTTTTGCCAATTAGTAAGGCAGCTGACAGTGCCGGGGGGTGCGCTCTGAAGCGCACCTGTCCCTGCACAACAGCGCTGCAAGCAGGTCAGTATATCTACGTCGCTGTGGCTTGGAGGGTGCCACAGCTGACGTAGATATACTGTAGTGGAGGGGAAAGTGGTTAACAATTCATTATTTGGTGTAGTAGGGGCAGTGCTCTTGAAAAAGCCATTGCCTATCCCGCAGTGTGTACACCCTGTGCACATGTTTATCTCATCAGGTTACTTCAGTTACTTCATATAAACCTCCTATTATCGTTGTCTGTGACAGAAGCGCTCAGCGTTGATGATACTGGCAGATCCTATTTTGGCCTATCTGTTATTGCCTGATGAAGCGGGTTTGTACTCCGCGAAACGTGTTGCACTTTATTTGGAGTATCCAATAAAATTATTTTGACTGAAAATCCACAGTCGTGTGTTCTGCTTGGAGGAGGTAAGTCCACCATGACCTCCTCTATTACCAAGATGGGTTTTTAAGTTCTTTTAGTGTTTTTTATCCTATTGGCGCCTCTGTTATCCTATTATCTACATCAAGTTCACCCTTGGAGGAGGGTTGTACCCCTCCTTCTTCTACTACAGAGCGCTTTTTAATCCTGAGTGGGGTCAGGACAATCTTCCCACCTGCTTTGACAGGGGTTGCCTAATTGGTAACCCTGGTTTGTGAGTATTAAATTAATATTATTACTCTTCCAATTATACATTACCAGTACATACCATACCATACCATACCATACCATACATACTTGATTTAACAAGGTGATGAAAGCATTCTTTAGAAATGTTGGCCCATATTGATAGGATAGCATCTTGCAGTTGATGGAGATTTGTGGGATGCACATTCAGGGCATGAAGCTCGCGTTCCATCACATCCCAAAGATGCTCTATTGGGTGGAGATCTGCTGACTATGGGGGCCATTTTAGTACAGTGAACTCATTGCCATGTTCAAGAAACCAATTTGAAATGATTCAAGCTTTGTGACATGGTGCATTATCCTGCTGGAAGTAGCTATCAGAGGATAGATACATGGTGGTCATGAAGGGATGGACATGGTCAGAAACAATGCTCAGGTAGCTCGTGGCATTTAAACGATGCCCAATTGGCACTAAGGGGCCTAAGGTGTGACAATAAAACATCCCCCACACCATTATATCACCACCACCAGCCTGCACAGTGGTAACAAGGCATGATGGATCCATGTTCTCATTCTGTTTACACCAAATTCTGACTCTATTGAGACTCATCAGACCAGGCAACATTTTTCCAGTATTCAACTGTCCAATTTTGGTCAACTCGAGCAAATTGTAGCCTCGTTTTCCTATTTGTAATGGAGATGAGGGGTACCCGGTTGGGTCTTCTGCTGTTGTAGCCCATCCGCCTCAAGGTTGTGGCTTCACAAATGCTTTGCTGCATACCTCGGTTGTAACGAGTGGTTATTTCAGTCAACGTTGCTCTTCTATCAGCTTGAATCAGACGGCCCCTTATCCTCTGAGCTAAAAGCATCCAGTGATCCAAAGTTAAAGAGAGAGGCAAAAGAAAACATCCGCGGAAATGTTGAAAAGAAACTCCACCTCCTTCTTCTGGCTTTTGCACTAAGTCCCAACTGTAGCAGCTACAGGTGCTATGCTTATTGCTACCCTCTGGGCATGGCATTCCCTATTTAATCCCTCTACAGGGATCTGCTTCTATGAGTACTGGAAAAGAAGGCTAATGTTTTACAATTTTGTGGAAGATTTACCTGCCAGATACATTTTTTTCAACATTTTTTCCAATCAATTTCCATAGAAGTGAACAGAAACCAATCGAAATTCAGATTGGACAAGCTGGAAAAAATCGATCTGGCTGGTAAGTTTGCCACAAAATTGTATCGTGTGTACCTAGCATAAAGGTGGCCAAACACCATACAATGTTTTAAATATCTTTTCAAGTTAAGAATTGCAATCAATTTTTCTGACTGATTGTAGCATTTCAAAAATCTGATCAATGTACCACACACACGTGTGTTCAACTTTTTCCCCAATCATGAATAAAATAACTGAAAACTCAGAAAAAATTGATTGGATCATTTATAGGATTAATTGTCAATCTACCACACACCATTCAATTTTCATAAAAATTGATCAGAAAAATCCAACACTCCCAACCTTCCTTTGTCTAATAAAAACGGGAAATTCGATAAGATTTCACGAACAAATGAAAAAAAACCTTTTGATTTTTCAGACAACCGATCATATTTATTGAATTGGTGTAAAATTGGAGCTTTTAATTGTACAATGTGTGGCCACCTTGAGTCTACAGGTGCTTTTTAGATAATTGTACTTAGGTGACTATGACATTAATTTGAGATATGAACTATGTTAGATATCTAATGTATAGAATATAAAACTTCTTTGGTTAGATTTACTAGTCTTTCCTGTAACATATACATGCTGCACAGCTTAACTCGCATTTCCAGGTTACTATGATAATATTCTCATCTACATTTCTATTGCTATTGTTGTGGCTTTCAGAGAAGTATGGAGGACTCTGTTTTGCTTTCGCAATCAATTAATTACTCACTGGGGAGTGTTAGTAAGAAGAGCTCGTTGGCCTGTGACCTCTCAGAGGTAATGATACGACTTCTCATTATAGGGAGTAACTTCTAACCTTGACCTTGGTGTGAACATTCCAGATGCCACCGAGTTGCCTCTCCCGATGGGATAAAAACCTAGAATTGTGTAGGCTACAGGAGACCACCTGATGGCAGAGCTGTTAGGTCACTGGAAGCTCATTAAAGAGAAATGTATTTGGCGTTCTCAGCAATCATATTTACGTATGGGATTGGGTGTCTAATTTAGAGAGCATAGAGTAGATTTTTCCAAATTGTTCCTCAGTGGTACACTGTACATCATTTTTTGCTTAAATCAGATCTTGAAGCTGAAATTAAATGTAGCAGCCTTCCTGTAAAAAAAGTTATAGTTACCTGCTCTGCCTTGTCTCTCGAAGCCGTCTCGAAGACCCCACATCACCCAACTTCCGGCGCATGGCCCCGCCTTCCCTCCCTCCCTACCCAAAGAAAAACTCCAAGATGTTTACTGCAGTAAACTCCAGTAAACATCTTGGCGTTTTTGTTCTGGGAGGCGGGGCCTCCTGCCGGAATTTGGGTAATACGGAGTCTTCAGGATGGCTTTGAGATGGCTTTGATGGACAAGGCAGTAACTTTTATTTTGCAGGAAGGCTGCTATATTTTAATTTTACCCTGGAGATCCACTTTAAAGACCCAATATGGAGTATTTCCCCCTCTGGTGATATAGACTACATTACTCACTGCATAATTATGTTACTATTTACTGAATACTATTGTGAGAAAACAAGGTGAACAACTTAAAAAAAGCTCAGAGAACTAGTGTTTGCGAATGAGGTTTAACTTCAAGCATCCACTATAGTAAGCCCCAATGAAAATTGTTGTTGTTGTTTGTATGGTAGTGTGCAGGGGCATTGCTAGCCCCAAAGATTAGTGGCACATGCCCCGGATCTATTCTGGGGTGCCCCAGATGTCCCCCAGGTAGAGTCTGGTGGCAGAAAACAGTACTCACCTCTGGCCACTTGGTCACCATATTCTGCAGACATCTTCTCCTTCGGTCTTCTCCCCCTAGGGTCTGAGAATTAATCAGATGTTAGAGCTCCTAGCGTCTGATTCTCGGATGCTAGGGGGAGAATCGCCAATTACAGAGGATGTCCAAGACTTGGAAGGCAGATGAAGGAGATGAGTAGTTCTTCCCGCTGTGCTACTCTGCTGGGGTGGAAGGGGAAGGAACAGTGAGGACACACAACAATGCATGCTGCCTATGGAGGCTTCAGGCACCAAAGCTTTCAGCATGTCACCACAACACCCAGAATGCCCCATAGAAGCACCACGTCACCAAGCGTTGGCACCACACAGCACCTAGCATGCCCCATAGAGGCACCACAGCACTCAGAATGGCACGCCAGCACCCAGCATGGTATCACAGAACCCAACATGTCCCATAGAGACACCAGAGCATCCCGCATAGCACCACAGCATGCCCCATAGAAACACCATAGCACCCTCCCAACATGGCACCATACCACCCAGCATGCCCAGTACACTACAGTACCCAGCATGGCACCACGGTACCCAGCATGTACCATAGAGGCACCACAGCAGCCAGCATGCTCCCATACAGTAACCAAGGCACCCAGCATGCCCCCATAGAGCCACCACAGCACCCAGAATGCCCTCCATTGATGCATCAAAACTCCCAGAATATCGCCATAGAGGCACCACAGCTCCCATCACACCCCCATAGAGCTGTGGAGACTCTATGCAGGGAGCTGTGATTCTTCTATGGGGCATGCTGGGAGTTGTGGTGCCTCAATTGGAGGCCCATGGGGCCAGGCCATGGGAGGGGGTCCACTAGAAGGTCAGGGAATGCTATGGGGGAACTTCCAGATAACCTGGTGGCAGGCCAGTCCGCCCAGCAGAAAGCCAGACCAGCCAGCACAGAAGTCAGGTAACTCTGCCTGGTTATGTTTAAGTGACACTGCCTATTTATGTGATATGCTGGATTTTTGTGGGGTTTTTTTGTATAAATTTTTGCTGGCAGGCTGACTTAGACCTCTGTTAAGTTCATGTAAATTTGGTTCCACCATGGCCACACCCGCATTCTGGTGCATGGCCACACCCATTTTTGAGAGTAGTGCCCAAAAGTGCCCCAGATCTCTTAGGATCCTAGCAAAGCCCTTGATGGTGTGTAATATGCAGTCCATCATTTCAATTTGTCAATCCACAGAATGGTATTAATTGGACCTTAAAATAGTGACCAGATTTTTGTGGGTCCAACCTGGGACGGGGAGGGGGGGCGTGGGGGGGGGGCGGCGCGAGTAGCGCGCCGCGGCGAAAAGTGGGGAGGACTGAGGAGCGCGTAGCGCCGAAGACTGGGGAGGGGGCTGTGGCGCACGCAGCGCACCGCAGCGGAAAATGGGCGTGGCCATGCCATTGTATGGGCGGAGCTAACGTAATGATGTAACAGCAAGGCATAAGAAAGCAGTGTTTACGCCATGATGTGGACAAACGAGACTTTGCATCATGGGTGTGCAGAAACTGTGTGATGCTAATAGTATACCGTAACCACAAAGCAGCAAACATAGCCACCTATGACCATTAAATAATAAATGCAGTAACAGTTACCCCGGACACCAGAAAATAAACGCAATGGGCAACGTCAGCACAAAATAAACGCAATGCGGGCAACATGTCAGTACAAAATAAACGCAATGCGGGCAAACATGTCAGCACAAAATAAATGCAATGCGGGCAAACATTTCACCAGAAAGTAAACGCAATGCGGGCAAACATTTTACCAGAAAATTATGCAATGCGGGCAAACATTTCACCAGAAAAGAAACGCATTGCGGGCAAACATTTCACCAGAAAAGAAACGCAATGCGGGCAAACATTTCACCAGAAAAGAAATGCAATGCAGGCAAACATTTCACAAGAAAAGAAACGCAATGCGGGCAAACATTTCACCAGAAAAGAAACGCAATGCGGGCAAACATTTCACCAGAAAAGAAGCGCAATGCGGGCAAACATTTCACCTGGAAAAAAAAACGCAATGCGGGCAAACATTTCACCAGAAAAGAAACGCAATGCGGGCAAACATTTCACCAGAAAAGAAACGCAATGCGGGCAAACATTTCACCAGAAAAGAAACGCAATGCGGGCAAACATTTCACCTGGATAAAAAAACGCAATGCGGGCAAACATTTCACCAGAAAAGAAATGCAATGCGGGCAAACATTTCACCAGAAAAGAAACGCAATGCGGGCAAACATTTCACCAGAAAAGAAACGCAATGCGGGCAAACATTTCACCTGGAAAAAAAAACGCAATGCGGGCAAACATTTCACCAGAAAAGAAACGCAATGCGGGCAAACATTTCACCAGAAAAGAAACGCAATGCGGGCAAACATTTCACCTGGATAAAAAAACGCAATGCGGGCAAACATTTCACCAGAAAAGAAATGCAATGCGGGCAAACATTTCACCAGAAAAGAAACGCAATGCGGGCAAACATTTCACCTGGAAAAAAAAATGCAATGCGGGCAAACATTTCACCAGAAAAGAAACGCAATGCGGGCAAACATTTCACCTGGAAAAGAAACGCAATGCGGGCAAACATTTCACCTGGGAAAAAAAACGCAATGCGGGCAAACATTTCACCTGAAAAAGAAACGCAATGCGGGCAAACATTTCACCTGAAAAAGAAACGCAATGCGGGCAAACATTTCACCTGGAAAAGAAACGCAATGCGGGCAAACATTTCACCTGGAATAGAAACGCAATGCGGGCAAACATTTCACCTGGAATAGAAACGCAATGCGGGCACACATTTCACCTGGAAAAGAAACGCAATGCGGGCAAACATTTCACCTGAAAAAGTAACGCAATGCGGGCAAACATTTCACCTGGAAAAAAAAACGCAATGCGGGCAAACATTTCACCTGAAAAAGTAACGCAATGCGGGCAAACATTTCACCTGGAAAAAAAAACGCAATGCGGGCAAACATTTCACCTGGAAAAGAAAGCATGTACTCACCTGGCAGAAGTCTCCGGCCTCTGGCGCACTGCTCCCGGGACCACCTTCCTCCTGAAGTCTCCTGCGCTGACAGCCTGGCAGAGCAGGGCTACGGCAAGATGGCGCCCGAAGCCCTGTACTGGAGACAAATAGTCTCCAGGACAGGGCTTCCGCAGCCATCTTGCCGTAGCCCTGCTCGCCTGCCGGTGTCGGAACAGACACCGGAAGAGGAGGCTGGAGCGGGGCTGCGGGCAATGAACTGGCACGGCGTCTATAGACGCCGCTGCCAGTTCATAAGGATAGAGTGGCCAGAGTCCCAAGGCCGGGACGTCCCGCTGCTGAAAGCGGGACGTTTCCCGGGACCTGATGCAGCCTGGGACAGCGGACCCTGAATCCGGGACATGTCCCGGGCAATCCGGGACGTCTGGTCACTCTACTTAAAATGGAGTGGTGAATGAATATAACCCCTTTTGGCTCTTTTCATAATCTGTTCTCTCACTGTGAAGAACTGTGAGAGAAAAAAGATCATGTGTGGCTGAGAAAACACATTTGCCAAAGGTCTTCCGTTCAGGAACAATGTGCTGCAGTGCCTGCATGATGCACCCTCAGTAAAAGGAAGCTTGTTCAGCCCTTAAAGGGGCACTATGGCAAAAAATTGTAAAGTGTAAAATATGTGCAAACATAAACAAATATAAAGTACGGTTTTTTTTCCAGAGTAAAATGAGCCATAAATTACTTTTCTCCTATGTTGCTGTCAGTTACAGTAGGCAGTAGAAATCTGACAGAAGTGACAGGTTTTGGACTAGTTCATCTCTTCATAGGGGATTCTCAGCAAGGCTTTTATTCTTTATAAAGATATTGCCTAAAAAGGATTCAAACAAAGATGCTGGCCAGCCTCCCTGCTCGCTACACAGTTTTTTGGCAGTTGAACAGAGCAACTGCCATTCACTAAGTGCCTTTGAAAATAAATAAATCCATGAGAATCCCCTAGGAAGAGATGGACTAGTCCAAAACCTGTCGCTTCTGTCAGATTTCTACTGCCTACTGTAAGTGACAGCAACATAGGAGGAAAGTAATTTATGGCTCATCTTACTCTGGAAAAAACATACTTCTTATTTGTTTATGTTTGCACATATGTTAAATTTTAAATTTTTTTTGCCATAGTGCCCCTTTAATATCCAAGTAGAAAACCAGATCGTTTTTGTTTGTTAAAGCGGACCTGAACTCAGAATTTTCTCTCTACTCTAAAAGATACGCAACAGCATAATAACCTTCAATGAAAAACATTTCTTTGTTACCGCAGATACAAATCCTGTATTAAATCTGTAGCGTGTCTACTTCCAGCTTTCATGAACGCAGACATATTGTTAACACCCTGTGCTTTCAAATAATCTTATCTGCATTATCTGCAGTCAGCTGACACAAGGGACAGATCAAATTACAACTTGTGATTAGACACAAATGAGGAGGAATTAGACAAGCTTAACTCTCTAAATACATACAGGGTGCATTTCTCTATGTTTTCCTTCTGTCCTGTGCAAGAGTTCAGGTCTACTTTAAGGTTGATCAAATTCAAAACAGACAAAGCTGAATACTAGTAGAGATGGCCCGAATGGTTCGCATGCAAACTTATTCACGCAAACTTCCGTGGTTCGCGTTGAACCGCGAACTATATGCGAGTCCGACCCGCCCCCTATACTACATCATTAGGGTCAAATTTGACCCTTTACATCACAGTCAGCAGGCACAGGGTAGGCTACACTCCCTCCTGGACACCCCCCCCCCCCCCCCAACACACACACACACACACACTTATAAAAAACAGGCAACATCAGTCTTTTCACTCACTCGTGTGGCTACAGTAATTAGAGAAGGGAGAGACCCTTGCTACTGACATAGGGGAAGCTTAGTTAGGCTCTTGTGTTAAGCTTGTAAGGTTGCTCTTTCTTGCAGATCTTATTGCTAAAAAGCACTCCTCATCCTCAACATCTCTTTTGAGAGCTAATGTTGTTCTTGTGATCTATTTTTTTGTGTGTGTGTCCCACAGACACTTGTGTTGCATATACAGCCCTGTCAGTCAGTCACAGCAGCTGCTGGACCTTGGCCCCTTGGTAATTCCTACTGCACCACTACCAGGCCCAGCACATTCAGTGACTACCTGTGTGTGTGACAGCTGCATATTTGTAATACCAATCACTGCATACCCACCTGTTCAGTGCACCTACCTACCTACCTACGTGAGCGCACGCAGTGTTATATACCACCAGCCACTGCACCGGTTCACGGTACCTGTGTGTGTGACAGCTGCACATTTGTAATACCAATCACTACATACCCACCTGTTCAGTGCACCTACCTACCTAAGTGAGCGCATGCAGTGTTATATACCAGTCAGTCGCTGCACCTGTTGACGGTACCTGTGTGTGTGTGTGACAGCTGCACATTTGTAATACCAATCACTGCATACCCACCTGTTCAGTGCATGTGCACATTGTATTGATACCAGTCACTGCATACCTGTTCACTGCACCTGTGTGGCTGCACACACATTGTATTAGTCAAGTCAGTGCATACCTTTCACTTCATCGCCCCCAATATGGGCAAAACAGGCAGAGGCAGGCCACGCAGCAGGTCTGTTTGAGGTCGTGCTGTCGTGATTTCGTGCGGCTCTGGACCAGTACAGTACAGTGTTCAGAAGGTGCGTGCCATCAACCCCCAAAATTGTCAGGGCGTAGTTGACTATTTAACACAGAACACCTTATCTTCCTCAGCTTCTGCATGGAACCGTGACATATCTTCCTCCTCCTGCTCTAATTTTGGCACCCCACTTAACACTCAGTCGGCCGCCACCACCTAAGTGCCATCACCCCAGGGATCAGCGGTGTGGACATTTTTTTGTGTGTCTGCCTCAGATGAGAGCAATGCCATCTGTACTCTCTGCCACCGAAAATTGAGCCGTGGAAAGCCCAAGACCCGCGTAGGGACAACTACCTTACGAAGGCACATGATTACAAAGCACAAACTGCAATGGGATGACCACCTGAGGAAAAGCAGCACACAAAAGCAAAGCCACACATCGCAGTGGAAGATACCAGGCCGCAATTATTTCTCAAAAAAGGTGATACCCAAACTGTACCATGATGTTGAAAGGCTAGTGGTGTCATCTCTGGCACACAGCGTTGCATCAAGGGTCCATCTGACCACGTGGTCTGCAAAGCACGGTCAAGCCTGCCCGAAGACTAAGTCAGTCCTCACACACAGCATCTCTGCCTACATGCCGTGTGACTGCCTGCCCCAAGAATAAGTCGCTCCCCAGACAGTATCTCTGCCTGCAGGCTGCTTGACTGCCTTATCTGCCACCACCAACAGGGTCCAGGACTCCAGGCGGATTCCTGAATTTTTAAGGCCGCTGCTAGCAGCGGCCGCTATAATAATTTTTCTGGTGCATGTACATGCCTGCCTAATTTTTCTGGCTGCACTGCAGCTGCAACAACAAAACAAAAGGCACGTACATGTGTCAATTCCCCTTCATGATCGTTACCTTACCGCGGTGAAGGGGCTTACGTATCACAATGAAACAATGACCGCGGCTATATGAGTGTCTCGGGGGGGCACACCCAAAATAATAAGGTTGTTGCTTCATTGTGGACAGACCAAATTCGATCAGCTGGACAGTCACTGTTCTGTCATTGAGCTACCTCAGCCCGGCGACCATATGGGCTGGAAAGCCGTCATCGCCTGCACATCATTTACGGTGCGTTACACAGTAAGTGTGGCCTGTCAGTGTGAACCAGTACACTAATTACACTCCCTGATTGATGTATACACATGCAAGATGTTTTAAAGCATTTTAGGCCTCCAAATTAGCATGCAATGTGATTTCTGCCCTTAAAATGCTGCTGTGCGTCAAATCCAGTTTTTTCCCTGGGACTTTTGGCGTGTATCCCACTCCCCCATGCAAAAACTCAGATGTTAGACCCCTTGAAACATCTTTGCCATCACTTTTGTAGTCAGCATAAATGTTTCTAGTTTTCAAAGTTCGCCTCCCCATTGAAGTCTATTGCGGTTCGCAGAAGTTCGCGCAAACTGAACTTTTTGTGGAGGTTCGCGTTCGAGGTTTGCGCACCAAACATCGGAGGTTCGAGCCATCTCTAAATACTAGTAGCTTTGTTAGCGCTGAAACTCAAAAGCCTGCAGCATGTTGTAGAAGGGTACACATAACCATAGTTCATCTCTATTTTAAGCTTAATAAAAAATAATAATAGTATAATTATAGTGTTGTATGAAGCAATTGTATCATCAGCTTTCTCATAGTAACATTTGCTGCACTCTTCCATAAATCCGCAGCCTAAGCAATGGGGTTATTCAGTCCTTGTGCATGTTTTGCTTTGGTCGATCCTCTGAATCAGTACTGCCAAGATGTGGTTAGCTGTGAACTCTTGCGGCGGTTTTGAAACTTGATCATCTGCTTACTAGGCAGCAAGATGCCGTTTATGATGATAACTAATTTTCCTGTGTTTTTCTGTTTCGTATTTGCTTGTACTAGCAGTATACGCTACATTCAGTTTTTAGTTTTGTTGCCTATTTCAAAATACATTTAGCAAAACAAGAAAGCAGATCAGCCTTCCGCAACAACACAGTTTCAACGATGTGTAAAGCCCTGAATTTTAAGAAAAAAAGGTACATTAAGTAAGGTAACAAAAAAGTTAGTGAAGAACTTAATACTGTGATATAAACAAGGTACAATTTTTGCAGGTGCCCAAAGATATAAATGAATGCATCAAATTAAACAGGCAAGTATAACATTTGCCCCATAGAATTATCAGAGTCAAATGATAGTTTTAGGGGTTTTATTGGCATCTTAACAATGTGTTCAGTGGTTCTGGCCCACTTTATCAGGTATTGTGTCTATTTGGCTGGTCCTCACAATGGTATGCAACCACAGGAAGAATAGAGACCCGAGCGTGTGAAAGTTTTTACCCACAGGCAAATTGCTTAGTCGTGATTGGGCAACAAACCAATTTAAGTAATATCCCTTCCATAATTAGCACAAAGAGTTTTAGACCAGGGTATGTAGCCCCAAAGATCAGTGGCACGTGCCCCAGATGTATTCTGTGGTGCCCCGGATGTCCCCCAGGCAGAGTCAGCTGTGATGCCTCAATGACGGGCATGCTAGGAGCTGTTGTGCATCAAATGGGGTTATGCTGGGTGCTGTTGTGCCTCTATGTGGGAATAGTGGGTACTGTGGTGCCATGCTGGGCACTGATGAGCTGTGGTTCTTCTATGGGGGTATGCTGGGAGTTGTGGTGCCTCAATGGGAGGCCTGTGGGAGCATGGGACGGGGTCCACTAGAAGAACAGGAGGCCTGTGGGAGCATGGGAGGGAGTCCACTAGAAGGTCAAGAAATGCTATGGGGTACTGCCAGATAACCTGGCGTCAGGCCAGCCCACCTAGCAGAAAGCCAGACCAGCCAGCACAGAAGCCAGGTAACTCTGCCTAGTTATGTATAAGTGCCACTGCCTATTTGTGAGATATGCAGCAATTTACTTATTAATTTTTTGTATTAATGGAGAGGAGGGCTTCATCCAACATTTTGCTGGGCAGGTCTACTTTTATTACACTTAACCTCCTCGGCGTTCTATTGAGATCGCCAGGGAGGCTGCGGGAGGGTTTTTTTTTAATGAAAAAAAAACTATTTCATGCAGCCAACTGAAAGTTGGCTGCATGAAAGCCCACTAGAGGGCGCTCCGGAGGCGTTCTTCCGATCGCCTCCGGCGCCCATAATAAACAAGGAAGGCCGCAATGAGCGGCCTTCCTTGTTTTGCTTAGATCGTCGCCATGGCGACGAGCGGAGTGACGTCATGGACGTCAGCCGACGTCCTGACGTCAGCCGCCTCCGATCCAGCCCTTAGCGCTGGCCGGAACTTTTTGTTCCGGCTGCGCAGGGCTCAGGCGGCTAGGGGGGCCCTCTTTCGCCGCTGCTCGCGGCGAATCGCCGCAGAGCGGCGGCGATCAGGCAGCACACACGGCTGGCAAAGTGCCGGCTGCGTGTGCTGCACTTTATTTGATAAAAATCGGCCCAGCAGGGCCTGAGCGGCAGCCTCCGGCGGTGATGGACGAGCTGAGCTCGTCCATACCGCTCAGGAAGTTAAAGGACATCCGAGGCGGAAAAAAAAACTGAGATAAACAATTGTATCTGTCCTCCTCCTTTTAAAAATGACTTTTAAAGTTATCCCACAGTTTTATTTTATATTTACATCAACGTTTTAAGCTTTTACTGTTATATGGCCTTTTCTTAATGACGCATTAATTGAAGTATGCCTGGGCTAAAATTTATGAACTATTTACCTTTTTTATCTCTTTCCTGCACTTAGAAGTCATTTATCGCCACAAAAGTGATTTATGGTTGCAATTCCTCATCAGTGTGGGTTACGCTAGAGTCCGACCCGGTCCCGACCCGGACAGGAACTGCCACTTACATACCTGATTCTTAACTTTTTCAGGCAGAGAAAGAAAAAAAGGAACACAGCCTAGTTATTTGTATACTAGGCACTGTACATTCACATGTCTATCTCATAATGTCACATGTCACCTTGTGAGTCCTTTAAAGAAAACCAATGCATCTCTAACTAATACTTACCTAAGAATTGTGTTATGTGTTTTGTATTGTTGTATAAGAAGAGAGTAGCCTCTGCATTGTAAAGAAGCTTTCCAAGGTGACCTGCAGTCCCTGCTGGGACATCCAACAACTTTGGGGCCGTGCTCCTCTTCTGGCACAAGTGCAACCATGCTGTTGCTGAGCTAGCAGTAGCACAGTAGCAAAGAGCAGCTTGTGCACGAGCATCTCCAACTTACTGCGCAGGCTGTGCTCGTGCAGGTACAGTACGGCTGCACTCATACCTAAAGAGTGCAGACCCAATGTGATTACCATCAAGCCTTTAAAAAGGCTCCTGCTTCATTTGTTATTTTTGTCTCCCCTCCCTGAAATTACTAGACTACAAGTAGTCCCCGGTTAATGAACGAGATAGGGATTGTAGGTTCGTTCTTAATCTGAATCTGTCCAAAAGTCAAAACACTGTGCCATATCTTTTCCCTGTACCTCCTCTATGCCTTCTGTGCCTTCAGTGTCCCCCTCTGTGTCACCTCTGTTCCCCCGTGCCTTTAGTGTCCCCTTTTTACCTCCACTGTGTCACCTCTGCTCCCCTGTGTCCTCAGTGTACCACGGCAAAATGTATTTTTTTTTTAAGAATATTTGTATTTCTGTTTTGATTTTTGTAAAAACAAGTACAATTACAAAAGAAACAAAAAACAACTGTGCTGTGCTGTGGTTACAGAACCATCGAGGGGCAAAACATAATCCGTCCCAGATTCCCAACCAATACAAGTGATATATAATGGAATAAGAAAATACAAAATGGAATGTGATGATTTGCAAAGCATGTAAAACCTAACTTTATCTAAGAAAAGATCAAAAACCTCAAAATGTTCAAAGTGAAAACGCTTACCCTTTTTTAAAAAAAAGTGACAGCAATGTATGGAAATGTTGTATAACACAAAAAAAATGCAATAATTAAATAACTATCCTCAACGGAAAATTGTAACACATTTGGGGAGGTCATTATCTACAGTGCATAATAAAATTAAACGATTCAGAGGTTCTGGAGAAATCTTTGTACATTAGGGACAAGGCTGAGAGTCAAAACTGGATGACCATGATTTTCAGGTCCTCAGGCGGTGCTGCACTAAAAACAGGCATGACACACTTTGTTGCTGCAAACCACAAATGCACTTGAAAACTCTATGGTACAAAAAGGAAACGCCATAACCTTCTCTGGGCACATTTAAGAATGTCCGAAACAAAGTGGAAAACCCCCCAATAGTCTGATAAATCAAAATTTAATAAAATCTCAGGGGTGCCATGTCCTCCAGGCTAAAGAAGAGGAGCCCCACCTAGCTTGTTATCTGCACACAGTTCAGAAGCCAGCATTTAAGATGGTGTTGGGGAGCAATAGTTTTCATAGCATGGGCACATCTGCAAAGACATTATTAACGCTGAATGATATATCCAGGTTTTGGATTAATACATGCTACCATCCATCCATGTCTTTAAAGAGAAGGTCTTGCTTATTTAGCAATTCAATGCCAAACCACAATCTGCATGTATTATAGCATAGCTCTGTAGTCCAGGTGCTCAAATGGCATGACTGTAGTGCAGACCACAGATAGAGAAGAACCCTAAACTGATGAGTGCTCAGCTGAAATCCTACATCAGCCAAAAATAGGATAACATCTCACAGTGAGAACTCCAGCAATTGGCCTCAAAAATGCCCAAAAGCTACAGGGTGTTGTTTAAAGAGGTGTTGTTGTTGCCGAAGGGGTAAATATGCAACTGTCTATACTTTTGTGAACCACAGTACTGGCATTAAATTCAAAATAAGCTAACATTAAACAAATAATAATAACCTTCAGTTCCAGTATTAGCTATATACTGTTTTTTTACTTACCATAAGATAAGCAGTAGTGTTGTACCGTGTTAGCCATCAGTAAAAGCAAGAAGGTAATCAGGATGATACAACTTATTGGCTAACTTAGAAGAAAAGGAGTAAGCTTTTGGCTATGAAGCCTTCATCAGATACAGGTACTAAGTCTGAGGAAGGCTCCATAGCCGAAAGCTTATTCCTTTTCTTTTACGTTAGCCAATAAATGGTATCATCCTGATTCAAAACGTCTTACTTACCATAAAAATAGGGTAAATCATTACATTCTGTTTTTTTTCTTTTTTCTATAGTGTCCCACGTTTTTTTAAAATAGCATTGCAGAGACAAAAAGTGCTGTATTTTATGGAAGATATCTTGCCTTTCTGGATGCTTGGCTGACAAAAGTAATGTAAGAATTGTCTTGTGTGTAAACAAGTGCAATGTCACGCCTGTCCTGTACCACTTTTGGGCCAAATTCACTAAATATGGGCAAGATTTGTTACCTATGCTTGGTACATAGCAATTATTAACCGGCACTACTGTGAAAGGCTAAGTTCACAGTGGGATGTCATGGTGCATATACCAGTAATTCATATAACAATTCATATAAAAAGCATAAGCATATAAAATATGTTATGAATGCATATAACCCAGAATGTTGCATTGCAATGCTAAACCTATGCGCCGTTCACAGTGCACACGTTGTATTGAGGTGTAACATGCTAGGTTAGGTGAAAGTAGAGCATGCAGTGAGTTGAAAATAACTATTGCCAATGTTATGATGTTTTTGCACATGCGCCATGAAATCAGCAGCAGGTGCAAAGTAATTACTATAATCATTAAACACCCATTAGTTCAGTCTGCTTAAAAGGAACCCAAGGTGTGAGACCTATGGAAACTGCCATATTTACTTCCTTTTAAACAATACCAGTTTCCTGGCAGTCCTACTAATTTTTCTGGTCAGTAGGGTCTAAATCGCACACCTGAAACAAGCATGTAGCTAATCTGTCATATTTGTCATAGACATCTGATGTGCATACTTAGGGTTTATGGCTTAAAGTATTAGAGGAAGAGGATCAGCAGGACAGCAGGCATTCTGCATTGTTTATAAGGAGATAAGCATGTCAGCCTCCATATCTCTCTCACCTTGGGTTCCCTTTAAGTGCACATGCATCGCACACTTACAGTATAACATCACTCTCATTAACTCTACTGTGATCTAACACGTCCTACAGCAGCCTGCGTTGTGTGACCAAGCGTTGCTTACTAGTGGCATTGTGCATCCGTAACATCCCACCACAATGTGATGTCCCACCGTGGACTTTGCCTAAGCAATAGCAAAATTGCCATGCGATTGAACTTTTTGAATATTTTTTATGTTGCTACTGGTTGGTGGGGTTCTTCCACAGACCCAAAGGCTGCATACACACATGCAATTTTAATTGACCTATCACTGATCAATTTGACTGCCTTCCTTATATAATTTGTTCATAATATTCAGAATCTGTTGACCCTCATATTACATGGAAGTAATTGGCTAATTATTGTCCCAAAAAAAAATTGGATGCGTGTATTCACCCTAACATCTTTATCTTTGTCCACTGGCTGAATTGAAGCATTCTCTTAGCTTGTTTATAGAGTAGCAGTTACTGCTTCCTTGTATTGCTTGTAGTCTTCCTCTAGATCAGTGGTCCTCAAACTAAGGCCCGTGGGCCGAATGTGGCCCCTGAGGCTTTTTTACAGGCCCCCCACACACAAAATGTATTACTTATAGATGCGGTCAGCTTCATCTTTAAATATTGGTGGTCCGCATTTGGAATAGCAGTGCTTGCACTGCCCAATACATGGAAACCAGAAAGCAGTAATTCGTTGGTTGCCAATCAAATTCCACATCAGGTGACACTGCTGTGCAATTGGACTGCCGGTTGTCACCTAGGTATGCTTCACTGTCTGGTCCGCAAAGACTGCTACATTATTTTATGTATACTCCGGCCTCCCAGAAGTCTGAAGTATGTTGACCCGGCCCTCGACCCAAAACATTTGGGGACTCCTGCTCTAGATTGCTTCAAAAATCTTGTCAGCTTGATTGAAGCTCAGTGGCCTCTGCTTTTCTAAATTTCATCACAGCTTTCTATCATCTTGGCTCAAGAGGCATAGCTCGCAGCTTCTTTCTTTCAATGAGCTGCAATGCTTAATTAAAGCAATGCTGTGGCATGTGCATACATAATTAGACACATTGGGATGAGGCATTGATGTCACTGATGTAACCATGGTATATACATATATGTGGAGGTGGTGGGATTGTGTTCGTTGAGCAACAAGTCTCCTGCTCTTTACCAGCCCCTATGCCTGGTGAGGGGAGCCTGTATATCCAGTTATGTATGAATTTCATGTCTTTTTAGAAGATAAAAATAGCTACATTGCTCTTACAATACAAAAGACAAAGCAACAAGTTGTGATACCGGCTAGATGTAGAAAACACTGCTTTTGAATTGGACAACAATTTAATCACTCTTTAATGCTGCAAAGCGACTTTTCCTTTTTGCTGTCCATATTTCCTGCAAGTTCTGTGTTATTTTTCTTCACTATCTGTCTCAAATGTTTTCTGGTGCTTTTTGTTATCCTCTTACATAGAGTGTGTAGTTTAGTCATTTTTTCAGTGAATGAGATTACAAAATCTTCTGTTTACTGGTGGTACATCTCCTGCAGTTACTTTATGACAATGGGCTTGATTCACAAAGCGGTGCTAACTGTTAGCACGCCTGTGAAAAACCCCTTAGCACGTCTAAACGAGCTTATCGTGCATAAAACGTCACGCGCGCAAAACTTTATGCGTGTAAAACTTTACGCGCGCACTGCACAGAGCGCAGGGCGCTCCGCACGAAGTGCCCATTAAAGCCTATGGGACTTAGCGCACGCATAGGACTTTGCGCGCGTAAAACTTTGCGCGCGGTACTTAGCGCGCGATCTGATTGAAAAAAACGGTGCTTACCTACTTAGTACCCTGGTTAGCGCGTCTAAAGACTTTAGATGTGCTAAGTAGGTTAGCACCGCTTTGTGAATCAAGCCCATTGTATGTAATGCTGGTAGTGAGGCGGCAGGAGGGCATTAACCAGGTGATTATCTTTTTACCGGTAGATAATTTTGCTAGCCCAAGGTAGAGTGTTTGCCAGAGATGGTAGGTTAGAGTAAGTCCTCAAAAAGGGTTTTGTGGTAGGTGTTAGGTCTAGGCATAAGGAAAGGGTAAATGCATAGTAAAGCCTGTCACTATAGGGTCAGTTTAGGGAAGAACAAAGAGAAAGGCTTAGGACCCGTTTCCACTTGTGCGGTGCAAATTGGTTGCGGAAATCTCAAAAACTATGCAAATTTTACCGTGAATTTGCGTGCATTTTCGCTTTTTTTGTAAGTATGCGAATATAACCATGTCAGTGACTGTGTGGTTTTACATTGATTTTAGGTGAAAACGTACACGAATTCACATGGAAAATTTGCATAGCGAAAACGCATGCGAATTTCCTATTAATTATATTGTATGCGAATCGCGAATTCTGATGGCTCTGCTGTGCAGATTTTTCCTGCACAGAAAAACGCTCTGTTTTCCTGACAAGTGGAAACAGGCTTATTAAGTTGGTTTGGTTGTGCGAATCTGCGTGCAGAAAACGCATGCAGATTTGCGACAGTGGAAACGGGCCCTAAAGGTCTGCTTTGTAGCCATTCTGTCCTCTGTCAGTTTTTTTGATATTTGCATAGGCCCTCCTACTTCAATGTAACCAAGTTCCAACCCAACATCTGGTCACTGGGGCTCTATACAATGCACATTGCAAACAATTAAGAAAAGTCTGGTCATGTGTAAAGAATCAGAGACCATCATCAAGGATTATATCACTAGTGGGATGAGTGAGTGTCTTGCTCAATCAACTAAATGTGCAGTTGGAGGTGTAGAGGAGGATTATCACATATAATATATTTTTCTTAGGTTATATAGTTTTACTTGGAATGCAAACTGTTGAAATGTTCAGAATATGAATATATATATATATATATATATATATATATATATATATATATATATACTTCATCCCAGCCTTTTCAATATACTTCATACCAGCCTTTTAACAACTGTAACATTTCACAGTTTTGGATTGATGATGTATAAACATGAAATAAAGTCCCTTGGCCTTACAAACCTGGAGTTGTGGACAGAAGAGTTTAAACTTACCATATTTTTCTGTCTTAAGGCTCATACACACGGGGTACGGCCGTCGCCGCAACCACGTGGCACGCGCGTGTTGCGGCGACGGTTCGCCCGTGTGTATGACGCGCGCGCCCCGGACCGTCGCCCGTCGGAGCTGTCGCCAGGCGATTGACATGTTCAATCGCCGGCTACAGCCGTCGCCGCAACCTCGCCGGAACTGTCGCTAGCCCCGCATGTGTATGCGGGCTAGCGATAGCTACCCACACACAGTACACGGAGCATCCGGCGGGGGGGAGGAACCTCGGCGACAGCTTCCGCCGCATCGCTAATCCCTCTGCTGCCGTGTGTATGCAGAGGGACTTGGCGACGAGCTGTCGCCGAACTGTCTCCGAACTGTCGCGCACACGCTCCCGTGTGCAGCGACAGCTACAATTGTCCCCCCGTGAGTACTTAGCTTAAGGTTTTACACGTTATCAGATCTAGAAAAAATGTCTCTTAATGTGTTGACTTTAAAGCTTGCCTAGGTCTGTTTAAACCCATGGGAAGTCAGTCTTGCAAAACCTTTCTGAATGTATCAATGGACTCAAAGTCCTTCTATAGTATGGCAGTCTTTGGGAACAGGATCAGGTTAGCAACTTGAAATAGCAAAGGATCAAAGGAAGGATCATTTTCCTAATAGGATGCAATTTTGTGGTTGAATGTTTCATAACATTATGAGTTTTCAACTTTCCAATTAGCACATGCTGGGAAACTCATTAAACTACCCCTCTAGTGTTATTCCATTCAATGCCAAGTTTGGTTTACCTTAAGCTAGGCTGCACCACTTGACTGAAGTGAAAATGTGATTGTCATGCAACAGTTTTATTTTTCAGTTCTTCATCCGCATATTCTCTGGACATGATGCTTTTTGGAGGAGCGGTGTCATCACTAATAGTGGGATTAAGCTCCATAAACTAAAATTGAAGTACCTACTCTTATGGTGCCCATACATGGTACAATAAAAATGTTCAATTTTCCTGTTTATTCGACCAAAACGATTGAATCAAATTAAATTTGAAAATAATCATTTTTTTTTTGTTATCAAGGAAAACAAACGATGATCCCTTTTTTTTAGATGAAAATGCGATCGGGCATGTTAGAAAAATATATTGAATTTAGCAGAATAATTGAATAAAATTATCGAATTGAAAAAAAATGAAAAAAATTCTACCATGTATGGGCACCATTAGGTACATAAATGAACATTTAAAAGCATTCCCTGTGTGTGAAAAGGTTCCTTTCAATGCAGAGGGCAGTACAAGTGTGTACTGCTCCGCTAATCAGCAAATGTTTTCATTGCCATCTAGAAGCTCTCTGTCTGGTCTCTTCATTCTGCTCCCCCTCTGCTGAAGTAACTTGTCAGCCATTGCCATGGTGATACATCTATTCAGCAGAGGAGGCGGGGATTAGAGTGAAGAGACCAGGCAGAGAGCTTATCCTGGCTGGCAATGATTACATTTGCCTACTAGCTGAACAGTACAAACTTTTTCTGTTCTCTGCATTAAAAGTAAACATTTTTACACACTAGGAACGTTTTTTAATGTTATTTTTTGTACCTAAGAGTAGGAAGGTACTAAAATTTAACTTTAGGGGATTGAATATCACTTAAACAGTTCTGCAGGCAGTGACTCTAAATGGCGTTACCTGAGATGCTGTGTACAGGTGAGCAGTAGTCATACTACATGTAGTTGTAGTGTGTTTGATGTATGTCATGCTGCATGTATCCATCTGCTAACTGTTTAGAGATGCACATAATAATTAGCTTACCATGCAGAGCTTGGCTAACATCAGAGTCATGTCAGCATGATTTTGTAGCTGATTTGATTAGGAAACAAGGTATTTTGCAAAGTAAGGGAATTGATTCTGATGCAAGTGAAGAATCTGCACAGATCTGACCTATAAATTCTCTCTTGCAATAGATACATTGCCATACTGCTCTAACTTCATAGGATTGCTGTGACCTAGTGTTGGGCGAACAGTGTTCGCCACTGTTCGGGTTCTGCAGAACATCACCCTGTTCGGGTGATGTTCGAGTTCGACCGAACACCTGATGGTGTTCGGCCAAACCGTTCGGCCATATGGCCGAACTAAGAGCGCATGGCCGAACGTTCCCCGAACGTTCGGCTAGCGCTGTGATTGGCTGAACGGGTCACGTGGTTCAGACCCGAACGCGCTCTGATTGGCTGAACGGGTCACGTGGTTCGGGTAAATAAATACCCGATCCACGTCATTTCTCCGCCATTTGTCTGTGGGTTTAACTTTGGGTAGGCAGGCAGGGTAGTTCTCTCTCCAGCCAGGCTAGCCAGGGTCCCCCCAGTCATTGTGTCGCTGCTGGGAACAGTAGTACACCGCTCACCCACACTATATAGCATTGTGTTTACTGCCACTCTGTGTACACCGCTCACCCACCACTGTATAGCATTGTGTTTACTGCCACTCTGTGTCTCTGCTGGGAACAGTAGTACACCGCTCACCCGCCACTGTATAGCATTGTGCTCTGTGTCGCTGCTGGGAATAGTAGTACACCGCTTACCCACCACTGTATAGCATTGTGCTCTGTGTCGCTGCTGGGAATAGTAGTACACCGCTCACCCACCACTATATAGCATTGTGCTCTGTGTCGCTGCTGGGAATAGTAGTACACCGCTCACCCACCACTGTATAGCATTGTGCTCTGTGTCGCTGCTGGGAATAGTAGTACACCGCTCACCCACCACTATATAGCATTTCTGTACTGCCACTGTACTGCTGCCAGTCAGCATGTACTTTAAGGATAAGTGAAATGAAGAAGAAATCCTGTGAAAGAGGGAGGGGCAAGGGTATCAAAGCTAGACACCTGGCACGAACTGGCAATGTACGCACTAGAGGTGCTGGCTTGCCCGGCAGCCAGCGTTATGTCGGAACGCTGTTTCAGTGCTGCCGGAGGCATCGTCACAGATCGGCGTATCCGCCTCTCCACAGAAAATGCAGACCATCTGACTTAAATTAAAATGAATCAATCCTGGATTGGAAACGACTACGCAACACTCCCGGACCCCAACCAAGTAACATGAACAATAAACATCTGTGATGGGTTAGCGTTTCCGGTCCCTGTTTATTGAACCTCTCATCTGTATTACATTTATGACTGCATGGCGACAAAATGCATTGCTATTCGCACGCTTCTTGTCCTCATGCAAGGCCTGGGTTGCGCCTGAAAGCGTGGCCTTCTCCTCCTGCGCCTCCTCCTGTTTCATCACTTGTGCTGCTGCTGGGTTAGCGTTGCCGGTCCCTTTTTACGGAACCTCTTATCTGTATTACATTTATGACTGCATGGCGACAAAATGCATTGCTATCCGCACGCTTCTTGTCCTCATGCAAGGCCTGGGTTGTTGTGTCTCAAGGCGTGGCCTTCTCCTCCTGCGCTGCCCTCCTCCTGTTCCATCACGTGTGCTGCTGCTGGGTTAGCGTTACCGGTCCCTTTTCCTGGAACCTGTTATCTGTATTACATTTATGACTGCATGGTGACAAAAAGCATGTTACCTATGCAAAGAAAAATGACATTTTCCGCATTTAAAAGACATTTTTTCCTTTGAAACTTTACAATCAATTTTCTCAAAAACTATAAGCTCTTTTTCAAATATTTTTTCCCTCTTGTACCCACTCCCAAGGTGCACATACCCTGCAAATTTGGGGTATGTAGCATGTAAGGAAGCTTTAAAAAGCACGAAAGTTCGGGTCCCCATTGACTTCCATTATGTTCGGAGTTCGGTGCGAACACCCGAACATCGCGGCCATGTTCGGCGAACGTTCGCGAACCCGAACATCCAGGTGTTCGCCCAACACTACTGTGACCCTTTTACTCTTTTCCCATTCACATAACACAATTCTTTAAACTTTTGGTTGGTAAATCTGAATGAGGAAGCACTTCCACGGTACGGTGGTAACACTAACTTGTAAATTAAGACCATCCTACCAGCCTCCAGAGAGAAGTCCTAGGTAGAATTTTCTTTTAAAGGGAATCTGAAGTGAAAATAAACTTATGAGATATGGATTTTTATGTGTAGTACAGCTAAGAAATAGAACATTAGTAGCAAAGAAAAGAGTCTCATATTGTTTCCCGCACAGGAGTTAACCCCCTTGGCGGTATGAAAAATACCGCCAGGGGGCAGCGCAGCAGTTTTTTTTTTTAAAAAATTTTTTAAATCATGTAGCAAGCCGAGGGCTCGCTACATGATAGCCGCTGCTCAGCGGCATCCCCCCAGCCCCGCCGATCGCCTCCGGCGATAGGCGATCAGGAAATCCCGTTCAAAGAACGGGATTTCCTGGAGGGCTTCCCCCGTCGCCATGGCGACGGGGCGGAATGACGTCACCGACGTCAGCGACGTCGGGACGTCATTGGGAGACCCGATCCACCCCTTGGCGCTGCCTGGCACTGATTGGCCAGGCAGCGCAGGGGTCTGGGGGGGGGCCGCGCGCCGCACCGGATAGCGGCGATCAGGCGCGCGGCGGCGGCGATCGGGGTGCTGGCGCAGCTAGCAAAGTGCTAGCTGCATCCAGCAAAAAAAAATTTATGTAAATCGGCCCAGCAGGGCCTGAGCGGCACCCTCCGGCGGCTTACCCCGTGTCACACACGGGGTTACCGCCAAGGAGGTTAAAGAGAGTCTGAGGTGGGCTCAAAAAATGAAAAATAAAAGTAGGCTATCTGATCTGCAGGGCTGAGCGGAGCAGGTAGCTACAAAAAAAAAACACCACTCCCATGGGTCGCAATAGCCCAGTTTCACTTTTGCGACTGCTGGGTCACGATGCTGCACTGAGAGACTGTGTGTCTCTTATAGCGTGCAGGGAGGCGGGGGAGCGGCAGGGGGTGTGGCCAGTAAGAGAGTGCTACCCAATGGCAGCTGAGGAAACCTTGCAGGAATACCCCTGGTGGGCGTTTAAACAGGAAAATCCTTCCCCCTGTGTTTACCTCCGAGTTAGCGACAAATCTTGTCGCTAAACTCGGGGGGCTATAGAGCGGCTGGGGGGCAGAGAGCTGCGGTTGGGGGACATAGAGCCATATCATTAGGCAGAGAACATGCCTCTGTGTCCCATCTACCCCCCGAAGATCCACCTCGGGTTCTCTTTAAGAAAATTCACTTGTTATCTGTGGAAAAGATCTGCTCTGAGTTCTCTGACCCAACTCAGGTTGCTGTTTTCTGGAGCTCTTATACATCAAATAAACAATCATAGACAGATTTAGATACAATGTTTACTACAGGGAAGTTAAAAGTGTCCTTTACTCTGCTTGTTTTGTATTTTAAAATACAAAGTGTGGTTTGTAACTGCAAATATGATAGAATTATGCAATGTTATGAAAAAACAGCTATATATCTAAAAATTTAAATAAGAGACTATTTTCTGTGCTACTAATGTTCTATTAATTATCAGTACTACACATGCAAATCATTACATCATAAGTTTTATTTCCCCTTCACTTCAGTGTCACTTTAATGCCTGACAAATAACAGAGCATGGTTAATTAGCTAGTATTCCCAGCCTTGAGCATGTTATGAGCAAGAGAATTGACTAGTGAAGGCACTATGCTGTAAAGGGATGTGGGTGGTCGGGAAAAGTCTGAAGCCCTTTCTAACTGGCACGCGAAGAGTTACATGACAGCTGCCTGCTTAGCCAAACACTTCCCCCAGGGAGTAAAAACAGAAAAGTTATCAACATATCATGATTAATATATTACAGCTTCAGAAATAATTAGAGTTTGACTAAACTGCGGTGGGGGAAGATCTTGAGATGAGCTAAACTCAACATCATTACCATTTCATACAATTTTCTTAATGATATTTTTTGCAGCTCATTTTTTTCCTATGCTGGCAGGTGTAACTATGTCTGCCAGTCAGGGAGTATGAGACTTGCATTCTAAAGACAGAGAGAAAATTCATTTAGTTCATTGCTGCTTTTCCTCCTTTACTTTTAATTATCTCACTCCGTAGGCATCTGCAATCTGCGCAGGAGCCATGAGGTCTGTTGAGTTATGGACTCATACTAGGCTTTACAAAACACCACGGTTGTGTTAGCAATTGCCACATACTCTGAAAAACCCCAAGCCACAAAATCTAAGATGACACCCAAAACTTCACAAGCGCTTTAGGCCGGTTTCAGACTAGCGTTGGGGGAGTGCTGCGGTGCGCACCGCAGCGCTAAGAATAACCTTCGGGGATTCCTTCAGCAATGCACAGTAATCTCCCTTCTGGCTGCAGGCCAAGCAGGAAGTGAGGCTCTCTAGTGCTCACTTCCTGTGGCCAAAAATCAAAACTGCGCTGAAACGAGAATGCAAAAAAAGCTGCATCGCCATAGACTTGCATGACTTTCGGAATCAGACACTTCTGGCGGATTGCATCGCACTGCGCCAGGTATGAAATGCCTCTGTAAGGCCTGGCAGGCTATTCAACCACAGATCAGCTCCGATGCCCCAATCTAACACCACAATCTTCACCCGATGTGGCACTTCCCTGCTTGTGAGGAAACAACACCTGCCCAACTTCGGTAACAGCCAGGGCTTTAAGGTTGCAAGGTATTGGAGCTAAACGAGGAGCAGGCCACCAGAGTCAAATTGGCTATACAGGCAGGCAGAACTAGCAGAACTAGTGGGAGTACAGCAAGTCCAGAAACAATCCAAGGTCATACACAGAATATCAGATATATTGCAATACAGAAGGGCAAGGCAAAATACAGGTCAAAAGGCAACCCTAAGGTCGGTCTAGGCAGCAAACAGAATGGTCAGTAACAACACTGATCGGTCCAGGCGTCAATCAGGGAAAATCCAGGAAACGAGCAAGGTCAAAAGTCCAATAATGCTCCACAAAAACACAGAGAGCACCCAGCAATTACCCACAGCTAACGCTAAAAAGGGCGATGACAGAGAGCACTCAGTAGACTTAAATATGCACAACATCCAATCAGTGGCCGGCCACATGCACACAGGATCAAATCACAAGTTTGCAGCAATCCTGCCTGAGTGTCAGCTGATTAGGAAAGTCAGCTGACATGAACAACAACTTGCCCATGTGTCAGCTAAATGAATTGTCACCTGACACTAACAAACATCCAGTGTATGTGTCAGCTGACTGAATTGTCAGCTGACAGCCCCATAGACTTCCATTGGAGTAGCGTTACTCTGCAGAAAAACAGGGTAAAGCATCGTGCCAGTGTGAAAGGGCTTCAGGGCTGATACAATTTTTGTGATGCCTTCAAGCTTGCGGCCCTTATGTGTTTCTATACTGGCAATAGTTGACATTTGGCCAGATTGCAGCTAAGTACCAGGGCAGAAGCATGGTCAGGAAAAGGCCAATGGTCAGGTCAAGTGGCAGACAAATAATGCAGTGTTAGGCAATATGTAACTAAGGAGTAGTGTTGGGCGAACAGTGTTCGCCACTGTTCGGGTTCTGCAGAACATCACCCTGTTCGGGTGATGTTCGAGTTCGGCCGAACACCTGACGGTGCTCGGCCAAACCGTTCGGCCATATGGCCGAACTAAGAGCGCATGGCCGAACGTTCCCCGAACGTTCGGCTAGCGCTGTGATTGGCCGAACGGGTCACGTGGTTCGGACCCGAACGCGCTCTGATTGGCCGAACTGTCACGTGGTTCGGGTAAATAAATACCCGAACCACGTCATATCTCCGCCATTTGTCTGTGGGTTTAGCTTTGGGTAGGCAGGCAGGGTAGTTCGCGCTCCAGCCACGCTAGCCAGGGTCCCCCCCAGTCATTGTGTGTCGCTGCTGGGAATAGTAGTACACCGCTCGCTCAGCATTCTGTTTACTGCCACTCTGTGTACCTCGCTCAGCCACACTATATAGCATTCTGTTTACTGCCACTCTGTGTCTGCTGGGAATAGTAGTACACCGCTTGCACAGCCACACTATATAGCATTCTGTTTACTGCCACTCTGTGTACCTCGCTCAGCCACACTATATAGCATTCTGTTTACTGCCACTCTGTGTCTGCTGGGAATAGTGGTACACCGCTCGCTCAGCCACACTATATAGCATTCTGTTCACTGTTCTGTGTCTGCTTGGAATAGTGGTACACCGCTCGTTCAGCCACACTATATAGCATTCTGTGTACTGTTCTGTGTCTGCTGGGAACAGTAGTACACCGCTCGTTCAGCCACACTATATAGCATTCTGTGTACTGTTCTGTGTCTGCTGGGAACAGTAGTACACCGCTCGCTCAGCCACACTATATAGCATTCTGTTCACTGTTCTGTGTCTGCTGGGAATAGTGGTACACCGCTCGCTCAGCCACACTATATAGCATTCTGTTCACTGTTCTGTGTCTGCTGGGAATAGTGGTACACCGCTCGCTCAGCCACACTATATAGCATTCTGTTTACTGTTCTGTGTCTGCTGGGAATAGTGGTACACCGCTCGCTCATCCACACTATATAGCATTCTGTTCACTGTTCTGTGTCTGCTGGGAATAGTGGTACACCGCTCGCTCAGCCACACTATATAGCATTCTGTTCACTGTTCTGTGTCTGCTGGGAATAGTGGTACACCGCTCGCTCAGCCACACTATATAGCATTCTGTTTACTGCCACTCTGTGTACCTCGCTCAGCCACACTATATAGCATTCTGTTTACTGCCACTCTGTGTCTGCTGGGAATAGTGGTACACCGCTCGCTCAGCCACACTATATAGCATTCTGTTCACTGTTCTGTGTCTGCTTGGAATAGTGGTACACCGCTCGCTCAGCCACACTATATAGCATTCTGTTTACTGTTCTGTGTCTGCTGGGAATAGTGGTACACCGCTCGCTCAGCCACACTATATAGCATTCTGTTCACTGTTCTGTGTCTGCTGGGAATAGTGGTACACCGCTCGCTCAGCCACACTATATAGCATTCTGTTTACTGTTCTGTGTCTGCTGGGAACAGTAGTACACCGCTCGCTCAGCCAGAGTATATAGCATTGTGTTTACTGCCACTCTGTGTACACCGCTCAGCCAGACTATATACCATTGTTTACTGACACTCTGTGTACACCACTCAGCCACACTATATACCATTGTTTACTGACACTCTGTGTACACCGCTCAGCCAGACTATATACCATTGTTTACTGCCACTCTGATTCTGCTGGGAACAGTAGTACACCGCTCGCTCAGCCAGACTATATACCATTGTTTACTGACACTCTGTGTACACCGCTCAGCCAGACTATATACCATTGTTTACTGACACTCTGTGTACACCACTCAGCCACACTATATACCATTGTTTACTGACACTCTGTGTACACCGCTCAGCCAGACTATATACCATTGTTTACTGCCACTCTGATTCTGCTGGGAACAGTAGTACACCGCTCGCTCAGCCAGACTATATACCATTGTTTACTGACACTATATAGCAGACTATATAGCATTGTGTGTACACCGCTCAGCCAGACTATATACCATTGTTTACTGACACTCTGTGTACACCGCTCAGCCAGACTATATACCATTGTTTACTGCCACTCTGATTCTGCTGGGAACAGTAGTACACCGCTCGCTCAGCCAGACTATATACCATTGTTTACTGACACTCTGTGTACACCGCTCAGCCAGACTATATACCATTGTTTACTGACACTATATAGCAGACTATATAGCATTGTGTGTACACCGCTCAGCCAGACTATATACCATTGTTTACTGACACTCTGTGTACACCGCTCAGCCAGACTATATACCATTGTTTACTGCCACTCTGATTCTGCTGGGAACAGTAGTACACCGCTCGCTCAGCCAGACTATATACCATTGTTTACTGACACTCTATGTACACCGCTCAGCCAGACTATATACCATTGTTTACTGCCACTCTGATTCTGCTGGGAACAGTAGTACACCGCTCGCTCAGCCAGACTATATACCATTGTTTACTGACACTCTATGTACACCGCTCAGCCAGACTATATACCATTGTTTACTGCCACTCTGATTCTGCTGGGAACAGTAGTACACCGCTCGCTCAGCCAGACTATATAGCATTGTGTTTACTGCCACTCTGTGTACACCGCTCAGCCACACTATATAGCATTGCGTACTCTGCCAGTCAGTGTGTATATTGCTGGGATCAGTAATACTCCACTCACCGTCAACCACTATATGAGCTCAACATGAGTTCCCCAGAGACCTCCGCTGTGAGCAGCACTCCCAACAACAGCAACAGCCAACGCCCCACGCAAGCTATAACATCCACCCCAGCAGCCAGTGGTCAGCAGCAGCCCTCCCCGGAGGAGAACGTTGTGTCCATCAGTCCGTCGCCAGAGCGATTAATGAGGGCTGCCATTGAGGAGATGATGGGGCCTGATGTGGAGGAGGAGGTCTGGCTCAGGCCAGCATCCCAAGTTAATGTTGAGGACGATGAGGGGTCTGTGTCTGGGGATGTTGGGGTGGCAGAGGTGGTGGGTGGGTCAGACTCAGGAGAAGAGTTGTATGATGAGGATGATGATCGGGACCATCTGTATGTGCCTCAGAGTCCGACCCCGGAAAACATGTTGTATCGTGTGTTTAGGTACTAAAATCTGCGTTCCCTCCCAGTAGTGTTGGGCGAACAGTGTTTGCCACTGTTCGGGTTCTGCAGAACATCACCCTGTTCGGGGTGACTATATAGCAGACTATATAGCATTGTGTTTAATGCCACTCTGTGTACACGGCTCAGCCACACTATATAGCATTGTGTTTACTTCCACTCTGTGTCTGCTGGGAACAGTAGTACACCGCTCACCCGCCACTGTATAGCATTGTGCTCTGTGTCACTGCTGACAATAGTGGTACACCGCTCACCCACCACTGTATAGCATTTCTGTACTGCCACTGTACTGCTGCCAGTCAGCGTGTACTTTAAGGATAAGTGAAATGAGGAAGAAATCCGGTGAAAGAGGGAGGGGCAAGGGAAGAGGTGTTTCCCCTGACGGTTCACGTACAGGCCACAGGGGAGCACCCAAGAAAACCCACTCAATACTGCCCATGTTGTCCAGGACAACAACCCTCACAGATCCAAAAGAACAGGACCAGATAATTACTTGGATGACCTCTCAAGCGTCCAGCAGTGGGTTAAGCAGCACCAGCACATCACGCACGAGGTCCGAGTCCTCAGCCAGTTAAAGTCTGGGCTTTCTTTGAAGACTGCACTGAGGATGTTACCATGGCGATTTGCAAGGTGTGCAAGACCCGCCTGAGCAGGGGGAAAAGTATTAACAACCTCTCCACCACCAGCATGAGCCGCCACATTCTATCCAAACATCCCACTCTGTGGGCAAACGCGGCAGGACAGGGTACCACCAGCAACACTGCCTCCCTTGGGTTCACCAGACTCACCACCAGACCCGCCTCAGCAGCAGCAGTAGCCCAGCCATTGCGTGGTTCACAACATTCACAAACATCAGACGATGCTGACACTGTCACTTTCCGGACTAGTGCTCTTGAGGTCTCCCAGTGTTCATCAAACACAACAACCAACAGCCCTTCGGTGTGCAGCGCTACGGTTGAGTTGTCTGTTTCTGAGATGTTTGAGCACAAGAGGAAATTGCCAGCAAATGACCCCCGGGCCGTGGCAGTAACAGCCAGCCAGCATAGCCAAGCTTCTGGCCTGCGAAATGCTGCCATATCGAGTGGTGGAGACAAACAGCTTCAAGGGCATGATGTCAGTGGCCATCCCACGTTACGTGGTTCCCAGCCGCTACCACTTTGCGCGCTCTGCAGTGCCTGAGTTGCATGAGCACGTGGTCAGCTAAATAACCCGAAGCTTGAAGAATGCCGTTGCCTGCAAGGTTCACCTCACCACTGACACCTGGACGAGTGCGTTCGGCCAGGGTCGATACATCTCCCTTACCGCGCACTGGGTGAACCTTGTGGAGCCTGGCAGCGATTCCTCACCTGCTACGGCGCGGGTGTTGCCCACGCCGCAAACAGCTGGATAACAACAGCAGCACCTACCTCTCTGACTCCTTCTCCTCCAACGCATCTCAAAGCTGTACCTCATCCGGAAATGCTAACCCAGCACCAGCAGCAGTAGGATCGTGGAAGCAGTGCAGCACAGCTGTTGGCATGCGTCAGCAAGCGTTGCTGAAGCTGATCTGCCTTGGGGATAAGCAGCACACAGGGGAGGAAATTTGGAGGGGAATAAAGGAACAGACGGATTTGTGGCTGGCACCGCTGGACCTGAAACCGGGCATGAAGCTAGACACCTGGCACGAACTGGCAATGTACGCAATAGAGGTGCTGGCTTGCCCGGCAGCCAGCGTTATGTCGGAACGCTGTTTCAGTGCTGCCGGAGGCATCATCACAGATCGGCGTATCCGCCTCTCCACAGAAAATGCAGACCGTCTGACTCAAATTAAAATGAATCAATCCTGGATTGGAAACGACTACGCAACACTCCTGGACCCCAACCAAGTAACATGACCGATGAACATCTGGGATGGTTTAGCGTTTCCGGTCCCTGTTTATTGAACCTCTCATCTGTATTACATTTATGACTGCATGGCGGCAAAAAGCATTGCTGCTATATCCGCACGCTTTTTGTCCTCATGCAAGGCCTGGGTTGTTGTGTCTCACAAAGCGTGGCCTTCTCCTCCTGCGCCTCCTCCTGTTCCATCACGTGTGCTGCTGCTGCTGCTGGGTTACCGTTGCCGCGTGGTCCCTGTTTATTGAACCTCTTATCTTTATTACATTTATGACTACATGGCGGTACAAAGCATGCTATCCGCACGCTTTTTGTCCTCATGCAAGGCCTGGGTTGTTGTGTCTCACAAAGCGTGGCCTTCTCCTCCTGCGCCTCCTCCTGTTCCATCACGTGTGCTGCTGCTGCTGCTGCTGCTGGGTTAGCGTTGCCGCGTGGTCCCTGTTTATTGAACCTCTTATCTTTATTACATTTATGACTACATGGCGGTACAAAGCATGCTATCCGCACGCTTTTTGTCCTCATGCAAGGCCTGGGTTGTTGTGTCTCACAAAGCGTGGCCTTCTCCTCCTGCGCCTCCTCCTGTTCCATCACGTGTGCTGCTGCTGCTGCTGCTGCTGCTGGGTTACCGTTGCCGCGTGGTCCCTGTTTATTGAACCTCTTATCTTTATTACATTTATGACTACATGGCGGTACAAAGCATGCTATCCGCACGCTTTTTGTCCTCATGCAAGGCCTGGGTTGTTGTGTCTCACAAAGCGTGGCCTTCTCCTCCTGCGCCTCCTCCTGTTCCATCACGTGTGCTGCTGCTGCTGCTGGGTTACCGTTGCCGCGTGGTCACTGTTTATTGAACCTCTTATCTTTATTACATTTATGACTACATGGCGGTACAAAGCATGCTATCCGCACGCTTTTTGTCCTCATGCAAGGCCTGGGTTGTTGTGTCTCACAAAGCGTGGCCTTCTCCTCCTGCGCCTCCTCCTGTTCCATCACGTGTGCTGCTGCTGCTGCTGCTGCTGGGTTAGCGTTGCCGCGTGGTCCCTGTTTATTGAACCTCTTATCTTTATTACATTTATGACTACATGGCGGTACAAAGCATGCTATCCGCACGCTTTTTGTCCTCATGCAAGGCCTGGGTTGTTGTGTCTCACAAAGCGTGGCCTTCTCCTCCTGCGCCTCCTCCTGTTCCATCACGTGTGCTGCTGCTGGGTTAGCGTTGCCGCGTGGTCCCTGTTTATTGAACCACTTATCTTTATTACATTTATGACTGCATGGTGGTACAAAGCATGCTATCCGCACGCTTCTTGTCCTCATGCAAGGCCTGGGTTGTTGTGTCTCAAAGCGTGGCCTTCTCCTCCTGCGCCACCCTCCTCCTGTTCCATCACGTGTGCTGCTGCTGGGTTAGCATTACCGGTCCCTTTTCCTGGAACCTCTTATATGTATTACATTTATGACTGCATGCCGACAAAAAGCATGTTACCTGTGCAAAGAAAACAGACATTTCCCGCATTTAAAAGACAGTTTTCCCTTTGAAACTTTAAAATCGATTTTCTCAAAAACTATAAGCTCTTTTTGCTAAATTTTTTTTTCCTCTTGTACCCACTCCCAAGGTGCACATACCCTGTAAATTTGGGGTATGTAGCATATAAGGAGGCTTTACAAAGCACAAAAGTTCGGGTCCCCATTGACTTCCATTATGTTCGGAGTTCGGGTCGAACACCCGAACATCGCGGCCATGTTCGGCCTGTTCGGCCCGAACCCGAACATCTAGATGTTCGCCCAACACTACTAAGGAGGACTGGTGGGAGATAGAAAGAGGTCAGTAAATTAGCCAAAAAAGTGGGATCAGCGCATCACCAGGCCGCCTCTGAATGGCCTCTGCTCAGAGATGCGCTGAACCCCCCCAGAAACTACAAACGCACCTTGAACCCAAACAGAGGCTCTGCATATACACCAAAGGCAAAACTGTTAAGTGGGAGCAGCTGACCAGAAATAAATTAAAACATAGCAAAGAAATGAACAGCACTACTTAAAAACAGATGAGTGCTTACCTGCAAAAGAGTGCAAGCCCCACTTATGGGATAAAATACACACTGAGCATACACAAGTGTGTATTTTATCCCATAAGTGGGGCTTGCACTCTTTTGCAGGTAAGCACTCATCTGTTTTTAAGTAGCGCTGTTCATTTATTTGCTAAGTAAATTAGCCAAGGTCATCAACAAAATAGGATTCAGGGATAGAGTACAGAAATAGGAAATAACATTTGAAAATAGACCAGATGTAACCAAAGACCTCTTTTGTCAGGTATACTGGGCTACAGAAAATAATTATAATAATGCCAGTTAGAACACTGCAAGTGCTTGCAACCTCTTTTCCTACTGCCAACAGTACATGTTGCAAGTCCATGACTAGCAACCGAGGTTCTGTGACTCAGGAGTGGTATGGAGAAGACCGAACCTTGAAAATATTTAACATAAAAGTGGGTATTCTGAATAATGTATTGCATTCTACCATATGTTGTTATGGCTCCTCTTTAACACTCAGACCTCATTTCATCACATGGCAACCACACATTTAAAGAAGGAACTTTACTATACATAACTTAATTAATAAAATTGCTTATTTTTACAATATATATATATATTTAAAGTGCTATACACAAAACTGTAAAGCTGTGCTAGGCCACAGAGTAGTGATAAGTTATTACTGCAGTCTCTACTCCTGTAAAAAAAAAAGGTTTACAGAGATGGAGATCTATCTGAAAGAAAGAAGGACTTTCATTGGTTGACATGGCTATTGAGTCAATTACTGTCCAGTCTTCACTGCGCCTGTCTTGATAAAACAGCCCTACATCATAAACTGGAAGCCCTCTGTTGCCCCGTCCCTCTGCCAGGGTAAAGGCACATGGGTCAAATGTACATACAACAAGATTTGGTCGCTTTTAACAGAATCTGCTGGTTACCTATTAGCTATTTACTGCCATCTTAATTGTTTGTTTGGTTGGACCATGCACTAGTGTTGGTGTTTGAATTTGGCAGAATGCCGCTGTTCAGCACCAAGTTCAAGGTCAGGAGGAGTTCACTGGCTTGCAAATCATGTTTGGAAGGAGGGAGCATCAGAGTCACGTAAAAACACGCTCAAGGCCGTGAACTCCTCTGGACCCTTGCCGCTTGTTCATCAACCCCTACCCTGCACCCCTCGCGCCTTATCACATGGGTCCCAAGGGCTATTGTTATACTCCAATTGAGGACTACTGCCTTCTTTAAACCTCTTGCAAACCCAACTGTCAGACAGTCACTTGACTCAGATTCAGTCCCTTCCTCCATTTAGCTGAGAAGACAGAACATATGTAAACTAGTAAGGGTGCAAAAGACCCCCTTGCCAAGGCTATAAGAAGTAATTAAGGACACTTCCTGGAGCTGATCTGAAGGATCTTTGAAACACACAAACAATGTCCACAGGCATTTTGGGATCTGCAAAAAGCTAATTGGATATTAATTGATTTCTGCAAATGTGTAATATATAACTTGTGCAGGTGGCAGAAATGAACACTTTCACAAAGCTTTAGAAGTTGTCCCTATACTTTAAAGCGGAATATAACCCTGCATTTCAACTTTGCTCTAAAACATTATTTACAGTATATTATATGCAATCAGCATTTTTTTTTTTTTACTAGACCAGCATTGGAAGGGTTACACAGGGCTTTAAAGTTCCTTTAGATTTCTGCAGACGCATCCGAAGCTGAAAAGAGATACATTTTGTTTACAGAAATGTATCTAAGTGTTTAATGTGACTCATCTCTCTGACTGAGAAGGAGCTTGGAGGACTGCCAAAGAGTGTGTAACTGTTTATCAATAGATACATAGAATGTAACAATCTGAACTTCTGCATATCTCTCCACGGAACTTGAAACGTCTGTGTTTAACCCTTCCAATGCTGGTCTAGTAAAAAAAATGCTTTTTGCATATAATATGCTGTAAATAATATTTTAGAGCAAAGTTGAAATGCAGGGTATATATTTCGCTTTAAGCTAGTTTTTCAGTGGCTCCTCAAAAAAGTTAAAAAAAAAAAACAGTATCCTGTTTTTTTTTTGTTTTTTTAATTAGGCAGGGGTTCTTTAAAACCCTTAACTGGTTATAATTCAAGTTTTTAAGTCACTGGTGTAGCAGTATTTTTTTTCCATATTTACATTTTTTTATCTAAATGGCAGATAAGAGCCTCAGAAACATGAGTCAGCAGTACATTACACAGTGCTGAGCTAGGAAATAGAAAACACTGAGTGCATGAGAAACGGAAGAGCATAATTATGGCAGCCCGCAGATAGAGAAATTGCAGTGAGTGTGACAGTTTTATCCTAACTAGCAGCTCAGTCTGGCCGACCAACAACTGCACAGTCACACAGCATGTGAGCCACAAGAGACTGAAAATCATTTCAGCTCAATAGGTCTTATTTTATCTTCAGTGAACTAAAGGCAGGCACACCTACTGCACAGCCCCCTAGCAACAGCACACACTACAGGACTCCAGAGCTCTCTGATCTGTCCCACTCTTTCAAATGCTACAGCAGACTGCTGTGAATTCCAACGTGAACGTCAATGCTTTAACAGGTTGTTTTTTTGTATTTACTTTTTGTGTGTCTCTCAAGTCCTGGCATTTGCCATACAGGGACAGCAGCTCCTTTAAGGATTCTTTATTTTAGAAGTGCCTTTCTTAATGGCATTCAGGTTGTTAAGACCCTAGTTTCTCAACACATGGCGCCCGTAACCAAAGGGGATACTTGGGTTAGATTCAGGGGATATTTAAATTGGTTACAGTCTGTTACAGTAAGTTTGGGAATTAAAATAATGACAAATCACACATAAATAAGCCAGAATATGTATTTTAAGTCAATTAAAACCATAAAGGAATATTTGAAACACATTTATACACCATTTATGGAGTGTTCCATTTTTTATCAAGGGGTACGTGATATAGTGTTATTCACAAGAGGGGGTACTTGGAAAACACCAGTTTTCATGATGGGAATCAAATGAGCTAAAAACCATTTAAAATGAAGACACGAGCCTGTTGATTTTAGTCAATAATTCTCTTTATTAAATACTCCGCAATGCGTTTCACAGGCGTTGTCCTGCTTCATCAGGCAAATAACAGAGTACCAGTAACAATTGGGTGTGTCAGTAAGAGCCAAACAGCCTTGATTGCAGTATACAGTCTTGTTGATTGTTGCTTACTTTCTATGTTGATTGCAGACGGATTCCTGTCTTGTAGACTGCTATCTTGTCAGCTTGCTTGAAGAACCTCGGAAAGGCCAACTGTCCACTTTGAGCCATTCCACTTATTGAACTTCTGCATGGGAGGATTGTGCAGTGGGTCTCTGCTATGTAATTGCTGATCATTTTTGAATTAAGTGATACAATGTGTTTTTCATTTGGATTGGTAACATTTATTACCAATCCTTCGTAACTAAACATAAGTAATCTTTTTGCCTAACAACTAACCATACCCTTCCCATTAACCCCCAAAAAATGAGCTTCCTAATGCCTGGCCATAACCCTCACTTCATATCAAAAAACATCCTGCCACCTAACTTTCACCTCCTCCTTATTGTAATTCCCTTCCTGACAACAATTTTTTATATTCTAACCCTAAGGAATAAAACGATCCATGCCCTACACTCTAAACCTTTTTATCAATGCCTTATCATAACCTTCCTAATGTACACCTAATCCAACCTATATTCACTTTTTCAAAACTATGGCTTCAGCGTCAGGTGCCCAATACTCCACCCCGCCATTGAAATCTTCTCCCATAGGTGTTCCTTCTGGATTAACCACATGGCACTTGATTTATGCCCCTCTGCCAAAATCTTCCATTCCTGAATGAAGTGGGTAAAAATGCAGAGTAGTTTTGATTTCGAAAATCTACTCTGTTAGCAGCAGAGAAAGTTTTGTAACTCTGTGAATGAGAGAGATCACAATCCCAATGGTGCAGTATCATTAGACAAAGGGATGTAAGCACACATGTATAAATACTGAACTCACAAGGGTTGGTTGCAAAACTTGGAACCCCCACTTGAACCTGCAGGAATATAATCGTCCCCGCTCGATGTCCCAGGTCTGTGAATGCAGATGCTGGTCGGTCGCTCTCCTGGATTAGTTGTGAGGACTACAGGTCCTTGTGACCAAAAAAACCCTATGGGGTATGGACTGTACTAAAAAACACTGGCGGAAATGCCCTTGATGATATGATACTACTAGATGTTGTATATATGAGAAGCGTAATTTCTTACCTTACCTTCACAGAAGGGCAAACCTTTATTCGCTGGTGTAGCAATAGGGGTTGCAGAGGCCTCAACCGCAACGGGGCCCTTGGGCCAGAGGGGCCCTGCAGGGCCCTCCCTCAACTGCAGTATTAGCTCGTTATTGGTCCTGTGCTTGTAATGATCACTTCTATAAATGCTTTGAATGATAATACAATAATACAATACAATAACATTTCTATAGCGCTTTTCTCCCATAGGACTCAAAGCGCTTAGGCTCTCTCAGATTCAGTAATTAGTAGGATGAAGTATTCACACAACAAAAGTTATATTTCTGCAAATGCCAAACTGAACAGGTGGGTTTTCAGTCTGGATTTAAACATGTCCAGGGATGGAGCTGTCCTGATCTGTTGAGGTAAGGAGTTCCAAAACGTAGGGGCAGCATGACAGAAGGCTCTGGGACCAAACGTTTCCAGGTGGACTCTGGGTATGACTAGATTATTAGAACCTGTTGATCTGAGAATGCGGGGATTGCTACGTAGCTGCAACATATCTTTCATGTATCCAGGGCCTAGATTATTCAGGGATTTAAATGTCAGTAGGCCGATCTTGAATAGGACCCTCCATTCTATAGGTAGCCAGTAAAGGGAGTGCAGGACTGGCGTTATGTGGCAGTGACGGGGTGGGTTGGTTGGTTAGCAGTCTGGCAGCAGTATTCTGTATCAGCTGTAGACGGTACAAGGCCTTTTTTGGAAGACCAGTGTAGAGAGCGTTGCAGTAGTCCAGTCGGGATGTGATGAAGGCGTGGACTAAGGTTGGCAGATCTTCTGGGGGAATGAGGTGCTTGATTTTTGCAATGTTCTTCAGGTGAAAATAGGACGATTTCACCACAGCAGAGATTTGAGTTCTGAAGTTTAAATCCCAATCAATTAGAACTCCCAGGCTACACACATGATCAGAGCTGCGTAGATCCGTGCCTCCTATTCCCAGTGGTGAAGACTGCGAGTTAAGTTGTTTTGTTATCATGCTCTGCCCTCCTTTTTTTTTTTTTTTTTTTTTTTTTTTTTACTTCTTTTTTTTTTTTTTTACTTTCAAATTTTTATTAGCAGAAAATAATTATACAACAATAAATTGAGCAACATTGACATCTGCTAAATTTTTAAATAACATACACATATTTTAACATTCAAACTCCCTTGAAATATGCACAATAGAAATAACATGTCAAGGTAAACTAACACAATATGAAAATACAACAGTATTAACAAAAAAGTAAAAACAATCAAAGTAGGTTCTAGTCCCTCAATCTTATTTACTGGTGGGTCAGAATAAAGCTATTAAATGTATTATAATAAGAAGCATTATATTATGGATTAGCATAGATGCCTCTCTTAAAATTATGGCATATATTATGCGTTCTTTCTTAATCTATTCTCCATGGATATATTTAAGTTATATAAGGAAATAACTTGGGAAAGGGATGGGGAGTCACTTGATTTCCACTCACACACTATTCGATGTCTGGTGGCACAGATCACCTGAGAAATTTCAAGCCTGTAATTCAGTGGAATTTCATCTATGCCTATATGTAACAGAGCCAACTGAGGAGTTAGCTCTGCCCTCCAATCAGAAGGACTTCAGTTTTGTCTGCATTTAGTTTCACCCAGTTGTCATTCATCCATAACTGTAGTTCATGTAAGCAGGCGTTTATAGTTAGAGTTGGGTCTGTCACACCAGGCTTGAAGGAAAGATATAGTTGGGTGTCGTCTGCATAGCAGTGGTATGTCAGGCCATGTTTTTGGATTAGTTTTCCCAGCGGTAACATGTAAATAGTGAAAAGCAGGGGAGAGAGGATTGAGCCCTGGGGCACCCCATACTTAAGTGATACAGGGGTGGACAGGAAGGGCCCCATAGACACTTTGTGGGTTCTGCCACCCAAGAAGGATTGGAACCACTGAAGAACTATGCCATCAATGCCGCAGTATTCCTGTAGCCTGTTTATCAAGATGTCATGGTCAACTGTATCAAAGGCTGCAGAAAGGTCTAGCAGTATGAGGATCGAGCACTCTCCTCTGTCTCTTGCCATGAGCAGGTGGTTGCATATTTGGATGAGGGCAGTTTCAGTGCTGTGGTGTTTCCTGAAGCCAGACTGGAATGGGTCATAACTGTTGTTTTGTAGGATTTTGGCTTCTAGCTGGAGGTAGACAGCTTTTTCAATTAGCTTGCCCAGAAAGGGGAGGTTAGAGACAGGTCTGTAGCTGGTCATTGCATCTGGGTCCAGGGAGGGTTTTTTGAGGAGAGGCCTGATGATTGCTTCCTTCAGTAAAGCAGGAAATATTCCTGATTTTAAGGAACAGTTAATAATTTTTAGGAATACCGGTACGAACAGATCGGGGCAGTTCAACATTAACTGTGTTGGGCCAGGATCCAGGTCACAGGTAGTTAGGCGGACGTGAAGGAGGATGCTTGATGTGACTTCTTCATCAATTTCTTTGAAGTTTGACCAAGGTGTTACATTGTCTCTGCTAATGGTCTTCAGCGCTATATTAGGCTCAGATGCTCTAAGTTGGATGGCGGACCTTATAGCAGAGACTTTGTCTGTGAAGAAATGGGCAAATTGGTCACAGAGGTCCTTTGAAGACTCGATATTAAGTTTTTGACATGCTGGGTTGCAGAGTTTTTCCACTGTGCAGAACAGTTGGGCTGGTTTGTTAACTGCATTTGCAATCTCTTGTGATAGAAAGGATGATTTTTTTCCTGTGATTACCTTTTGGTAGCTCTTCAAGTGGAGGATTAAGGCATGTTTGTCTTCTGGGGACTTAGATTTGCGCCAGTGTCTCTCAAGTTTTCGGCCTTGTCTTTTCAGCTCTTTTATAGCGTTATCAAACCACTGTGCATGATGGTGTGGAGTAAGATATTTGGTGCGCAGAGGAGCAATGGTCTCAAAGGTGGAGGACACACATTTATTGTATTTAAACACCAGAGTATCAGGGTCCAAGCTGGAGTCAGTCAATTCATCAAAGCTAAGGTTATCTCGGATATGTTGAGGTGTTAGCCCTTTTAAGCGGCGATATTTTATTTGATTCTTGACCTGGTGTTTGACAGCTGGTATTGAGAGGGATAAGTGGATAGTGTGATGGTCTGACCAGGCAACAGGATTAATTTCCACATTGGCTATTGACAGCCCAGTATGGAATATAAGGTCCAGAGTGTGACCTTTCCTGTGAGTAGTAGAGCTGATTGATTGGAGGAAGCCCAGTTCATGTAAGGCATGATATAGCTCTATACCAAATTTTGAAGAGGAGTCATCCACCCATGTATTGAAATCTCCAAGAACAATCCATCTGGGGTGTTCCAGTGTTAGGTTGCATAGGAGGTCTACAAGTTCCTTAAGGAAGTCTGAGTATTTTGCTGGTGGGCGGTAGATCAGCAATATGTTAGTGTTTTTCTCAGCTGAAAGTTGCACCCCCAAGCATTCAAACGAGTTGGTAGGACCTACAGTAAGTGGTCTGATTTTCAAAGCTGATCTAAAGCAAAGTGCAACCCCTCCTCCCCTGCGTTCTTTCCTGTTGCAGTATATCACGGAATAGTTTGTTGGCACGGCGGCCTCCAGGGTGGGGCCAACTGGTTCAGAAAGCCAGGTTTCAGTCAGGCAGGCCAGATCAGAAGACTCTATTAGATCATGTATGATTGCTGTTTTGTTGTTTATCGATCTGACGTTACAGAGGACAGCCTTGATGGGGCTACCCTGGGAGCTAGGGTCTGAGATTGATGACTCCAGGGCAGAACAGTCTCCAGATGTGTGGCTGTCATCTCTGCTGGATTGTGCTGGAGGCTGGAGCTATTAGGGTTGTAGGGTTGTTGCCTGGGTGTACTCTGTAGATTTTGTCACAGAGTTATATTGGTTCTGCGGTGAAGAACGTCTTTTCCCACGTCCTCTCGATCCTCTCTTTGTCTTTCTGAAGTTAATAATCATTAACAAGCTGTTTCCCATCCCCTTCTTGCACCTTTGACACTAGTTGTCTTTTTTCAGGTTTTGGGGCGCCATATCAATTGTTATGTATAGAGTGCTTGGTGGGGGGGGGGGGGCATGTAAAACTCACACCGGAGCCCTTAGCTACTTAGCTACGTCAATGCCATTATTTAATGGAAAAAGTAATGTTTATTCAACACGTTTCACGGGTCTTGGCCTGCTTCCTTAGGTCAATACAAGTGCCTGCAGAACTTCTGGCCACAAATGTGAGCGCCTAAAAACAGCGACTTGGAACTCAATGCAAACATGAGAATTTTTTGAAAAATATACAAATTTTTCTCAGTGATCTGCAAGCCTAGGTTTTTGCTGTACTGAATTTGCTGACTTCCTTTCTGAGCTCATATATGATTATTTGTCAGGTGCACTTCCCCTGTTAAACAGGACCCTAATGGGAAAGGAATAGATTCCACAGCTGGAGACACCTCTTCCTGCTACTTATCTCTGACAATATGTGTGGAATTCAGCTAAAAAGCCCACATGTCCTCTACAGTGACACTGGTAAAGTTCATGTCACCTCTTCTTTTCTGTAATTCTTTTACAATCCTTGGTGGGGGAAACTTAGCAGTACATTTTGTGAGGTAATAATGTGTTGAGGTTCAGTCATTTCAAATCAGATGTTTTGTGCAAATCTCAGTGAATGTAATCACCCACTGGTTTCACATATTGGGGTGTATACACTAAGTGTCAGTAAAATTGCCATGCGCATGGCATTTTTACTGGTACTTCTGAGTTCTGACATGTAGTGCACATTGTGCAATTATCACGACCACATTACCAAGGCAACGCATATGTTGCGATGGTACAGTGCACTATCCTGGCAACATGTGCATGTAACTTTCAGAATGACCTCTCTGTGCATTGCAATTGCATTGCAATTTTACCAATGTTTTGTGCACATACCTCATTGTTAGAGTACTACAGTAACTTCCTTTTGTTACATTAATTCTAGGGACCAACACTTTGCTGTAGCCAATTTATGATGAGTGCATATTGTATCTTGTATCATTTTAACATGATTTAGAGTATGTACTCAGAATCGTTTCCTGCTGTGGCTCCATATTAGTGGTGGAAGGAAGAGGAGATACAGCAACTTTAGCTGTGCAACCCTACTGCATCGATCATCTCGTGAAATAAGATTAGATTGTAAGCCTGCAAGGGCAGGGCTCTCTCACCAATTGTGTCTTGGAATTTGTTATATATTTTATTCATCATATCCCTTTTGTCACTGTAATTACCAACTCTGTATTTCATACCAATTCTGTATTTTGTTTATTGCTGTATACCATTGTCTGTATTATCATGTACCCCATGTTTGTTTCTTACTTTGAACACCGCCATGGAATATTTTGGCTCTTTATCAATCAATAATAATAATGCAGCAAAGTCTCAGTTATCCAGAATTCAGGCAACAGGAAGTCTCGACTAACCGGCATGCCTGAAGGATAACGGAGACTTTAATTTGGACTGCTTTTGGGGAGTTTTTGCGCCTTTAAAATACTTACCGAGCCTCCAGCGATGTCTAAAGGCCTTCCTCTTGCACCTAGCAGGCTCCTAGTGGATTCCGGCATCCATGCATGCAAGTCTTTGTGTCACGTGACCCAATAAAGGTCAGGTGACACTCCGGCTTCTGTGCACGGAGAAAGTCGGAAAGCCGCTAGGAGCCCACTAGGTGCAAGAGGAAGGCTGCTAGACATAGCTGGAGGCTCAGTAAGTATTCAGAGCAGGAGGTTTGTGCTTTTTCAGCCTGTTGCTCAAGTAACCGGCAAGCACATGTTTTTGGCATCAGGTGATCCCCACTGGTGCCTGGATACTGGGGACTCTGCTGTAATAAGATTAGCCAGCTAGAGTCCTCCATAACGGACGTATAGTTTTTGCTTGGTTGCTGCTTTAAATGTGTAGATTTCTCTAGGCCTGAAGCAGTTTTTTTATTTTGTTGCCACTTTAAATTTATTATGAATGTGTGTTAGTATTTTACGCTATTTAAATTTGGAATCAAAGGAAGGAAGTTGTAATACCCAAACTAGTACTAGAAAGAGAAAAGGAATCCTTGCAGTTATCTCTCCCCCAATGGTCTCCTGACCTCATCGGGAATTCGAGTCTGAATAGACCCTAATAGAAGACAGCAGCTGGACTCTTTCACGTGAAAACATTCACAGCTCAAACAACACCATCCCAGTCATTATTTTCCAGGGTGATTAGGACATCCCTGGACTTGGCAAAGGGAATGACATAAATTATGCTATATGTGCTTTTTAAGCTACTTTTGCATTGACCCTTGCCATATCCACTCCACTCCAAGGGACCATCTGCAAACGGGTCATTAAGCAGCAAATAATAAGACAGAACTGCAAGGGTTAGTTGGTCAACAGAGTCAATTATAACGCCAGCTCAAAGGTTCCAAGTGCATGAGAAACATGCAGTGTGCAGCAGCTCTCATCTCGTAACTGTTTATTAACGTGTTTATTTGGAATTTCTTTTAAGAAAAAAGAGAAAAGGAGAAAGAAGACATGCAGAGCAAATCCCAGGCCTTTGAGATGGAAGTCCTCTTAAATATTTCCATACTTTAAAGCTCTCTTGGGATGTTTTTAACCAGAAGGAACGTAAAAATGATATTTGGAAACCGATTTTTAGTTCCTGAGTTTACTCCACTTATAAAACGTCAATATTTGTGCCCTATTCTAAGAACAGAACATTGTTTTGGGAGGAAAGCAAGTTTTCTATCTATAGGAATATATATTATTTCTCCTTATTACGAGGAGTCTTAAAATGCAAGATAAACCTACAGGATAACTGTAACTACAATGTTTGAATACTGTATTTACAAATAGAGGGGAGATTGTAATGAGTGTATAAATAAAAATATGTTAATTTGTTTCCCCTTAAATTGGCCGCTGAGCCTCAGACTCTGCGTCTGAGGCTCAGCGGCCAATTTAAGGGGAAACAAATTAACGCAACAGATCTGGAGATGAGCAGCACAGCGGCGGAGAGGAGGTCCTATGTTTGTTGATATGCGCATATTACTTTTTAACATGTGAGTGCAATACTATGTTCATTTATGGTTAAATAACACGGTATTACGCTATAGAAACTGTGTTTTAAGTTTTTAAGGCACCTGTGGGACAACTTTATGGCAAGTTGAAGAGAGTGGAGATTCAACCTCCCTGGCGTTCTGATTAATTGCGGTGCACGGCCACGGGAGGGTTTTTTATAGTTATTTTTTTAACATGTAGCTAGCCTAGCGCTAGCTACGTGCTTCCCCCCTCACTTTGCTTTCCCACCCACCCCTCCGATCGCCGCCGGCGCAAATACCAACAGCAAATCCCGTTCTGAATGGGATTTCCTGTATGGGCTTCCCCCGTCGACATGGCGATGATCGGAATGATGTCATTGAGGGGGAGTCCCGATCTACCCCATAGTGCAGCCTGGCAGTGATTGGCCAGGCTGCGCAAGAGGTCTGTGGGGGGGGGGCCTCTTTCGCAGCGGAGCGGCAGCAAACGGAACAAACACGCAGCTAGCAAAGTGCTAGCTGCGTGTTTGGAAAAAAAATCGTCCGTAACGCCCAGGAGGTTAACTGAGCACTGATAGCTGGTCTATGCAGGGTCAGCCACGCTATCTGCCTATTTAGGATGAAGTTCCAGTGCTGAAGGGACATCGTTTTGAATAAGCTTGATTGCTGATCTGTGATTGAATCAGCCACTTCTGATGGTGAGAGTGTTTTGTACTAACATTGATCTGTTTACCTACTATTGATCTGTCTAGCTGTCAACTGTACCTCTGTGGATTATTTAAAAGTGGACCTGATTGGACTTTCATTTATTTTAATTATATTTATTTTTACATGTGAATTAATATACAGTGTGAGCGCTGTGCATACCTGTACCCCTTTATGACAATTTATAGACAGACAATTTATAAGTTTGAAAACTGAGGAGAAAAACTGAATTGCATATGGGCCAGAGATCTATATACATTTTGATTATTTCAGTTGGGTTTATGCTGACACAATCTGAATAACCAACTTGTATACAGATCTCTGTATTTTGTATGTCCAGAAGCAAATCTGATAACTTTGAGGAAGCAAGGTAGTTCCTCATGAAATGCGGTAGTATTACGTGCTTTTTATTACCTGAACTTAAAAACTTTAATCGGGAAGTTCATCAGGAAGCCATCTACTCAAGCACAGACACAGTGGACACCAGCATGTGACATCTGATGACCAAATGGATGGGATGAGAAAATCGAGCCCATAAATACAACAGTGTTAATAGCCACCGCCTCTGCAGAGAATCCAGCATTTGAACAGGTACAGCAGCCCCCGGCCCTCTCTGCCACTCAGCCAGCTATCCACCTGGCGGATCACTTCGGCCAAATTACGGCAGAGAGTATTGTATTCTCTACTTAATCTGCCCATCCCATGACAGCACACCCATGCGGGTTCAGTGAAAAATGGCGCCGGCTAAATAATGGCGCCCCCTTCTGCCCGATATATGTTTAAAATGATATTTATCGTTTTAAAGGTTAAAATAGTGCAGACCTTTTGAACGAAATGTATCGTTTTAAAACTTTTTTTTTGTGTGTCCTGCCTGAACGATATTTATCATTTTAACGCCTGCTTTGCTTCCCTTTGGAAAATATCTGCCCGCCGACTTTAATGTTTAATAGCAAAGCCCCCTTAAACGCTAAAAACACCAAATTTGCAGGCAATGTTAAGAAAAAAATTGTGAACAAGAGAAAAATTTTTTTTTTCAAAAAGACCTTATAGTTTTTGACACAATCGATTTTGAATATTCTCCTTCTGACCGTGGGAAAATTAAACGCCCGCCGACTTTAGTGGTTAATAGCAAAGCCACTTTAAATGCCAGAAACACCAAATGTGTAGGGAAATGTTAAGAAGAACAGTGGGAACAAGAAGTAAATTTTTTTTTCAAAAAGACCTTATAGTTTTTGAGAAAATCGATTTTAAATCTTCAAAGAGAAACATCTATTTAAATCGCGTAATGACATTTTTGCGGAACCAATTCCCGCCGACTTTAGCAGTTAATAGCAAAGCCCCCTTAAATCCTAGCAACACCAAATTTGCAGGATATGTTAAAAAGATATTGGGAAACAATATTTAAAAAAAATTGAAATTTTCTTTTTAAATTTGCCTTTTTGGGTTATGTTCAGAGTGTGGGAAATTTTTTGAAAAAAATGACGTGGGGTCCCCCCTCCCAAGCCTCTGTAACCCCTTGTCTCCCATGCAGGCTGGGATAGCCAGAATGCGGAGCCCCGGCCGACTGGGGCTTCGCACCCTGAGCTATACCAGCCCGCATGGTCCATGGTATGGGGGGGCTCCGGGGGGGGAGGGGCGGCCAAACCTTCCCCTCCCCCCCCTGGAGCCCTTGTCCAATCCATGGACAAGGGGCTCTTCCCCACCTCTGGTGCCCCAGGAGGAGGTGGGGCGACGACTCCCTGGGGGGGGGGGTTCATGGTGGCATCTGGTAGTCCCCTTTAAGAAGGGGACCCCCAGATGCCCACCCCCCTCCCAGGAGAAATGAGTATAGGGGTACAAAGTACCCCTTACCCATTTCCACAAAGGGTTAAATGAAATAAAAACGCAACCACGAGAAAAGTCCTTTAATGTTCTAAATGAACCACAAATACTTACCTGTACCTTTAAGAAAAAAATCCCACGTCAATTAGGTCCCATGACAGTATCCTCTATCTTGCGAACTTCTGTTACATGTTGATTGAAGATCTCCGCCGCCCCAACGCCACACACGCCGCCCCCGCCGCACTGCTCTCAGCTATACTTAGTATAGCTAAGAGCAAAAAGCATCTTTAAATTTTAGCTCCAATGGTCCCCATTGGTTCCTTAACAGACCAATGGGGATCAGGAGGATCCCCATTGGTCGATAAGGAACCAATGGGGAGCCTTGGAGCCAAAGTTTAAAGATGCTTTTTGTTCTCAGCTATACTTAGTATAGCTGAGAGTGCATCTATACAGACACATTACCGTTAGCCCCAGCTGCCCTCTCTGCCTCTCTCACACCTGTCACCCTCACCCATGCTGGCACCCATGGGTGCATTGGGTGCCAGCATGGGTGAGGGTGACAGGTGGGGGAGGCAGGGAGGGCAGCGGCAGCTACCGGTAATGCGTCTGTATAGACGCACTCTCAGCTATACTTAGTATAGCTGAGAACAGTGCGGCGGAGGCGGCGTGTGTGGCATCGGGGCAGCGGAGATCTTCAATCAAAATGTAACATAAGGTCGCAAGATGGAGGACAGGTAAGTATTTGTGGTTAATTTAGAACATTAAAGGACTTTTCTTGTTGTTGCGTTTTTATTTCATTTAACCCTTTGTGGAAATGGGTAAGGTGTACCTTGTACCCCTATACTAATTTCTCCTGGGAGGGGGGTGGGCATCTGGGGGTCCCCTTCTTAAAGGGGACTCCCAGATGCCACCATGAACCCCCCCAGGGAGTCATCGCCCCCGCCTCCACCTGGGGAAAGGGAGGCGGGGAAGAGCCCCTTGTCCATGGATTGGACAAGGGGCTCCGGGGGGTAGGAGGAGGCTTGGATGCCCCTCCGCCCCGGAGCCCCCCCATACCATAGACCATGCGGGCTGGTATAGCTCAGGGTGCGAAGCCACAGTTAGCCGGGGCTCCGCATTCTGGCTATCCCAGCCTGCATGGGGGACAAGGGGTTACAGAGGCTCGGGAGGGGGGACCCCACGTCGTTTTTTTTTAAATTTGCTATCAACTTTTTTTTTTTTAATGTTCTGAGTGTGGGAAATAAATAAATAAAAAAACGACGTGGGGTCCCCCCTCTCAAGCCTCTGTAACCCCTTGTCCCCCATGCAGGCTGGGATAGCCAGAATGCGGAGCCCCGGCCGACTGGGGCTTCGCACCCTGAGCTATACCAGCCCGCATGGTCCATGGTATGGGGGGGCTCCGGGGGGAGGGGCGGCCAAGCCTAAGTATAGCTGAGAGTGTGTCTATACAGATGCATTACCACTAGCTGCCGCTGCCCTCCCTGCTTCCCCCACCTGTCACCCTCACCCTGCTGGCACCCAATGCACCCATGGGTGCCAGCATGGGTAAGGGGGGCCGGGGTGAGAGAGGCAGAAAGGGCAGCTGGAGCTAGCGGTAATGCGTCTGTATAGACGCACTCTCAGCTATACTAAGTATAGCTGAGAACAAAAAGCATCTTTAAACTTTGGCTCCAAGGCTCCCCATAATTTAAAGATGCTTTTTGCTCTTAGATATACTAAGTATAGCTGAGAGCAGTGCGGCGGAGACGGCGTGTGTGGCATCGGGGCGGCGGAGATCTTCAATCAACATGTAACAGAAGGTCGCAAGATAGAGGATACTGTCATGGGACCTAATTGACATGGGATTTTTTTCTTAAAGGTACAGGTAAGTATTTGTGGTTAATTTAGAACATTAAAGGACTTTTCTCGTGGTTGCGTTTTTATTTCATTTAACCCATTGTGGAAATGGGTAGGGGTACTTTGTACCCCTATACTCATTTCTCCTGGGAGGGGGGTTAGCATCTGGGGGTCCCCTTCTTAAAGGGGACTCCCAGATGCCACCATGAACCCCCCCCCCCCCGGGAGTTGTCGCCCCCACCTCCTCCTGGGGCACCAGAGGTGGGGAAGAGCCCCTTGTCCATTGATTGGACAAGGGCTCCGGGGGGGAAAGGAAGGCTTGGCCGCCCCTCCCCCCCGGAGCCCCCCATACCATGGACCATGCGGGCTGGTATAGCTCAGGGTGCGAAGCCCCAGTCAGCCGGGGCTCCGCATTCTGGCTATCCCAGCCTGCATGGGAGACAAGGGGTTACAGAGGCTTGGGAGGGGGGACCCCACGTCATTTTTTTCAAAAAATTTCCCACACTCTGAACATAACCCAAAAATTTAAATTTAAAAAAAAAATAAATAAATTTTCAATTTTTTTTAAATATTGTTTCCCAGTATCTTTTTAACATATCCTGCAAATTTGGTGTTGCTAGGATTTAAGGGGAGTTTGCTATTAACTGCTAAAGTCGGCGGGAATTGGTTCCGCAAAAATGTCATTATGCGATTTAAATAGATGTTTCTCTTTGAAGATTTTAAATAGATTTTCTCAAAAACTATAAGGTCTTTTTGAAAAAAAATGTTTACTTCTTGTTCCCACTGTTCCTTTTAACATTTCCCTACACATTTGGTGTTTCTGGCATTTAAAGGAATACTATCGATGTATGCATTTATTTTGAAATGCTGTATGTTGTAGCACACATTAGGGCAAGTACTAGGAGCAATTTGATTCCTCACACAGCTGTTCCTCTCAGCTGTAAAATCCTCCGTCAGTTTTGGCGTCAGTGTTGGATACAAAATGTATCTAATACTGAGCTCCCAGAGGGCTAGACCATGTCTCTGCACAGGGGAGTTGCTATCAACTCCTCAGTTTATAGTTTAAGTATCACCTTGCTGAAATAATCTTGTTGATATGGTGGTAAGGGGTTAAAGATTCTAGCAATGTGTGTTTATTATCTTTGCTTCTCTTTACTGATAAAGATACTAATAATGCTAATTGTAGACAGTGGTCTGCCCCTCTCAGCAGCTTGTAAAGTGGATGCAGCCTGGAGTGACTCACCACAAGCAGGCAGCCAGTCTGAGTGTAAACACAGACTCCTGGTATAGCTAGTTATATTCCAGCAATATTCCAGCTCATTTAGTTACCTGTTTCCACCTCAGATCAGCCTATTTCTCCTCATGTCTGCTGCATGCTGTGGGTGACAGTAAAATATATTTGTGAGCTGTGTGACAGAGTAACCAAGCAGCTCAGGGTGACCCAAACTACTATGAGCTGTGTGAGAAATTAATTTTTAAGCAGGGATAGTGAGAGAGACCTGGGTGAATAAATAAAGTGCCCCTAGCACTAGTGGTAATGTGTACACTAATATAGAGTATTAAAAAAAAAAAGTTGTTTCAATCGATAGTACTCCTTTAAAGGGGCTTTGCTATTAACCGCTAAAGTCGGCGGGCGTTTAATTTTCCCACGGTCAGAAGGAGACTATTCAAAATCGATTTTCTCAAAAACTATAAGGTCTTTTTGAAAAAAAAATGTTTCTCTTGTTCACAATTTTTTTCTTAACATTCCCTGCAAATTTGGTGTTTTTAGCGTTTAAGGGGGCTTTGCTATTAAACAATAAATTCGGCGGGCAGATATTTTCCAAACGGCAGCAAAGCAGGGGTTAAAACGATAAATATCGTTCAGGCAGGACAAAAAAAAAGTTTTAAAACGATAAATTTCGTTCAAAAGGTCGGCGCCATTTTTTAACCTTTAAAACGATAAATATTGTTTCATAATGTAGGTCAATGGTGCGCCGTTTTTACCCATCTGTGCTGGGCGCCATTTTTAACTGACCCGCACCCATGCTGCTCCTTTCCTCACATAAAAACAGAACATGATGTTAGCTTATAGGCTAACAACATCAATGTGTCTGTCAGCCTCGGCCAGCCATGTCGCACAGATGGGCGTACAGGGCCTAAAAGGCCAGCAAATTGACATTTTAAAAGGATCTAAAGATGATGTCTCTTTATTCCTTTGAATTCAAGTGTCTGCTATGGAGTCTATTTCTTTCAGAGAAGAAGGATATTCTCACAACAAGGAAAAAAACATCAGTTCTGTATTTGTTATTAAGGGCAAATGCAATCGCTTGCAGCAATAAGGCACCCTTTTTGCCAGAAATGCCGTAGGTTTGCATTGAACAGAGCGGTGGACAGCCTGTAACTAGGGATTCCTTGCTAGTTACAAGTAGCCCTGCGTGCCACGTCCGCAAGACTGGAAATTCAGATTATGCTCCCTTTAAATGATTAATGAAACAGTTATATAACTTACAATAATACAGTCTGCCTGAGCACTGCTGTGTACATATATTTACTGATGTGTGTTAGTGTTTAGCTAGTGCCAGCTCTGGGGCTGTAATGATTCATACTATCAGCATTTTACAGCAGCACAAAAATAGATAGTTCAAAAATAGATATTTGGACTGAAATGTGGTCAGTTATCAGATCCTAGTGTGGGAATCCACATCTTATTTATATGCCAAATTCCGGTCACAGCTAACAGTGGTACTAAGCAGCATGACTCCTAAGATGTGGACGATGTGGAGAACCCATGCATACCATATTACAGCCTGTAAAGTCGGACAAAATCACGGGGTATCTGCTGCCAAAATCCCTGCTTCCTGAGAATGACCAACAGCTACATTCTTTATGGCACCAAGAGAGACCCGTTCACTGGATATTACTGAATCAATCACTTCAAAGAGGAAATTCATAGGGAGTCCATAAACTCAGTGACGCCACAATCCAGTGCATGAAACGTTTTCCACGCACATAAACTCATAAACAAACTGGTCCTGTACAATAAAATCTGTTTTCAAGGGCACAGAAGCAGCAGATGTCCTGTCTGTATTTAAAGTGCAGGGAAAATGTGCTGTACTAATGTGCCACTTTACAGTACACCTGTATTAATCCCAATACAGTGCCCACTAGAGGTAAATATGCAGTACTTGGATCCTTAGCTTTATTTCTATAACACTTTAAAGTGAATGTTTACCGTTTAAAAAAAAAAAGTCAGATACTCACCTAAGGAGAGGGAAGGCTCGGTCCTAATGAGCCTTCCCTCTCCTCTCCCAGTGCCCGGTCCCGCGCAGGATCCCCTGTGGCAGTATTCGACCAGTTCGGTCAAATACTGCCACTTCCGCAGCCGAAGGGATGTTTCGGAAGCCTTCGGGAGCACTCGGGCTCCCGAGGACGGGGCCGCTCCATAGTACACATGCGCAAGCACCCTCTATGACGCACTCATGCGTACGTAGTATGGAGTGGCCCGTCTTCGGAAGCCCGAGTGCTCCCGAAGACCTCTGAAGTCCCTGCGGCGGCGGACGTGAATGGGGGAGCCAGCGCAGCACCGAGGGCACCGGGAGAGGAGAGGGAAGGCTCATTAGGACCGAGCCTTCCCTCTCCTTAGGTGAGTATCTGACTTTTTTATTTTTATAGCGGTACCCATTGGCTTTAAAGCGATGCTGAAGTGAAAAAAAATATATGATATCATGATTTGTATGTGTAGTACAGCTAAGAAGTAAAACATTAGGAGCAGAAACATAAGTCTAATATTGTTTCCAGTACAGGAAGAGTTAAGAAACTCCAGTTGTTATCTATGCAAAAGAGCCATTGAGCTCCACGACTTTCAAAGTTGCAGAGAGCTCTGTCTTTTGAAGCTTGTTATCTCAACTATCAGTCAATGCACTTTCTTTTTCTCTCCAGAGAAAGGTTCAAAAGTTTACTGCCCTGCTCTGTAAAATCATTTAGACTGCTGAGTAGTGTGTAAATGGCAAATATTAGAGAATGATGAAATGTTATTAAAAAAAACACTATATAACTGAAAATAAAAATATGAGATTATTTTCTTTGCTACTAATGTTCTAGTAATTATCCATACTACACAACCGATTCATTAGATCATTTTTTTTTTTTTTGCTTCAGTGTCTCATTAAATGAGTATGCAGAAAGCTGACAGGCCCAGATGCAGTATGCAGTCCATTAAGGACTGTGAGTGCATTTAAAACCATAGCTATGTCCTTTGTCCACTCATCAGACCATTAAGTTGAACCTGAAGGGAAATAAGTGACATGCTGATGATTAATTATCGGGTGCTGGTGATTCGGCATTCACCGCATATGCTGGACAGGAGTTCATCACTCACACTGCAAGGTCTGGGATGCCCAGGGTATGGAAGAAAGAGATCGTGCTGGGCCCAAAAAAAATACGCCTCTTCCGCCTGTCTAGCCTGCCCTATCCTGTTACCAGATCTCAGATCTCACTGCTGAGGACTGTAGTGAAGCGGTGCAGGCGCACATGTGCGAGATCTGAGAGGAAGAGAATTAGGTAAATAGGATACAAGGGCAGGCCAGACAGGTGAAAGATGTGTTTTTTATAGGCACAGCGCAATCTATTCTTCCATACCACTTTGACAAACAGGGAGACAAGGAGAGCTGACCAGTCCGCTTATGGAGGAGGAGAGTTGAGCAATCCAACCAGTCAATCACCTGTATACTGTTATATACTGGGTACCACATACAGTACAGCACCAGTATCGATTCATACATAGCACCAGTATATGATTTTTTTTTATTTTTATTTGGTGTGCGTTGGAAGAGGGGTAGTCTTATATGGCGAGTATATCCCAAACTCTATATTTTAACTGGAAAAGTTGTGGGTTCATCTTATATGCCCAGTCGTCTTATACGTTGGAATATACGGTAACTGTCCTGGTATCACAAGTGTCTATGCAGCCACACAAAAATGTTATGGTCTTTATTAGTTTTCAGAGGAGCTGGGGCTGCAGTCTAACTGTGTCAACTGGTCCAATAAGCAAAAAAGAAAAAGGAGCGCTCTGAGATCTCCAATAGTATAAAGGCAAGTTGCAGTAAGAAAGGTCTCACCTAGTATTGATGTGGCTGGTACAAATAGTCCCACACGTGTATTGTGCTATATTGCACTATTGTGGCCATTTTTTCCCTGCTTCACCCCCACCCCTTGCGGAGAACTAGACGCCGCTCACCACGCTCTCTAGCATGTGTTAGAGCAAGCGTCTTGGCTCCTATAGTAACCATCGCAAGGAGGCCTGGAACCAGTGACGTCACTTCCGCTCTATCGCTACGGAGAGCCCGGTCTCCGGCTGCCTAAGAGGGACGCACGCTAACCACGGCTGAGTACGCTGTACCAGCCACATCAATACTAGGTGAGACCTTTCTTACTGCAACTTGCCTTTATACTATTGGAAATCTCAGAGCACTCCTTTTTCTTTTTTGCATACTCGCCTCAGTGACTGTTATGGGAGCAGCTGAGTGATTGTCGGGTGGTCAGATCGCACTTTGAGGGGCTCACTACCCCAGAACTCCTAACTGGTCCAATAAAGCACTCGTTTATTAAGCAATGCAATGTGGACACTAGCTAGTTAGTGATAACAATACATGTTAACAGTGGACCATAATAATAGGTACTGTTATATGCCAAGGTGTGAAAAATATGTACCATATGCTTTACTGCTCAGCCACATGGTTACTTTTTAACCCATCTATGGTGATGGTCTGGCTTTTTTAGCCTGATGGTTGAACCTTTTATCATTATCACTGATTTGACTTTGCTGCTCTGATTACTGGTCTGACTTAGGCTTATTCTAGTCTCTGGCTTGGCTTTCCTGAGTTACTACTAGTTAGGCTTAGTGTTGCTGATCTGTATCCTGGCTTTAATGGGCAGGTGTTGTCTTGGCCTTTCCTGATTGGGATAGAGGTGGCCTTTACTCTAGGGGAAGGGGTCCGGTGCTGGCATGGCTCCATTTTAGCACCCACTCTGGGATGTTGTTTACAACTTTGATGCATCAACTCAAGATGCCAAGGGAAGGTCTTGAAAATAAAGAAGTCCAACCAGGATACTGACTTTTACAAAATAAACCCAGAATCCATGATCGTAGACAATTTTCTCTTTACCAGCCTCAACTAGTTGGCAACAAATGTCCATGATCATAGGGCTTATAATTTAGCAGCTGGAACTGATGCTGTGGTGGGCCTTGGTGAAGTGCTGTCATTTGCTTTAGATCTTACTAGGATCCAAGCACCAGTATCGACATATCTAGACATCAAGAAGTTTACAGCACAGAATGATAACAAAAGACACTGAATTCCCACCCAGTACCACCAAAAAGTCTTATATATATATTACAGTGGATTTCTGGGCACAAAAAAGTTATAACAATATATGCATTAATAAAAGTAAGACTTTTAACTTTCTCTCAGCTGATTTCTGCTTTGTCTTGTTGCCTGTATGTGAAATGTGTATTATGTAAAATTGGATGTTCCAACTTCCCAGCAATGTCTCCTGTGCTTTTAGTCACTTCAGCCTGTTAGCAGAAAGAGTTACTTTTCAGAATATGTCTGTAATCAATGATTTCATTTCTATTTAGTTTGGTCCATCACCCACCATAAACGTGAAGTGGCCATAAAAAAGGATGTGTTGCCGTTTATTAATCACTTCCTATTCTTTGACGCCAATGAGAATAAAAGGAAGCAAGCAAAATTCTATTAACTGTGATTTCAGACAGAAGTAAAACCTAGCAAAAATGTGAACTGTTTCTTCATCCTGACCAAATACAAAAACAATGGTTTGGGGTCTAGTTATGATTTAACAAATGCAAAAAAAAAAATTAATTAGTACTGAGCAGAGAATTTGTATTCAGATCTCCATTTACACTGAAACTGGCAAATCAAAGCCACCAAGCAATTAATCAGCAGGAGGTCAGGCCAGTTAATGACACCAGTCAGATTCTTTGATTTTTCCTCCACATCTTCGCTTTCCTTAAAGAGGAACTTCAGCCTAAACAAACATACTGTCATTAAGTTGCATTAGTTATGTTAATTAAAATATAGGTAACATAGGGTCATATGCAATTAACTTTTTCTCCTGAGTTTTCTCCTAGGTGGTATTTTTAAACTTGTCAATAACATGCCTTTTAAGCCACCAGAAAGCAAGAAAATACTTAAAATAATGTTGATAGTACTTTTTAATTTACTTTTTGGTACTTTTTTAGTTTAAAAGTACTGGAAAGTTATTTTAAATTGAAGATGAAAAATTATCTCCCAGGAGAAAACTCAGGTGAAAAAGTGAATTGCATATGGGCCAGAATCTCTTACCCACCCTGTTTTAAAAGAACATGCAAATGTTTGTGATTTTATGAGGGCAGCCATCTTTTTGGTTGAAAGGAGGTGACGGGAGCATGAGACACTGTTCCAACTGTCTTGTGTCCTGATCACCCCTCCCAGTTGCTAGGCAACATCCTATCATGGTTTGCACAGCGTCAGGGGAGAAATGCCCGGGCAGTTTTCTTTGATGGGGCGGAGCTTAGCTTCTGTGCAGCTAAAAATTAGACTTTAATAAGAAAGACAAAGTTCTAATGCTGTGAAACTGTTAAAGAAACACCAAGCCTTTTCAGTGCTGCTGAGTAGATTTTTAGTCTGGAGGTTCACTTTAAGAGTGTGATTAGCATATTTTGCCAATTTTCCTCTCAGCATTGGCAGCATCGAAATAATCCCCATGAAGTGTCTTTATTTTTGTATTTATCATATAAAGGTCAGTAAAATAGGGCCACAGCTATTTAAACAGGAAACACACTGATATATAAGAAGTAAAAGAAAGGTAATCATTCAGAAGATTTATTAGTACACCACTAAAATGGACCCCATAGTGTGTTTTATGCTGTTAATGTTGATAACAGAGGAATAAAGCTTATGCCTTTGGCAGGTCAGATGAACAAATGGGCTTTCCTTCTGCTGCAGTCACTGCACAGCCTTCCTTCATGTACAAGACCAGGAATGGAAAGAGCAAGGGTCATTCAGAGCTCCCACCATCCATGAGTCATCCAACAAGCAGAAAACACACAGCAACAAATGAAAATGTCAAATATCAACTGATGGAAAACTTAACCCTGATTACATCAGGAAAGAATGGCTGTTAGATCATGCCAGTCTGCTCCATGTACAGTTAAGGCTGTTTGTGCCATGAATACGGGGGAACATCTTGTCTGGTGGTTCCTTCTTGGGTTGGGAAGTCCCTATGACTCAATATTATAATAAAGAATAGGATAGCATTGTAATCCCTCCTCATTGTTGCTTTACTGTAATACAATTCAGAGAAACCCTGTAAGATTCAAAGGAGAAAAATGTAAACACTTACCTCAGTGAGGGGGATCTTCTGGATCCTCCAAAGGCTTCCTACATCCTCATCCAGACCACCACTGGATGCCGGGATCTCTGGAACTTTGCGGCTGCACTCTCGTACCTGACTGAGTGTATCCGCACTTTGCAGGTGCAGGACAACTCACGCCTGAGCAGCAGTATGAAGCTCCCCCGGACTCAATGTTTCACATATGGAAATGCAGCTGCAAACTTCCAGGGGGTCTCGGCATCCTGCGGTTGTCTGGAGCATGGGAGGCTTTGGGAAGATCCAAAGGCTTTCCCCTACTGAGGTAAGCACAGTATGTATTTGGGCCACTTTTAATCACTACGGATGTATTCTTGCACAGGACAGAAGGAAAACATATAGGAATGCATCCTGTATGTATTTAAAGAGTATAGCCGCTTATTTGTTTCTAATCACAAGTTGTAATTTGATCTCTCCCCTGTGTCACATGACTGCCATGGCAGATGTTAACAATGGGCTTGATTCACTAACCAGTGCTAACTTAATTAGCACGTGTTAAGGCTTTGCACGTGCAAACTAGGGTGCTAAGTAGTTTGCACGGGCAAAGCTGTTGTTGTTCGTGCTATTTTAGCTATGCGTTGCACACATGCCGCTGCGCTCCGTTCGCGTGATAAGCTGTGGCTTTGCGAGTCTCGTTAGCACAGGAAGTCATTGCTTAACACGATAGTTTGCTTGCAAAGCGTTGCACGCAAAACTTTACGCGTGAAAACTCTTACGCGCATATTAGTGCGTGAAGAGGCAGTTTGCAAGTGCTAAGGGGCTTTTCACTGGCGAGCTAACACTTAGAACACTTTAGAATCAGAATCAGAATCAGAATCAGAATATTTTATTTCGCCAAGCACGACTGGGCCGTGCCCGGAATTGGGTTTGGCAAGTACAGGGCAAGTGTGAGAAAGAACAGGACATACAATACAACTACATGTACGCATCAGCAATATAAAGATACAGTTATAGAAATTGGTCACATTTGGATACATTCACATAGCAATATGCTACCATGCGGTCAGATTTAGAGTCTAAGAGTTCAGGTAGTTTACGGCTGAGGGGAAGAAGCTGTTCTTGTGCCTTGTGGTCCTGGTGTAGATGGATCGGAATCTCCGGCCTAAGGGGAGTCTACTGAAGAAGCGAAAGCCTGGGTGGGACGGGTCGTTAGCTATTTTTTGAGCTCTGGAGCACAGTCTTGAGTTGAAGATTTGTTCAAGAGAGGGGAGTGGTTTCCCGATGATTCTCTCCGCTGATCTGATGACCCTCTGCAGTTTGTGTCTGTCGCTGGCGGAGGAGCCAGCGTACCAGACCAGGATGGAGGAGCAGAGAACAGATTCAATTGTGGCTGTGTAGAAGCTCGTCAGAAGCTCATGGGCCATACCGAACTTCTTCAGTTGACGTAGGAAAAATAGTCTCTGCTGGGCCTTTTTCTGGGTGGAGGTTGTGTTGGCTTTCCAAGTCAGGTCCTTAGAGATTGTCGTGCCGAGGAGGCGTGTGCAGGGAACATTCTCAACTACCATGCCATCAATGCTGATCGGGGGTGGGGTGGTGGCTTGTTTCCTAAAGTCTACAATCATCTCAACCGTTTTTCCAGTGTTCAGGACCAGGCCGTTCTCCTTACACCAGTGGCAAATTCTGTCAACCTGAAGGCGATACTCCTGTTCACCATTCCCAGAGATGAGGCCAACAATGGTGGTATCATCCGCAAACTTGATGACTTTGACGGAGTTTGCAGTGGACCTGCAATTGTTTGTGTATAGGGAGAATAGGAACGGCGACAGAACGCAACCTTGAGGGGCCCCTGTGTTGGTGGTCCTTGGTTGAGAGATGATAGTGCCCAGCTTGACGACCTGGGATCTGTCGCTTAGGAAGTCTGTGATCCAGAGGCGAAGGGTAGGGTGGACTCCGAGGGCAGCAAGATTCTCTCGAAGTATTTGGGGGCTGATGGTGTTAAACGCCGAGCTGAAGTCAAGAAGAAGGATCCTGGCGTATGAGTCAGGTCTATCCAGGTGTTCATTTACGAGCTCCAGGCAGATGTTTATGGCGTCGTCAGTAGACCTGTTTGCTCTATACGCAAACTGGAACGGGTCCAGCAGGGACTCAGTGGACAGCTTGAGGAGAGGCAAAACCAAGCTTTCAAAGGATTTCATGATGACAGATGTGAGAGCCACCGGCCTGAAATTGTTGAGGTCTGAGACACCATGTTTTTTGGGGACAGGGATGATTGTGGACCTCTTGAAGCAAGCAGGGACCCTGCTTTCCTGGATGGACTTGGTAAAGATGGATGAGAGAATAGGAGCAAGCTGCTGCGCGTAAGTTTTCAGACAGGCTGGTGAAACTCCGTCTGGGCCTGAGGCTTTCCTTGCATTTAACTTTGACAAGTGTTTCCTGACATCGTCCTTGTTCACCGCTAGAGGGGGTGGGCTTGGGGGAGGGGCAGCTAAGTCAGGGGAGAGGGCAGGAGGCTCAGGGGGCCTTACTGGAACTGGCAGGTTCTCAAATCTGCAATAGAACTCGCTGAGGTTTTCGGCAAGCTCGGAGCTGGGGGTTGCGTGCTGGGGTGGGGGCTTGTAGTTCGTGGCAGCCTTAAGCCCCTTCCAGACAGTCCTTGTGTCCCTTGAGGAGAGGTTTTGTTCCAGTTTTACCGCATAGTTCTTTTTGGCGGCCCTCAGTTCCCTGTTTAGGGTGTTTTTTGCCCTCCTATGCTCCTCACGGTTACCCGACTTGAACGCCAGTTCCTTGCATCTGCCCCATATGTCTACTTCCATAAAAGCAGAAAGTAGAAACAATGCAGATTTATTTTAGGATTTGTATCAGCTGTAACAAAGAAATGTTTTTTATGTAAAGGATATTATGCTGTTGCATATTATTTAGAGCAGAGTGGAAGTTCTGAGTTCAGGTCCACCTTAACTACTTTATTCTTGCACACAAAACATGGTGGTTTGCTAAGAACATTTTAGTATGCACCATGTGATGCAATTTAATTTTTTAGGGGTACTTCATATTTGTGTAAATACGATTTTCAAAGTTTTCCTTATGTTTTGTCTATAAAAATTAATTCAGGTTTTTTAATATACAATATTTTTTAAATCTCAAAGCTCACATTAATGTATTGATTGTGAAAAGTACAAGTAGCCCCAGAGCCCAACCTTAGTACCTCAAGAGGTATGTGTACCCAGGTCCACATTTTGTTGCCCCAGGCAAGGCACCCATTGCCTCTGCCAATCTCATGCCAAGGAAGTTTGTAGCCTACATTTATTAGCTTAAAAGTTCCCATACACGGTACAATACAAACTTTCAGTTTTCCCATTTATTTGACCAAAATGACAAAATCGAAGGAAAGTTTAAAAGAATCCTTTTTTTAATGAAGAAAAAAGAACCGATTATCTAGTTTTTTCAATAGAAATCCAATGGGGCATGTTGGAAAAATCTTTATTTTCGATCTAACGGAATAATCGAACAAAATTGTCTACTCTAAAAAAATGAAAAAATTGTACTATGTATATTGGGCACCCTAAGGCTTCAACAACAAAATAATTGGTTATTGGTCCTGTAATGGTTATGATGGGTGTGTGACCACTTTATATAAGCATTATGCTGTGTATATACAGTCTGTGTGTTTGCAGGTCAGAATATTGTTCTGGAAATCCTGAAAAGCTGCAAAAATCAACACAGACCAACTCTAAAACAATTACAGCTTAACTGGTCCATTATTAGCATCATGCACAGATTGGTTTGTCTGACTGCTAACATCACTGAAGCTATTACTAGATATGGTTTTGTAATTAGCATCCATCCCTTTTTTAATGAAACTAGTAGCATTTACGTAAAATTTCACATAAATATTTGTAGTTGCAGCCATACGTAATTATGATTTGGAAATTCAATTGATTTTGCGTAAGCCATTCATAATTTAGCGTAATTTCATGCCATCTTTAGCGGTTAATAGCAAAGCCCCCATACATGGTATCCTCGGCAAAACTGCTAGACGTTAAGAAAATCAATGTTAAAAATGCCAAGGAAAAATGTTTTTTAAGCTGTAATTTTTCTGACTTGAAAAATTTTTCATTCCCAACTTCCCACTAATTCCCTTAACAAAAGGGAAGGTCCAGGCAAAAAAAAATGAGTTTTACTTACCTGGGGCATCTACCAGCCCCCTGCAGCCATCCTGTGCCCTCGTAGTCGCTCCGGTCCCCCGCTAGCAGCTAGTTTAGCATTGCGTACATTTTTACACATTCCCGCTAGTGCAGGAACATCAACACATACATTTTTATGCGTTAGTGGTGCAACGCATAAATTGTAATTTCACATCGTAATTTGCTATTACGATGCAAAATTGCAACACAAATATTTTTTTTTAAATCTTAATTCTGTTTATAACAGTAATTAGTAACCCTAATTATGCATTTTCACATAATTTTCATAAAATTTTGTGCTGACTTTAGCGTTTAATAGCAAAGCTCTACATTTTTACGCACCACTAACACGTAAAAATGTATGTGTTAATGTTCCTGCACTAGCGGGAATGCGTAAAAATGTACGCAATGCGGCCCTCGACCGCTGATGTCGGCAAAAACTAAACTAGCTGCCAGCGGGGGACCGGAGCAGCAGTGAGTGACTATGAGGGCACAGGATGGCTGCATGGGGCTGGTAGAAGGTAAGTGAAACTCATTTTTTTTTTGCCTGGACCACATAGCAATTTTGGTGACGACAGCATGTATTAGAGCTTTGCTATTAAACGCTAAAGTCAGCACAACATTTTATGAAAATGATGCGAAATTGCATAATTAGGGTTACTAATTACTGTTATAAACAGAATTAAGATTTAAAAAAAAATATTTGTGTTGCAATTTTGCATCGTAATAGCAAATTATGATGTGAAATTACAATTATGCGAAGTTCGTGCTTATCGCTAGAAACTAACAATTGTGTATAAGCCCAATGCGCTGAGAAATAGCTTTGTGGTGCTGCCTGCTACAGATCAGGGCCAGTACTAGCTACAATGGGGCCCTGGGGCAAAAGTAATCTGGGGGCCCCCTTGAACAGGAGCACTGTAAGAACAGCGGTGGAAATTTTTGCGGAGCCAGCACCACCATAGGCTGTAATAGGATTTACAGCTATAGCAGCGCTCAGACAGTAATTTGGGCACCTCAATAGACAGCACCTAAATGACTTTAAAAACTGGTGGTAATAGCTGGCGTCTGAATTACATCTTTCCCCACAATCCACAGCGACCTTTAGGGGGAACATTAATTAACGCCACCGGGGTGCAGGAGCAAAGTGAACCATTTTTTGGCTTTACCCTGCGCCCAAACCTCCCGGAGGTTTAATTATAGGTACTGTATGCCCTTGAACTTGGACAAGGTGAGTTTGTTCCTGTCCTCAATGCCTCCCTAATGCTGCGGAGGGAGGAGGGAGCGCGTGGGGCATGGGGCTTGGCCACATAATTTAGTAGATGATGGGGACACTTTGGGCCTCTATGGATACTGAGGCCCTGGGGCAATTGCCCCCTTTGCCCCTTTGGTAGCGCTGGCCCTGCTACGGATGTCACCCTAGCTATCTGTCTAGTCTGTCTATGCAAAAAAAAACAGCCCTATATATACAGCATATTGAGAATTTAGGATGTACAGTACATATTTTCTTTCAGTGGTATAGTGATCATCATGGGGCCCCATAACCAATCGTAATGGGGCCCTCAGATGTAGGCACTCTTAAGGAACGCCTTTACCCTATGGATAGGAGTTAATTGGACAATTTACATTTTTATGCAATCAACACTGCACATAGTTCATGGGCGCTGAGACAAAGTCAGAGAACTGAGAAACACAAGAAAGTTAATGATGAATCTGGCCATTTTGTGACTCCAGACGAGAAAGCCTGTAGCAACCCTCCCCCCCCCCCTCATGGTCCCCCCCCTGAAAATAATCGCATTGCGCCAGCTTTTCTCCATAAAATATTTGTAATGCGGCAATGTTTCACCATAAAATATTCGTAATGTGGCTGGAAGGTGTAATGGTTAAGGGCTCTGCCTCTGACACAGGAGACCTGGGTTTGAATCTTGGCTCTGCCTGTTCAGTAAGCCAGCACCTATTCAGTAGGAGACCTTGGGCAAGTCTCCCTAAAACTGCTACTGCCTATAGAACGCGTCCTAGTGGCTGCAGCTCTGGCACTTTAAGTCCTCCAGGAAAAAAGCACGAACCTGTAAAAAAAGCATTTACTCACCTGACAGAAGACTCTTCTGCTGGCTCGCAGCTCCCCCAATGGTCTTCCGTGCAGCAGGCGCTGCTGCACATCTCCCGCCCGGAGCAGGGCTATAGGAAGATGGCGTCTGAAGTAATCTCCAGTGCAGGGTTCTGCCTGCTGGAAACTACAGACTACCACAGGTTGAGGTGAGCTGCGTGCTGCAGCCGGTGAATTGGCGCAGCATCTATTAGACGCCACAAGCGTTCACCAGCTGGCAGAGGGGGGGGGGTGTAATTACCCCCCCCCCCCCCCCCCCCCGCTCAGCCTGGTGCTCCAGGTGCCTCTGATTAAGTACCACCTGGTTCCACTACGCCCCAGGGCCCCATAGCAATTGCTATGGCTGCTAGGGCTATTGCTACTCCCATATACATGGGTTTACAGACTTGGAAACTGTTAAAACTTCTTCTTTCCCCATAGCATATGTCTGACCCTAGGAACACCTTTTCCTCTGCCTACTGCCAACAGTAGCTCCTTCTAATCACCAAGGATTCGTTTTGGTCCTTGTTTTTTCAAAGTTCTTTGCATAGCTGAACAGCAGTAAAAAGTGAACCATCCCTGTACTAAGCCTTTTACACACACTAGATAACTCTTGGCCAAGAAGATCATTCTGCAAGATCTCATCCAAGAATCTAGCATGTACATGTGCCCCACTAAGTTGTTTACCCATTCAGTGTGGTGGATTGCTTAACTACAAATGGTGAATGAGTAAATAGTCTTCTTACATACCCATGCTACAGGACCAACGCTGGCACATGTGATGTCCACTATACTCACCATAAAACAGTGCACTCTATTGGGCCAAACAGCATGTCTCTACAGCTCTGGTTCCTTGATATGTCAACCTAATGATTAATCAGTGGTCATAAAGGACAAAAGCAAGTCAACGTGTGTACAAAGCTTTAGACTTTGCACTGTCCTGATTCAGGATTGTTAGTATCTATACACAATAAATGTGAATATTCTAGTTGTGGAATGTGGACCAACGACACCAGTTAGGTGGTGCTAGCAAAGTCTACACACACATGCACACACACACATACACACACCTGAGCTCTGTAACACGTGTAAGCTTCAAGATCTGACTATCACCACAAAAAAAACAACAACTCTACAATGCAGTAAAAGCATACTCAGGGCTACTATAGGGGCAACCTGGGCAATTGCCCCAAGGCCCCTGATTGCTACTCCCCAAGTCTTCCCTAACCTTTCCTCTCCTGGGTCTTTGCAAAGTATCCCCCTGACTTGGAAGAGCACAAGTTAGAGGGAGTCTCTGCAGGGGCCCCAAAGAGCACAAGTCAAGGGGTGTCTCTGCAGGGGCCCTGAGGAGCACAAGTCAGGGAGAGTCTTTGCATGGGCCCCGGAGAGCACAACTCAGTGAGAGTCTTTGCAGGGGCCCTGAGGAGCACAAGTCAGGGTAGTCTTTACGGGGACCCTAAGGAGCACAAGTCGGGGGAAGTCTTTGCAGGGGCCCCAAGGAACACAAGTCGGGGGAGTCTTTGCAGGGGCCCCAAGGAACACAAGTTGGGGAGTATTTGCAGGAGCCCCAAGGAACACAAGAGAGGCCCTGGGATCCGGGAGTAAAATAGAGTTGGGGGTGGAGACTTGGATGGGGATGTCAGCCAGGTTCGGCGCCCTGATTGTGAAATTGCTGCTGGGAGGGGGTTTCGGGGGTAGATTAACGGGAGCCCCCAGGTTACTTTTGCCCTGGGGGCCCAACTGTAGCTAATCACAAGCTTCCTGGGTTATGTATGTACCCAAACAACATGGTAACCAAATGAACTCTTTCAAACAATATATCAATAGAGACTTACAGATAGTTCATTATGGTGTAGGAATAAAAGAACACGTCAAGCAAACCACATTTTAAAAAATGTGCTCATACTTTGTTCACGCATATGCAATGCTCAGTCTGTATGATAAATATACCAAAATCTGGATTTTACAGCCCTGAACAGGAACAGAGTCCGTAAAATGTTGTGGAATGAGATGTCATCACACTTCACCCGAGATAACTTCAGCCCGTTCTCCAGAAACATACATTCGAATGTTAGTTCCACATAAGTGGCATTTCTTTACACCGCTCTACATAGCAGAACAATGGACTTTTCTATCATTTATTTTAAGAACATAAGCATTGAACTGGCTTCCATGGCTTTTGGCAATCTTTTGGCGTTAACTTGTGCACAGCTTTCTGATATATTTGAAAATAAATCACAATTATGAGCCCTTATGGATAAATAACATCTACCGCAGGACTGTAATAAAAATGCAGCTGTAGATTGACAAGAAAAAGGTAAAATATTATATTATAGGAATTTAATAGCAGATTGGGAAGGGTCCAGCACTAAAATTGATGTAGGGTTATTTCATGGGAATAACATGGAATTTATCTAAAATAATAATAGTTTTCTAAGTGAACCCTTTAGGGCTTCCTTGAGACTTTTTTTTACAGTTTTATTACAATTTACAACCTTATGGACCAAACATACTGTGCTGTTAAAACAACTTCTCAACGTTAGCAGCATAGCACACTGTAAACCACTTAAACACATTACAGCGCTATTGTGTGTTACTGAACTTTGTATAGCATTTTGTTTTCTCTTCTTTTTCCTTTTTTCTTGTATGACAACTATTTATATTAAGTTAAACTTTGAATTGCAAGTAACTTGGTTTAAGAGTGCTTTGGAAAACAAGGAAGAACTTCTACGAAATAAAGCAAGATAAGCAAGAAGATAAGCAAGAAGAAACTTTAGCTTAGTTGTGATGACATAATGTGTGTATACAGAATGTATATGTGCGTCGCGTCATCACGTCATCGCAACTTCTTGTATATCATATATCTTTATATACAAGCAGTTGCGATGATGTGATGACACCACACACATATACGTTCTGTATACACGCATTATGTCATCACAACTAAGCTGAAGTTTCTTCTCCCTTCGACACTGCAGGATTGTACTTAATCTGAGTGTATGTACTCCATACGCTCAGACTGTACAATGTCACACTTCTGAGAAAAAAGCAATAGTCAAGTTCTTTGATAAAGGGAACCTGAGGTGAGAGGGTTATGGAGGCTGACATTATTTCCTTTTAACTACTTAAAGACCGCCCCACGCCAATGGGCGTGGTCGCGGCGGCAGCCACAGGACCGCCTAACGCCAATTGGAGTCAAGTCCTGAGGCTGCATTTTGCAGGAGATCGCACGCAGGCTGCACGTGCATCTCCTGCTCGGGGGGCGCAGCTCCACCCCCTCTTCATTCTCCGAGCAGCAATGGCCGCTCGGGAGACTGTTAGATGGCGTGATCGCCGTCTATTTACATGTACAGCGCTGCGATCGGCAGCAGCGCTGTACTGGGGACAGCTGTGTGACACGGCTGCCCCCTCCTGAGACAGGGGAGTGATTGGCTGTCATAGGCTGAAGCCTACGACAGCTGATCACCCTGATTGATAAATAAAAAAGCAAAATTCATTAAAAATAAATAAAGTAAATATTTATAAAAGAAAATAAACAACTGTGGAGCGATAAGACTCTACCAACAGAGAGCTCTGTTGGTGGGGAGAAAGGGGGGGGGGGGGGGGGAATCACTTGTGTGCTGTGCTCTGTGGCCCTGCAGCTTGGCCTTAAAGCTGCAGTGGCCAATTAACAATAAAAAGGTCTGGTCTTTAGGGGGGTTTAACACTGCGGTCCTCAAGTGGTTAAATAATGCCCATTCTCTGGCTGTCCTCCTCTGCCTTTTATACTTTAAGCCATAGACCCTGAACAAGCTTGTAGAATGGATGTCTATGACAAATCTGACAAGATTAGCTGCATTCAGCCCTACAAGGGCTGCAGCCACGAGGAGGCTGTGGGAGAGAAGCCTGTGGGGGGGCCACGCCTCTGGGGCCCTCCAGGGCCATTTTTAGTAGCAGGAGAGAGGCAAAGCACATGAGGGGGGAGCAGTGATGGGCACACACCGCAACAGGGAGGGGGGCCCAACTTCTCCCTTCCTTCACCTAGGGCCCCCTTCAGCGCTGCCCCCTCCAGAAGTTGCACCCAGAAAGCAGGGAACACAGGACTCACCGTCTGGGTTCCATGTGACACAGCTCTGTGTGCCACCAGTCTTCTCAGTCTGCAATGCCACTCATTGTACTTCCTGATTAGCGGAAACCTGGAAGATGAGTCCTGTGCTCCCTACTCACTGGACGCAATTTCTGGAGGGGGGCGCTTGGTGAGGGAGGGGAAGATGGGCACCCCCCCTCCCCGCCACTGCGTTTACCCATTGCTCCCCCCTACAGGCTACTTCTTTTTTTTATCACACTTGTTTTTATTAATTTCAAGATTTCTCAAATCGTACAAGTATAAAAGATATTCTGTGATACAGTAAAACAGTAATATAACATTTCTTCACATTGTAGGAATTTTAAATGATCATAACAGTAAACCTTAATAGCAGAATATTATAAGACGAGTAGTTTTATATATATATATATATATATATATATATATATATATATATATATATATATATACAGTATATATATATATATATATATATATATATATATATACATATCTGTATAGGAATATCAGAAAAATAAAAGAAGATAGGGAAAGTAGAATTACAGTTTTGTTAGGAAACAGTAGGTCACACCGAGATTCAACCAGCATTGAGAGTAAGGTGGATAAAATAGGAGGAGGGAGGTTAGTTTAAGGCTAGATAAGATATGATGAGAGTGTGAGAAAATGCGGAAAAGCCGCCACGTGTACTCAGAACAAAGCGGCCGATTCCGTGTCCAACGCGGCGGTTTGCACGCGTAGGCCTACTTCCACTAGTATTGCTGAACGCCGAGAAACCGCTGCATGCTCTGATAGCGGTGCGGACGGTTCCGCGTCCAGCGTGGCGGGTGCTTTACAACACATGTCTGGTGTGGCTGGGACTGATAGTCCACACAGGTTCAGGAGGACGCGCGCGCGCGCTGAGAGGCAGAACTTTTATGACAGCCAGAAGGGAGTCAGCTGACCAAGCCGGTCAGCTGATGATTCAACCAGTTCCCATTGGTTCAGCACTTAGGGGAGGCGCTGGAGAGCGCTTTACTATATATACTGGGTGCTGGTCATTCTCTGGTTGTCTGCCGTTGCGATCACTACGTGGAAGCACTCAGACCTTTTTTTCAGATACTGTGTTACCATTCTGTTATACTTCAGACTAGTTCCAGGATGTTGATGATCAAGGACCTCACACCCAAGATTAGGAATCTGTGTTACCATTCTGTTATACTTCAGACTAGTTCCAGGGTGTTGATGATCAAGGACCTCACACCCAAGATTAGGAATCTGTGTTACAATTCTGTTATACTTCAGACTAGTTCCAGGGTGTTGATGATCAAGGACCTCACACCCAAGATTAGGAATCTGAGTTACCATTCTGTTATATACCAGACTAGTTCCAGGGTGTTGATGATCACGGAGCTCACACCCAAGATTAGGCATTGTTTATTATCTGTTATGACTTTCTGCTTTCCTGACTACTCTTCTGATCACTGATTCGGTACTTCGCTATATCTGATACTCTGTTGCCAAACCCTGCGTTCCTTTGGATTACCGAACCAGCCTTCTGTCTGTGTACTTTATCTGTCTGTGTGCTGCCGACCTGGCTTGTCCGAACTCGAGAACTATCTCCCAGTTAGGAGATAGTTCACAGATCAGTTAGTGACACCTTCCTTGGTGTCACTCACGCTCTGACCCTTCCTACCCCCAGCCTGACTCCTCCCTTCGGGAGAGTCTCTGGCCACTGGAAGGAACTTGTTCTCTTGTGCAGTATTCCTTACTGCTTTTGTACCTGTACTTCAGGTATTGTCCTCAAAGTATTACTGTTGCACCCAAACACTCATACCTCAGGTGTCCAGAGGTTAGTGATATATCTGATTATCGGTGATACTGCAGATCATCAATAATCGGGTATATATCTGTATTTTTGGTGATACTGCAGATCGCCAATAATCAGATCCTCTCTGTTACACTGATCGTTACAGAGAGAAAGAATGTCAACCTATTAAGAGAAACCGACTACATAGAGTAACTGTATAAGTATTCAGGTTGCTTGGTTATGGTGGCTGGTAGGTGGGTGAGGAGAAGGGCCAGGAGTCCCAGACTTTGTGCAAATTCTGTTCTTTGCCTCGTAGGGAAGCAATGAGTTGTTCCCCTACAGGCTACTTCTACTGGGGGAACCTTTACCTGTCTGACCTATACTGGAGTATCTATACCTGACCTAAACTGGGGTCTGGGGGCACCTATACCTGGCTAACCTACAGTGCTGCACATAATTATTCATATCCCTGACAAATTTTGATTTAAAGGGTAACTGAAGCAAGAGGGATATGGAGGCTGCCATATTTATTTCCTTTTAAGCAATGCCAGTTGCCTGGCTATCCTGCTAATCCTTTACCTCTAATACTTTTAGCCATAAAGCCTGAGCAAGCATGCAGCAGATCAGGTGTTTCTGACATTGTCAGATATGAAAGATTAGCTTCATGCTTGTTTCTGGCATTACTCAGACACTACTGCATCCTAATTGACCAGCAGGACCAGACAACTGGTATTGTATAAAAGGAAATAAATATTGCAGCCTCCATATATTTCTCACTTCAGTTGTCCTTTAAAGTTACTTTTATTCAACCAGCAAGTAATTTTGTGATGGGAAATGACATAGGTGTCTCCCAAAAGATAATAAGACAATGTACAAGAGGCATTATTGCGGAGAAAAAACATTTCTCAGCTTTTATTTACATTTGAGTAAAAAGTGTCCAGTCCAAAATTATTCATACCCTTCTCAAACTGTCACAGTCTATGGGAAAATCCAAAGTTCTATACCATTCCAAATAGTCCAAGCTGTTCTAAAGCATCCCAATTACCCTGATTAATTGGGAACAGCTGTTTTAATCAATTCAGCAGGTAAAAAACAGCAGCTCTCTGCAGTTGGTTTGTGCACAGTCAAAAAAAAAGCAGCTCAGTGAGGACCTGTGCCTGTGCATTGTGACTGCACACAAGTCAGGAAAGGGCTACAAGGCAATTTCGAAATGTTTTCAAGTTCCAGTGGATACAGTGCAAAGTAGTATTAAAACATACAAGATGTTTTGCACTGTGGAAAATCTCAGAGGTCCTAGGCCAAAAGTCACACCTGTGCTGGCCAGAAGGATAGTGAGAGAGGTGAAAAAGAATCCAAGGATCACAACCAAGGCCATTCTGGTGAATCTGGGCTCTGCTGGTGGCAATGTCTCAAGGCAGACAATCCAACGGACACTGCACACTGCTGGGTTCCACAGATGAGACCAAGGGGGACTCCACTCCTCCAGATAAGGCACACAAAAGCTTGCTTGGCCTTTGCAAATGCTCATCTGGACAAAGAAGAAGACTTCCAGTCATCTGTGTTATGGTCAGGTGAAACAAAAATTGAATTGTGTGGTCACAATGATGTTTCCTTCATTTGGGGTAAAAAAAAGGAGAAGCCTTCAACCCAAAGAACACCATCCCCACTGTCAAACATGGTGGTGAGAACCTATTGCTTTGGGGGTGTTTTTCAGCCAATGGACCAGGGAACCTAATCAGTAGTAAATGCCACCATGAAAAAGAGCAATACATGAGGATTCTCAATGACAACATCACGCGGTTTGCAGAGAAACTTGACCTTGGGCACCAGTGGATATTTCAGCATGACATTGACTCAAAACACACAGCAAAAGTGGTGAAGAAATGGTTAGCAAACAACAACATTAACATTTTGGAGTGACCCAGCCAGAGTCCAGACTTGAATCCAAATGAGAATCTGTGGAGGGAGCTAAAGATCAGGGTGATAGCAAGAAGACCCTCCAACCTGAAAGATTTGGAGCTCATTGCTAAAGATAAATGGGCAAACATATCTGTGGAGACATGCAAAAAGCTAGTGCAGTTATAGGAAGTGTTTGATTACTGTAATAGCCAATAAAGGTGTAACATATGCGGCTGCGGGCTCGCAGGGTGTCTCCGCAGCCGCTTCGGTTCCCTATTCAGAGTCTTTTTCCGTTCCCTCAGCATCTAGCACGCCGAGGACGGAATTGTCATTTGCACAAAAGGTTTCTGTATCGCGCGGCCTCGCGCGTAGACGGGACCTTTATGCTGGGAGGAGGCGCATCAGCTGACCCGCTGGTCGTCTGATGTCAGAGCAGACGTTCGTCGCTCAGGAATGACTGATTGGAGTGGGCGCGGCTTGGAGGTGTCCTCTGCTTCTTAAGCCGTCGCTGCTCACTCGCAACTTGTCTGCGGTTGCGAATACGTGCTAGCGCTCAGACCTTAGTCCAGTATCCGGTGTGCTTTGATCTGGGAGGAAACCAGGGATTTCACACAAGACTAGGCGATTGATTACTGTATATTATTGATATTCTGTGCATGACTCTGGCTAACCTCTGACTCTGCTAATTGCTATTCATCTTTGTACTTCTGCCTATCTGATCTAGTTGCTGAATCCCTTCCTGATTACCTACTACTCTTTTGCCTTCTGACTCTGTACTGTATCTGCCTCTTAGTTGCCGAACCTAGCCTGTCTGACGCTCCGATTCATCAGTGGACCCTCGCCACTGGTGAGGTATTCTATAGTGCCCACCAGCTCCTCTGGTGAGTCTCAGCTAAACTAATCAGTTACTGTACTCTAATAGTGCCCACCAGCTCCTCTGGTGAGGCTCAGCTAAACGAATCAGTTACTGTGTTCTATAAGTACCCACCAGCTCCTCTGGTGAGGTCTTGCCAAACTTATTGTTACTGTGTTCTATAAGTACCCACCAGCTCTTCTGGTGAGGTCTTGCTAAACTTATTGTTACTGTGTTCTATAAGTACCCACCAGCTGCTCTAGTGAGGTCTTGCTAAGCTTATTGTTACTGTGTTCTAATAAGTACCCACCAGCTCCTCTGGTGAGGTCTTGCAAACTTATCGTTACTGTGTTCTAATAACTCCCCACCAGCTCCTCTGGTGAGGTCTTGCTAAACCTATTGTTGCTGAGTTCTTATAGTGTCTACCAGCTCCTCTGGTAAGGCTCAGTCTACTGTTGCACCAAGCAATAGAGAGTGGATTCCGCACCAGGTCAGTGGAAATCATTGCTATGATTAAGGACGTGTAACGTCCGAAACATGTCAGCATGTGGTGATGGATTTTAGCTTGCCATGTACGTGATTGAATAAAGCAAAGTTTGTTTCCACTGACCTAGTGCGGAATCCACTCTCTATTGCACTGGACTTGGGGTTCAAGCAGCCAGTTTTTCCTGCACTGTTGGTGGACGGAGCCGTGAGCGGAGTTCCACCTACATCACAATCAAGTGTTGCACCAAGCATTACACTTACCTTGTATCTTTCCAGCTATACGTGTATTATTGGTGATACTGCAGATCACACATAATCAGACATCTGTGTTGCTACACCGATCATTACAAAAGGCATTTCTTTTCTATTGATTATTGAGAAAGGTATGAATAATTTTGTACTGGACACTTTTTGCTCAAATGTAAATAAAAGCTGAGAATTTTTTTTCCACAATACTGCCTCTTGTACATAGTCTTATTATTTTTTGGGAGATACCTATGTCATTTCCCGTCAAAAAATTACTTGCTGGTTAAATAAAAGTAACGTTAAGTCAAAATCTGTCAGGGGTATGAATAATTATGGGCAGTACTGTATATTCGGACACTTATACCTGGATAACCTATACTTGTGCACCTATACATTTTTAACCTATACTGGGGGCACCGGTACCTGGCTAACCTATCCTGGAGGCACCTATACCTGGCTAATCTATACTGGGGCAAACTCTGCTGTGTAGGAGGTGCCAACAAAAATAAAATAAAAATATAATAGAAACTCTTCCTTTTTACACGTCAAAGGATAAATTAGGTGGTGTGAGACAGCATCAACTTATATCATTACGTACAGTAAAATAAAGAAGGTCCTACCTTGCAGAAGTAAATATCGGACTATGTAGTATTCAAAAAGGACTGTTGCACTTTTGAGACAACGCATGTTATAGTCAGAACCGCTTCATCGGGTCAATTTTCGTTCCTATTGCAGGAAAGGTAATCCTCTCTAGGCACCCAAAACAGATTTCTTTACTACCTAGTCTGATATCTACGTCTGGAAGGTAAGACTTCTTAATTCTACTATATGTAGTGAAATAAGTTGATGAAAAAAGGAAAAGGTAAAAAGGAAGAGTTTCTAAAATACTTTTTTTATTTTTGGGGGTGCCTCCTACCCCGCTTGTACGTTTACCCCAGGATAGGGGGACACCCTCAGACCCCACTGATGTATATATTTTTTTGAGTTGCGACCATCACAACATACTTACAAGGCCAAGTGAGGACGGTACCTCCACAAATGTTCTTCAGTGTCATTGCCTTGTAGCAACTTAGCTTTGTGAGTATACCTATAATGCTTTCTTACTCCACTTCTGCAGCCTGACGATACTACACCAGTTCGGACTCCCGGTCTGAGCCAGTTTAAGCAGCATGGGGGCCCTGGGACAAAGGTAACCTGCGGGCCCTCCACCCTAAGGCAAAATCAGTAACAACCCCCCCCCCCAAAAAAAAAAGAAAACCCACACCCAGACCATTAACTCGCTTGCAGCCAGTCCAGTGGTCCATTCCCCCACAGTAAGATTACAATTTCCCAGTAGTCTCTCTTCATAGGTAGTGTAGTGTACCCCCTGTATAGGTATAGTAGTGGTCCCAGTATAGGTAGAATGGTGACCTCAGTATAGGTATAGTAGAGCCCCCAGTATAGGTAGAGTAGTGTCTCTAATATAGGTAGAGTAGTGCCCCCAGTATAGGTAGATTAGTGCAACATCTGCAAGGAGTTTGTATGTTCTCCCCGTGTCTGTGTGGGTTTCCTCCAGGCACTATGGTTTCCTCCCACACCCCAATAACATACGATACAGATAAGTTAATTGACTTGCCCCTAAAAATTGGCCCTAGACTACGATACATACATACACATACGAGTATGGTAGGGATTAGATTGTGAGCCCCTCTGAGGGACAGTTGGTGACAAGACAATACATACTCTGTACAGCGCTGCGTAATATGTTGTCACTATATAAATAAATAGTATAAGTACAGTATAAGTAGCCAGGTCTATAGGTGTCCCCAGTATAGACATGCTATAGGTGTTTCCAGTATAGATAGCCAGGTCTATAGGTATCCCCAGTTTAGGTAGTAGTCAGAGGTGTAACTAGAAATTACTGGGCCCTCTTGCGAAAATTTGGATGGGGCCACCCCCCATAGGTGCCAAATAATAGCAATAGGGCAGCGTTTCACTATAAAATAATTGTAATGGGGCAGCATTTCACCATAAAATAATCATAATGCTGCAATGTTTCACCATTAACTAATCGCAATGTGTGCAGCATTTCACCAGAAATTAATCGTAAAGTGGGCAGCATTTCCCCAGAAAATAATTGCAATGTGGGCATCATTTAACCTGAAAATAATCACAATGTGGGCATCATTTTAGCATAAAATAATCACAATGTGTGCAGCATTTCAACAGAAAATAATCACAATGTAGGCAGTATTTCACCAGAAAATAATGACAATGTGGGCAGCCTTTCAGCAAAAAATAATTGTACAGTGGGCAGTATTTCACCAGAAAATAATCACAACGTGGGCGATTTAACAGCGGGGACCCGGCAGAACTACACGGAGGGCGCGGATGGTGTCCTCCGTGGGATCAAATTTGAAGCCGGTACTTAACTTTTTTTTTACCTCATAAGTCCTTTAAAGCAAGCATGAAGTGAAAAAAAACTTATGATATAATGAATTCTATGTGTAGTATGAATAATGAGTAGAACATTAGTAGCAAAGAAAAGAGTTGCATATTTTTATTTTCAGTTACATAGTTTTTCTTTTTATAACATTGCATCATACTGTCACAGTTGCAGTTTTAAAACCATGATCTCTTTTAAGTTATAAAACAAAGCTAAAATAATGACTCTTTGAACTTTCCTGCAGTAAAACCTTATCTGAAGCTGTATCTCATTGTTTCTTGCCTGTTTAAGTGCTTCAGAAAACAGGACTGTATGTGAGACCTAGTGATTTGAATAGCTCAGAGAAGCTCGTTTGCATAGATAACAACTGAAGTTACTTAACTCTTCCTGTACTGGTAAACAATATGAGCATTTTTTTGCTGCTAATGTTCTAATTCTTAGCTGTACTACACATCCAATTCATTATCTCATAAGCTGATTTTCATTTCAGGTGTGCTTTAATTACTATGTACAGTATAATGCAATATCATGCTCTGTTCAGTCATTTTGCCTTTGACAAAGTATAATGTGCAACAATTCTGTTAAATAGTCAATTTCTGGTATATGACTCTAAAACCAGCATCATTTTCCTGAGTCTTCTCATTTGCTCTGCAGACAAATGACTCCATCCAATCTGTTCCCTGCATTTACCCTGCGGCAGGAAAATGATTTTGGCGTGCTTGGCATAATACAACTCCCGTTTGAAGGAAACTATTACAACCTCACGACTTCCAGAAACAGTACCGCCTTGAGATGGTTAACACATCTGCTAAATGAGTGCACATGAAGCCCTTTGCAGCTACATTTACTAATGAAAAGGTTCGGAGGTCTGCTATCTATTACTTGTACCAGCGGTGGGTATCCAATTTACTTTCATAATATGGTATCATTATGCCATCGAAAATCACTCTTGGAGATTGTTATTGCGTCTTGATCTCGAGTTTTAATTGGTGTAGAAATGATTCATTGGCACAAGACTATGTTAAGCCAGAGTAGGCATGACATAATGAGGGCATTAATTAACTTAAGGCAAGAGTTTATGATTAATTAGGAAATCAGTGACACTTACTCAAGCAGAACAACTGGTAGAGGAGATTAAGAGATTGACTATTATATCACTGCAAGGTCACTGTCTAATTCGGATAAACGCTCAAAACTACCCAATTCGGTCACATGAGCAGGAGATATTTTTTTCCCTCTTTATTTCAATTAGAACTACATTAATTTTAATCACAGAGAAGTAGGATTTTGTGTATTACAGTGTTAGGGATAATATCCAACTTGAGGAGTTTTAGAAAAGGATTAAATCGTATTCCTTGGTATTTAAACACGTAAGCCGAATTCACTTTTATGTTTTAGTCTACTGATCACAAGATTTATGACTTATTAATTATCTGTTTCCGAAAGCAGCTGAAGCGTGGAAAGGGAGGCAAGTAGTAAGTAATGTTTTATGCTGATTCTATTTCTTTTACGCAACTGTTTAGCCCTTCATAAAAAGGTGTTTCATTAAAGGTACAACAAGCAGGGAGCTTCATGGAGGATTTCAGTAAAAGGGTGACCAAAAAAAAGACTAAAAGGAAGAACGCAGGAGCCAATAATGCAAGCTGCAATACGCAACTTACAATGACAGTAAGATCTTATTATACACATACTCTTTTGGTTGCCAATATTTGCAACCAATGTTAATCAGTAGAAAACCCTTCAATGGTAAGAGAAAGGTGAGGCAAATTCTCATATCATGGGCAGAAAATTAAAAACACAACTTTTCACGAAGGTGTAATGTAGATAGTTTTCAGGTAGAGGCACCCAAAAAGTATATAACACACGTAAACTATAAATCGAGACAGAGGTACCTCTCCAGGTGACAATTTACAAAGTCATTAAAACTGGTTGATTTGAAAAGTTTTTAATGCACAATTAGGACAACACGTTTCACAGGATGATCGTGCTTCTTCGGGTCACTAACAGTTTCTGTCTAGTGGCTGTACTACAGTAGATACGTGCACCTCTTTTATAGTTAGCTTTGTACGTGCTTTATATGCTTTTTGTGCGCAGCACCTTTTCCCTATAATGGACTATCAGGGAGTAACTCCGGCAGCTACAGGGGAGCCCCATGGGCAGGGAGGCCAAACATCTTACACTCCCCCCTCCGGTGCCGGTGTATAACACTAAGAGCCTGAATTCATTTGGCATCTCCAAAGATCCACTTGTGGGCCAACACACCTAGAGAGAATTAATAAACATATTGGAACAATCACCCTAGGAAACCCCCATTTGGCTCCCCCTTGAGTAGCAGGGTCTGCACAATGGAGAAAGGAGGTGAAGAATGAGCCATCAGGCTTAATTTTCCAAGATATCCAATAGCCAACAAGTTTTTGGATGGACCTCAGGGGACACCTGTACACACTTCAAGAAGGCACCAAAAACTATTCTGTAAAATCGTTTTAGTGTGTAGAACCACAGTACAACTCAACAGATCAGATCAACAAGTCAACAGATAAATGATTATGTATTGTGTTTTGTTTGATTGGAGTTTTTTTTAAATAAAAAAGCTTTAATGTACTCAGCTGGTCCCTGAGCTAACTTCATTTTCATGATTTGAACAATCTCTTGAGTGTGTCTAGTCCACACTAGGATATCCCCTGGTTTGCATTCATGTGTTAAAATCAATGAGCTGTTTTCTTTACATGTACACACTGAATGACTGCATGGTCTGTGACAGAGAACTTGGCTGTAATAAAAGATTTGTACAATTCCAAACAGGATTCATACATGACTTGTTACATCAGAGCCCAGCTCCAAACCTAACAACAACTGGAACAAAGCAAATGCTGCTGCAGCTTCACGTTTGGATCCTCTTGGCAGCACATGTTCAAAGATACCACTGTTCCTTCCAGCCAACTTTCTCCTTACCCAGCAGAGGTTAGGCATTTCACCAAAGGCCGCCTATTTTCTGACATCTGACTGCATACACTGAGGTACAGAACAAGCAAGCGTGACACCTTTGATTTAATTACTGTCTTAAATATTATGAAAAAAATTACTTTCCAGAAATGTTATGTTAACAGTAAAGAAAAACGAAATGTTTATTGAAAAGCAACACATATATAATAATAATATTTTTATAGCACTTTTTAGTGTTGGGCGAACAGTGTTCGCCACTGTTCGGGTTCTGCAGAACATCACCCTGTTCGGGTGATGTTCGAGTTCGGCCGAACACCTGATGGTGCTCGGCCAAACCGTTCGGCCATATGGCCGAACTAAGAGCGCATGGCCGAACGTTCCCCGAACGTTCGGCTAGCGCTGTGATTGGCCGAACGGGTCACGTGGTTCGGACCCGAACGCGCTCTGATTGGCCGAACTGTCACGTGGTTCGGGTAAATAAATACCCGAACCACGTCATATCTCCGCCATTTGTCTGTGGGTTTAGCTTTGGGTAGGCAGGCAGGGTAGTTCGCGCTCCAGCCACGCTAGCCAGGGTCCCCCCCAGTCATTGTGTGTCACTGCTGGGAACAGTAGTACACCGCTCGTTCAGCCACACTATATAGCATTCTGTGTACTGTTCTGTGTCTGCTGGGAACAGTGGTACACCGCTCGTTCAGCCACACTATATAGCATTCTGTGTACTGTTCTGTGTCTGCTGGGAACAGTAGTACACCGCTCGTTCAGCCACACTATATAGCATTCTGTGTACTGTTCTGTGTCTGCTGGGAACAGTAGTACACCGCTCGTTCAGCCACACTATATAGCATTCTGTGTACTGTTCTGTGTCTGCTGGGAACAGTAGTACACCGCTCGTTCAGCCACACTATATAGCATTCTGTGTACTGTTCTGTGTCTGCTGGGAACAGTGGTACACCGCTCGTTCAGCCACACTATATAGCATTCTGTGTACTGTTCTGTGTCTGCTGGGAACAGTAGTACACCGCTCGTTCAGCCACACTATATAGCATTCTGTGTACTGTTCTGTGTCTGCTGGGAACAGTAGTACACCGCTCGTTCAGCCACACTATATAGCATTCTGTGTACTGTTCTGTGTCTGCTGGGAACAGTAGTACACCGCTCGTTCAGCCACACTATATAGCATTCTGTGTACTGTTCTGTGTCTGCTGGGAACAGTAGTACACCGCTCGTTCAGCCACACTATATAGCATTCTGTGTACTGTTCTGTGTCTGCTGGGAACAGTAGTACACCGCTCGTTCAGCCACACTATATAGCATTCTGTGTACTGTTCTGTGTCTGCTGGGAATAGTGGTACACCGCTCGTTCAGCCACACTATATAGCATTCTGTGTACTGTTCTGTGTCTGCTGGGAACAGTGGTACACCGCTCGTTCAGCCACACTATATAGCATTCTGTGTACTGTTCTGTGTCTGCTGGGAACAGTAGTACACCGCTCGTTCAGCCACACTATATAGCATTCTGTGTACTGTTCTGTGTCTGCTGGGAACAGTAGTACACCGCTCGTTCAGCCACACTATATAGCATTCTGTGTACTGTTCTGTGTCTGCTGGGAATAGTGGTACACCGCTCGTTCAGCCACACTATATAGCATTCTGTGTACTGTTCTGTGTCTGCTGGGAATAGTGGTACACCGCTCGTTCGCCACTGTATAGCATTGTGCTCTGTGTCGCTGCTGGGAATAGTGGTACACCGCTCACCCGTCACTGTATAGCATTGTGCTCTGTGTCGCTGCTGGGAATAGTGGTACACCGCTCACCCGTCACTGTATAGCATTGTGCTCTGTGTCGCTGCTGGGAATAGTGGTACACCGCTCACCCGTCACTGTATAGCATTGTGCTCTGTGTCGCTGCTGGGAATAGTGGTACTGTATAGCATTTCTGTACTGCCACTGTACTGCTGCCAGTCAGCGTGTACTGTAAGGATAAGTGAAATAAGGAAGAAATTCGGTGAAAGAGGGAGGGGCAAGGGAAGAGGTGTTTCCCCTGACGGTTCACGTACAGGCCACAGGGGAGCACCCAAGAAAACCCACTCAATACCGCCCATGTTGTCCAGGACAACAACCCTCACAAATCCAAAAGAACAGGACCAGATAATTACTTGGATGACCTCTCAAGCGTCCAGCAGTGGGTTAAGCAGCACCAGCACATCACGCACGAGGTCCGAGTCCTCAGCCAGTTACAAGGAGCCAGTGGGCACAAAGCTGACACAACCGGCAGCGACACCACGCACACAACTGCCAGATAACCAGTCCGATGAATTACCTCAGGACACAATGGGGTATTCGCAGGAGCTATTCCCAGCCCAACAAACTTCCACCTTTCAAAGGTCAATGGAGGAACAGCCAGAAATGTTGTGCCTGGATTCACAACCGTTAACTGTGGGAAATGCACCGCGCACTGAAATACAAGGCGAGTCCGAAGAGGACTCGGAAACCCAAATCCCAGAGCAATTTGGGCAGGAGGGGTTGCAATTGCAGGAGGTCGGCCGACAAGATCTGGAAGACGACGTTGGAGTGTGCTGCGCAGAGGTTGTTGTGGGGAGCTCTACTCCACGGCGGTGGCCCACAATGACATATGACGAGTTTGAGGAGATGGAAGAGGAGGGTATGGACAATGTGGACAGAGACCCAGATTTTGTTTGTGAACGAGAACATCGCCGTCGTAGCAGCAGCACAGATGAGTCTGTTGAAGAACACACTGCTGCACGAGTTCGCCTTGTGCCACAAGGTAGGCGGCGCGCAATTTCAGGCACCACAAGCGTGGAAGTTCAAGTGAGAGGCAAAAGAGGAGCAAACAGAAATCGCCAGCAAGGAGGCAGGTGCTCCAAAGTCTGGGCTTTCTTTGAAGACTGCACTGAGGATGTTACCATGGCGATTTGCAAGGTGTGCAAGACCCGCCTGAGCAGGGGGAAAAATATTAACAACCTCTCCACCACCAGCATGAGCCGTCA